>NC_059428.1:9425521-9725521 GCF_021028975.2 Sphaerodactylus townsendi | reverse complement strand
GTTCCTTGTTCGTCTTTCTAGCTGATGTTAGGCTACAAAGTCGTTTGAAGCCTTTAAAACCCGGCCTGTTGACAGCCCGAAAAGTTGGAGCATTATTTAACAAAGCTGTTTCTGAGTTGAAAATGGAGTTACGTTGCCTCTTTTAGTGGATTCCACGGAGAAAACATGAAGACAATTTTACTGCCTTTGATCAAACACGACATTTAAAACAGAAGCTTGTTAATTGCGTCTTGTTTTCACTGAAAAGTCTTCTAATGTTTTGTTTAATAATATTTTACAGGGTTCATCTTCATTCCATCGTTTTTGGACAAGGAGTAGGGAGGAAGGGGAAAATGGCCCTGTTCGAACATTATAGAAACTGTGGTTTAATTGAACGAACTGTGGTTGCCATGAGCATTTCAACATGGGCCAATAACCGTGGTTCGCTAGACTTGAGTCCAGCTGCACTTTAGAGACCAAAAATATTTGGGGGGGTGTGAACTTTTGAGAGTCAAAACTTCCTTATCGTAATCCAGCGTGGTTTGATTCCCCACTCCTACACCTGAGTGGCAGAAGCCCAGTAAAACCTCACCTAGGAGCACAATACCAGTCTCTGGGCACCGTTGTTTCAGAAGGATATGGGACAAGCTGGAATGGGTAGAGAGGAGGGCAACCAAAATGGTCAAAGGTCTGGAATCCATGCCCTACGAAGAGAAGCTTAGGGAGCTGGGGATGTTTAGTCTGGAGAAGCAAAGGTTAAGGAGATCTGATATTAGATGTTTAAATATTTTAAGGGATACCATGTCAAAGAGGG
Organism: Sphaerodactylus townsendi; assembly: GCF_021028975.2. Taxonomy (NCBI): domain Eukaryota; kingdom Metazoa; phylum Chordata; class Lepidosauria; order Squamata; family Sphaerodactylidae; genus Sphaerodactylus; species Sphaerodactylus townsendi. The sequence goes on along the minus strand of NC_059428.1, from coordinate 9,724,728 downwards.
AGCAAGCTTGTTTTCCGCTTCCTCAGAGACTAGGACACACATTAGAGTTGGCAATGTTAAATGCAGTGCTTTAATAAAAGTGCCTTTTTAGTGTTTCAGATGGCATTTTCTAAAGTTGCGCCCACCATTTTGTGGGCTCTGTGCTGCCATGGGAAACAAAATGGCGGGCACAACTTGAGAAAACAAAAGTGTTGCTATACAACTGTCCGGCATGCTATGCAAAATGGAAGTAATGCGAGCCAAAGCTTAAAAGAAGAAAACTTGTATCAACCAGGCTACAATTAACACTTCAAAAATTGTGTCTCCCATTGGAGTAGCAATTTGCTTATAAGTAACCAAAATAACTTTACAACACAATAACAAGATGGGTGCTGTGTAGTTTCCGGGCTGTATGTCTGTGTTCTGCTTGAGCGCCTCTCCTGGCGTTGCCATGCATGCTGTGGCTGGCATCTTCAGAGGATCTGATGTTGGGAAAGCAAGTGGAGTATATATACCTGTTGCTTTCCCAACATCAGATCCTCTGAAGATGCCAGCCACAGATGCAGGCAAAACGTCAGGAGAGAAAGCTGCTAGAACACGGCCATACAGCCCGGAAACCACACAGCACCCAAGTGATTCTGGCTGTGAAAGCCTTCGACAATACAATAACAAGATGTCCAGAGCATCCAAAAGGCTCTTTCATCAAAGTGCCGCGTTTAACGTTGTTTTGATGAAGCCGGTGCATAACTACGATTCTTTTATCTTCAAGGAGAATCTTGAAGGGGGCAGGGGACAGGAAGATGTGGTGGTTTGATTCACACCTTCCTGTCATGTTTTCGTGAGAAAAGGTATAGTACAGGGGCCTGCAACCTGCGGCTCTCCAGATGTTCATGGACCACAATTCCCATCAGCCCCTTGGCCATGGTGGCAGGGGCTGATGGGAATTGTGGTCCATGAACATCTGGAGAGCCGCAGGTTGCAGACCCCTGGTATAATAGATTCCGTTGGAGTTCTGTGCCCGCAAGTGGTGGTTGGTGGGGGGCACGAGGCAACACATTGGGTGAGTGGGAAGGCAGTATTTGCTCTCCCCCCAACCTCCACCATATAAGGACAATAATATCCTGGGAGGGTTTTTTTTAATTAAGGAATGTCCTGGTTTTCGTAGCTCGCTTTCTCTTACTTTGTCTAGTTTATTTTCTGCCTCTCCTTGGTTTTCTTTCGTTGCAATCTTCATCTCATAAAAGGAGGAGTATAGATCTGGTGTTTTGATCCCCCCCCCTCTTTCGGCTTGACTTCTCTCGCTCTAGGAAGACTAGGGGTTGTGGTAGGATGGAAGGTTTTGTTCTGCAAGCGACTGGCAATTTTTTCCCCCTGTTCAAATCTCTTCTTTGCATCCACAGCAGACGGTATTGTCTCGTTGCTTTGAGGCAAGGCGTTAAAAGACGTCAAAGGATTCTTAAGGTTTCTTTTTCGCTCCCTGCCTGGAACGCTTCTGTGCTGTTCGGAAGAAAGTATTTAGGCCCTTAAATCTCCGGCAGGCTTTAAATGTCGAATGAAACTCCCTCCTGAAACTGGAGCCGTTGAGGATGTTGTTCCTTGTTTTCATGCAACTGCTGCATTTCTTCACTTGCCAAATGGCTCCAAGGCAGGATGAAAAACTTCCTCTCTGACCAAGCTGGCTGCAAAAGTTTGGCTGGTGACTTAAACTGGTGAATGTCAGGACCTGTGTAAGGCATTGACTAGGCCAGGAGTGTCAAACTTGCGGCCCTCCAGATGTTCATGAACTACAATTCCCATCAGTCCCTCCCAACAAGAGCTTTGGCTATACAGGCAAGGGCTGATGGGAATTGTAGTTCATGAACATCTGAAGGGCCGCAAGTTTGACACCTGTGGACTAGACTGTCGTACTAAGAGACCCAAGTTCGAATCTCTACACATCCATTCAGTGTAGTGAGTTGTTACCTAAATTGGTGGGAGACTCTCCCTTATAGAGTGGGGAATTGGCAAGAGCAGACTCTGGGCTTACCGTGTTTCCCCGAAAATAAGACAGTGTCTTATATTAAATTTTTGCTCCCAAAGATGCGCTATGTCTTATTTTCAGGGGATGTCTTATTTTTCTGTGTTCTGCTCGTCGGGCATGCTTCCAAACAAAAACTGTGCTACGTCTTGCTTTTGGGGGATGCCTTATATTTCGCACTTCAGCAAAACCTCTACTACGTCTTATTTTCTGGGGATGTCTTATATTCGGGGAAACAGGGTAGCAAAAGGTTGGGCAAGCTCAGAATCTTGATTGCCTATTCATACGGAAGTCGGCTTTTCCAAGAAACTCGCAGGAGAGCAAATAAAGTTAAACAATTTTTATTAAGGGGCAATAGGGGTACAGGAGCACACAATAATCAAAGCAGCAAAACACACACACAGTCCTAAGATATAAGCAGTTGTGAGCGGATAGATCTGGACAAGCTGGAATAGGTCGAAAGGAAGGCAACCAAAATGGTCAAAGGCCTGGAGTCCATGCCCTACTAAGAGAGGCTTAGGGAGCTGGGGATGTTTAGTCTGGAGAAGCGAAGGTTAAGGGGGGACATGATAGCTATGTTTACATATTTGAAGGGATGCCATGTTGAAAAGGGAGCAAGCTTGTTTTCTGCTGCTCCAGAGACTAGAACCAGGAGTAAGAGGTTCAGGGTGAAGGAAAAGAGATTCCACCTAAACATCACAAAAAACTTCCTGACTGTCAGGGCTGTTTGACTGTGGGATGCACTACCTCGGAGTGTGGTGGAGTCTCCTTCTTTGGAGGTTTTTAAAGTGAAAGTTAAGGGGGGACATGATAGTTATGTTTAAATAGTTTAAGGGATGCCATGTCGAAGAGGGAGCAAGCTTGTTTTCTGCCGTCTCAGAGACCGGGGAAAGCAATAACAAATCATCTTGTACCCAGAGCAGCAGTGGCATAGTGGTTAAGAGCAGGTGCACTCTAATCTGAAGAACCGGATTTGATTCCCCGCTCTGCCACTTGAGCTGCGGAAGCTTATCTGGGGAATTACATTCGCTTGTGTACTCCAACACACGCCAGCTGGGTGACCTTGGGCTAGTCACAGTTCTTCTGAGCTCTCTCAGCCCCACCCACCTCACAAGGAAAGGAGGTTGTAAGCCCCTTTGAATCTCCTTACAGGAGAGAAAGGGGGGGATATAAATCCAAACTCTTCTTCTTAGTAAATGTCACGATGTGACGTCACCGCATCGGTTATTAATGCCTAGTGCCCCCACTGGGGACTACCTTTACCTGATGGTATACAGGGGTGGAAGGACGTCCAAAGCAAATCAGGATCCAAACCAGCCTAACTCTGAATCAAGCTAATTGGCCAAAAAAGCATTTGATGTTTATCAAGTACAGCTGGACCAAACACCAAGCACAATCCATCTACATGGGCCAGAAACAAACACCGTGTAGGAATGTCTGGTTTCTGCAAGTTCTTAGACCATATTTGGGCTATCAGATTCTCCCCGATTCTTCCCTGCTGTGCCAAGATTTAATGGTAGGGTGGATTTGATCTTCCCCCAGTGTTTAGCGATGCTCAGCCTGGCAACCCTCAAAAACGAGATAAGATCCAACTTGCTGTGTTCTTCCTAAAACGATCCGTTCTGCTTACCCCCACAAATACCAAATGTTCGTGCAGTCATGCCTAATTGGACATTTCACATGCATCCTCTGCGGTTATGCTGATTTTTAATGGGGGCCCTCATAAAATGCTGTTGCTTGGATGTTTTTTGTATTTGACCCAAAGCACGAAAAAGGAAAATTAGTTAGAATGTACATAGTCACTGGGCCCAAGTCCAGTCAGGGCCAAGCCTTTCTATCCACACACACATCACACTGTCCCAGATAGCCCTGTACAGGGCAGCATGGTGTAGTGGTTAAGGGCAGGTGGATTCTAATCTGGAGAACCGGGTGTGATTCATCCACTCCTCCACCTGTGTGGCAGAGGCTTATCTGGTGAACCGGATGTGTTTCCGCACTCTTACATTCCTGCTGGGTGACCTTGGGCTAGTCACAGTTCTCTCAGAACTCTCTCAGCCCCACCTACCTCACAAGGTGTCTGTTGTGGGGAGCGGAAGGGAAAGGAGCTTATAAGCCGCCTTGAGTCTCCTAACATTAGAGAAAGGTGGGATATAAATCCAAACTACTCCTCCTCCTCTTCTTCTTCTCCTTCGCCTCCTCTGTGAAGTAATTGAATGTGCAGAGAGAAAGGGTGGCTATGAGCGTACTGACCCCACCCTCTGATGTTGTACAGCCGCCAGCTGAGCATGACATAAGCATAAGCATTTTATTGTCATTGTGCACGCACAACGAAATTTACAGCAGCATTCCTCGATGCACACAATTTCAGACTCATACTCCATCCTCGCTTTCCCCTTCCTCCACCCATCCCTACACAGCCCCAAACACATCAACACGAAGCCGCGGAGTTTAGCATCGCCACAGCTCTAGAGTAGAAGCTGTCTCTAAGCCTCTTTGTCCTAGTTTTGATAGACCTGTATTGTCTGCCCGATGGTAACAGTTCAAAAAGAGGGTGTGCTGGATGAGACGGGTCTCTCAGAATATTTTGGGCTTTCTTTCGGCTTCGGGAATTATAGAGTTCTTCCAAGGAGGGGAGAGGGCAGCCGATAATCCTCTGTGCAGTAGTGATCACCCTTTGGAGCGCCTTCCTATCCGCCACTGTGCAACTGGAGAACCATACACAGATGCAGTAGGTTAAGACACTCTCTATAGCACAGCGGTAAAAGGACACCAGGAGTTTTCCATTCAGTTGTTGTTTCCTTAAAAGTCTCAGACGCTTGTGTGCGGAAGAAGCGTTTCCCTGTATACCCCTCCTCATGCATACCGATTCTCTTTTTTAAAAAAATTATAATATTTATTGAATTTTTCATGTCATACACATACAAGAAAGTACTAATGGCGTTTTTTAAAAAGGCAGTTGAATAGATTACTTAATACTTCCCCCTACTTGGGAATTGTCTTAATATACTAACTCAACACACTTCAATCAAACTTAGACTTCAACCAATCGTTATTTCAAATCTCAAAATTCAAATCAGAGATCAAACGCTAGCCTATTTTTCTATGCTAATTTAACTCATAACGTTGTCTTCAATCCTTTGACAGAGCAGGAAAAAGAAAAGAAGAATGGGTTTGCAAAAATACAGAAAGTACAATCATACTCGATTAATTTAATATACTTGAAATGTGGTCCCAAAGAATTCTTTCAGTAATATCCAGTCTTTTTGTGTATCCTTGAGTTGCAGTTTCCCCGTCAAGAAATCCTCTCTCAGCCCAATCTACCTCACAGGGTTGTTGTGAGGGTGAAATGGAGCAAAGGAGAACCATGTACACCCTTTTGAGCCCCATGGGAAAAGGGAAGGTTAAACACGCAGCAAATAATCTTAGCATTGGAGTCTTGTGTGATCAATAATAGCTGATTGGTCTCTCTCTCCCTGTCTCTTGCAGCCTGCAAATAAAGACGGGGAGCCTGAAGACAACCCCCATTTCTTCAACGTTCCTGCCTTTCTAACAGTCTCTGGTCAACTCCATTTGGAAGTTATGACCGGGTAGGGATTTTTAAGTGTTCTTTCCTCTTCTTCCGACATTTGAGGGAAAAGTACGGTGCTTGTGCGTTCAGCCCTGTAGGAGCCAAGAGGGTGAAATAACAAGGCCAGGCTAGGGGGGTCCTGCAAGGGGGTGGGGGGGGGGTCAGAGGTAGGATGCAGCCTATTCGGTAGAACCAGTTACTAAAATTTTCTCAGTTTGGAGAACCGGTTATTAATGATTAACTCCACTAGGGACAAGGGGATAATCTCTGTCCCTGGGTACAACAAATCTCATCAAGTAGGGGATGCAAAATCACCCCCCAGACCCCCCTGCGGCCCCATGGCACCCCCCCCCCCGTGTGTATGAACTGTATGAAATATACAATATATAATAATTCTATTTTTTTTGTTCATTGGTATAAAGGTTGGGAAAGTATTAGAGGTAAAGATTTTTCATTTTCTTTTTTCCCCTTGAAATTTATATTGGAAAGAGAGGAGTTTAAACTACTCTTTTAGATTAAGGATTTTGGATCTCTCCCTCTGCTAGTTTTCTTTCAAGTGGAATAGATAAAGTAGTTATAGGAATCTGACGGGGAAGTAGAAAGTAGGGAGGGAGGGAAATATGGGAAGGAGGGAGGCAATATAGGATGTTTTAGTTGGGGGGGTTGAGAGAGATAGACAATTAGATATGTTTGTAATATGTTAACAATTGTAAACAGTTTTTGGTTTCTCTCCTTATGTTATTATTTAAAATCAATCAATATAATTATATAAAAAAGAAATAATGCACTACCATACGGTATATCGCTTTTTTAATACTTTAAACAGTCAATATTTGAATCTAGAGGCGGGGCGAAGGAGAAATGCACCTGGGGCGTGCGCGCCCTGCGTCCTTGCCACAGCCCCTCCCAGGAATGCCCTGCCCCCAGAATGCCTGGCCACGCCCCCTCGTGCCCCGCCCAGCCCCATTGGCACTACGCTACTGTTTGAATCCCACCACCATCGGAACCTGTTACTAAAATTTTTGAATCCCACCACTGGGTGGGGGGGAGGGGGTGTCATACAAGAAAGCCAAACCAGAGCACAGGTGATCTAGTGAACAAAATGTGGAACGCCCAGGTGAAGATGCGAGTTCAAATCCAGATGGATAGTCAGTAGATAAATCAGAAGCAATGGTTTAAGGACGTAGGGCAGACTGGAAAAAGCAGAGGGAAAGCCAATGTGCTCTAGAGAGCCAGCGTGGTGTAGTGGTTAAGAGCAGGTGGATTCTAATCTGGAGAACCGGGTTTGATCCCCCACTCCTCCAACCTGAGTGGCAGAGGCTTATCTGGTGAACCAGATGTGTTTCCGCACTCCTACATTCCTGCTGGTTGATAGTTCTCACGGAACTCTCTCAGCCCCACCTACCTCACAAGGTGTCTGTTGTGGGGAGAGGAAGGGAAAGGAGCTTGTAAGCCACCCTGAGTCTCCTTACAAGAGAGAAAAGTGGGGTATAAATCCAAACTCTTCTTCTAGAGCAAGGGTCTGCAACCTGCGGCTCTCCAGATGTTCATGCACTACAAATCCCATCAGCCCCTGAACATCTGAAGAGCCGCAGGTTGCAGACCCCTGCTCTAGAGGTTAGACTGATAGAATACAATCTGGGAGATCCAGGTACAATTCCTTAACCGGCCACGTGGTTCACCGGCTGACCTTGGGCAAGGAGCTGCGTACAACATGACTTTGGATGGAGGGCGGGATGGAAGTGCGTAAACAGGAGGATTTATTGGGAAATGTAGGAAGTGAGGCAGATTAGACTCAGGCTGTTAAGACGAGTCATGCTCGAATACCCGCCGGCTCAGCTCAATTAGTGCCTGCCCATGGGGAGTCGAGAATTCGGGAAGCTCTTGGGATACGTCCAAACGCACGAGAGTGCGCCTGTTTGCATGGTTGTGAGGAGAAGAGGAGTTGTTTTTTTGTACCCTGCTTTTCTCAGTCTTTTAAGGAGTCTCAGAGCGACTTACAGTCACCCTCACCTTCCCTCCTTTGCCCACAACAGAGAGGGCTGAGAAAGTCCGGAGAGAACTGTGACTAGCTCAGACTCGCTCAGCCGGCTTCATGTGTAGGAGCAGGGAAACAAACTTGATTCTCCAGATTAGAGTCTCTCTTTTACCCCCTGCATTACGCTGATTTTGCGTATTTCCCACGATTCATGATAACTCCTCCGTGCCAGCGCCTTTAGTAAACCAAACAGGAGTGATTGTATTACAATACCCTGTTCTATTAAGGATCTTTGTTTCTTAGAATAGTGTTTGGGGTATCTTGAAACCACACGGAAGACTAAATTGGAAACACGCAGGGTCTTTTCATCAAAACAATGGCTCTCACAAGTGTCATTTTAACTGGGATGTTTTTCCCCCTGCACTGGCTATTAAATAAACATCCAGAATTCTCCGGGTACAGAACATAATGTTACCGCTTCACACTTTGTTCTTCAATAACATGTTTCTTAAAAAAAAGGAGAGAGAGAGAGAGAGAGGTATTTTCAGTGGATCTAATGCAAACTAAATTTAGACGAGTTATATTTATCCCCTGTGAGAATGGCTTGTTCTTTCCAGCCAAAATGGCATTCCAAACTTCCAGTCTTCAAAAGTTTTACCCGGCCGATTTTAAACAGATTACCGGGGAAGCGACTTGTTTGTTTCGGCTGGTACTTTTAAAGAACAAATCATGACTTGGATCTTACCCTCAACGTTTTTGATGCGAGTGGGGGGTGGGGGGGTGCTGCTTTGTTCGGATTGTATAATTAATGTGACGAGGGCAGTCATCACATGATAATTGAATAACACGGCTTTATGTGTAGGAGCAGCAGTGGCGAAGGAGGTTAAGAGCTCGTGTATCTAATCTGGAGGAACCGGGTTTGATTCTCCGCTCTGCCGCCTGAGCTGTGGAGGCTTATCTGGGGAATTCAGATTAGCCTGTGCACTCCCACACACGCCAGCTGGGTGACCTTGGGCTGGTCACAGCTTCCTGGAGCTCTCTCAGCCCCACCCACCTCACAGGGTGTTTGTTGTGAGGGGGGAAGGGCAAGGAGATTGTCAGCCCCTTTGAGTCTCCTGCAGGAGAGAAAAGGGGGATATAAATCCAAACTCTTCTTCTTCTTCTACTACTACTACTACTACTACTACTACTATGTGGATTCGAATACCAACGATCGTCAACTGTTGAGTTTCACATGAAACTGCCAAGCTGAAATCTAGCTTGGAGTAGCTTTAAACGTAAAGATTCCTCCGCAAGAGCCCCTTCCGCACTTGCGGAATAATGCACTTTCAATCCACTTTCAATGCACTTTGCAGCTGGAATTTACTGTGCGGAATAGCCAAATCCACTTGCAAACAATTGTGAAAGCGGATTAAAAGTGTATTATTCCGCATGTGCGGAAGGGGCCAAAGTTTAGCCAAGATGACGGTCGGTCTCCTGGGGCTTCAACTCTAAGGCTGGGGAAAGTGCCCTACCGTTCTTCTCCTCCCGAGGAAAGCCCTCCTGAAGAAATATGAGTGGTCTTAAGTCGCCTCCTTAATCTGGAGGCGACAAGTCAGGTCTGAGGTAGCCCCCAGGTCTGAAAACCCCCTGCTGGATTCCTCTTCCTGTCCAGAATCAAGACTGGAGTTGAATACAGTGGAACCTCGGTTTTCATCAGTTTCGGTTTTCATCGGTTTCGGTTTTCATTGATTTTTTCAGTGAAAAATTTGTCTCGGTTTTCATCTATTTGCCTCGGTTTTCGTCGATTTGCAGTAAGGTGCAGGGGTTTGTGGAGAAAAATCACCCGGACAAAGCTGTTGTAGGCCATGTCTGCAACTTGTTTGATGACAACGTCTTGCCCCATTTCAGACAAATCTTAAAGAGGCGTCAGAAACAAACCTCTGTGGACAGCTTTCTGGTGCGACATTGGTCCACTGACTCTGAAACTGGTCCTAGTGTTATTGTTTGTTACTGTTTTCAACATTAAACACTATGTTTATTCACAAAAAAAAATGTGGTTTTGGTATGTTTTTTGGAGTGCCTAGAACAGATTAATTGGATTTACATGGATTCCTATGGAAAAGTTTGCCTCGGTTTTCATCGGTTTCGGTCTTCATCGATTATTTTCGGACGGATTACCAACGAAAACTGAGGTTCCACTGTACCAATGTTGATGTGATAGTTGATAGTGATTGAGGAGGAGGAGTTTGGATTTATATCCCCCCCTTTCTCTCCTGCAGGAGACTCAAAGGGGCTGACAATCTCCTTGCCCTTCCCCCCTCACAACAAACACCCAGTGAGGTGGGTGGGGCTGAGAGGGCTCCGAGAAGCTGTGACTAGCCCAAGGTCACCCAGCTGGCGTGTGTGGGAGTGCACAGGCTACTCTGAATTCCCCAGATCAGCCTCCACAACTCAAGCGGCAGAGCTGGGAATCAAACCCGGTTCCTCCAGGTCAGAGGCTGCCTTGAAGGAGTCAGACCATTTGTCTATCTAGCACGGCCTGCTTTGACTGGCAGGGGTTCTCCAGGGTCATAAATCCCACCACCAGGCAGAGTTTGCAGTGAGCCAGGGTGCAGGTTTAACGGAGCGTGTGAATGTGTGACGGAGAGACGCAGACTTGGGCCCGTGTCAGAGTCTGCCGACTCCAGGTGCAATCCACCCTTCCAAAGCGGCCATTTTTTTCCAACAGCCTTGGAATAAATGTTTTAACGATGAATAAGAAATAAATAAGTAACAGGGCTTTACGTCGAACGGGTCCAGAGGAGGGCAACCAAAATGGCCAAAGGTCTGGAATCCACACCCTACGAGGAGAGACTTAGGGAGCTGGGGATGTTGAGTTTGGTGAAGAGAAGGTCAAGAGGTGACAAAATAGCCCTGTTTAGATGTTTGAAGGGATGTCATGTTGGTGAGGGAGCAAGCTTGTTTTCTGTGGCTCCAGAGACCAGGAGTTCATGGGTTCAAGGTGAAGGAAAAGAGATTCCATCTTGTCTGGATTCCTTGCTCTGTGCACATGAAACATCTGAACCTGCTAAGACCTGTGTGTGGACTATCCAGGAGCAGCAGTGGCGTAGTGGCTAAGAGCAGGTGCGCTCTGATCTGGAGGAACCGGGTTTGATTCCCAGCTCTGCCACTTGAGTTGTGGAGGCTTATCTGGGGAATTCAGATTAGCCTGGGCACTCCCACACACGCCAGCTGGGTGACCTTGGGCTAGTCACAGCTTCTCGGAGCTCTCTCAGCCCCACCTACCTCACAGAGTGTTTGTTGTGAGGGGGGAAGGGCAAGGAGATTGTAAGCCCCTTTGAGTCTCCTATAGGAGAGAAAGGGGGGATATAAATTCAAACTCTTCTTCTTCATCATCATCCTTGGTTCCTGAGGGCCTGTCTACAACACAAGGGCGGAAGAACAACAGTCAAAAACTTTGCTCAGAAATGGTTTGGCAAGTGTTGACATAGCCTGGGTGGGGTGTCTGACAGGGCCCACTGCTGCCGGTCCTCACCCACTCCGGTTCCCTTTGCAGAGGACACAGTGTGGAATAAGTTCTGTCAGAAGGATGGCATTTGATTGCCTCAACATGGCCGCTGTCGATGTGCGTCAGATCGGGCCCAGCGTTCCACATTGTTCCCCTGTAGAAAATTCCAATTTGCTCGGGACCTGAGAAAGATGACTTTAAATGGTTGGGGTTTTGGGCGTCCTTGCTTTTTTCTGTCAAAACTTGGAGCAGGGGCATTATGGCGACCTTGACATTGTCATGATATATAAAAAAAGAGTAAAGGTTCACAAAAAGGTCGTCTTCTAAGTTAGCAGAAGTTTGCCAACCCCAAAGGTCGGAGACAGTCAGTCTAGGGCCGTGGTGGCGAACCTTTGGCACTCCAGATGTCATGGACTACAATTCCCATCAGCCCCTGCCAGCATGGCCAATTGGGCCCTGCAATTGGGCCCTGCCAGCATGGCCACCACTGGTCTAGGGGCAGAGGAGCAGTTAACCTTTAACATGATTGGTGAATTCAACTGTAACTCTAGACCAATGAGAAGAAGAAGAGTTTGGATTTGTATCCCCCCTTTCTCTCCTGTAGGAGACTCAAAGGGGCTGACAATCTCCTTGCCATTCCCCCCTCACAACAAACACCCTGTGAGGTGGGTGGGGCTGAGAGAGCTCAGAGAGGCTGTTGCCTGGGCGGGGAAAAGTATCCTGTTGGATGTATGCGTTGTATATGCTATGCTAAGTTGAGATAGAGAGATAGAGTCTGAGTTAAGTTCAGTGTGTGTGTTCAACTTTGTCATTGCTGAAGAGTTCTGTATAGTTTTATAGTCTTGTATAGAATAGACTTGTGTAACCTTGCAACTGCTAAAGTAAAACCTTCCTATGGAAAGAACATCTTGCGTGGAGAGTATTCTTTTCCAACAGTGGCAGGAGGCTGCAGTGAGTGCAAGAAGACTATCGACCTTCTCATCTCATCAGAGTAGCTCCGCTTTAAACTCTGCTGATAGACATTTGCTCGCTTTTTAAAAAACCCAAGCAACAAAAGTCAGTGATGTCGAGGTTTGTGGAGAAGGGGAAAGATCACGCGTAATATGATTTGGAAAGAAGCTGCCGTGCCGCTTCTGGCTCCCGAAAATCCGCTGCGGCTGCAAGATAGTTCTTCTTCTTAATAATAGAAAGAAAAGCACCGTGCATAACCTTTCCATACATTTCCTTATCTTTCACATGCAGATACAGAGAGATCTTTTCATATTTAATTAGTCTTTGGAAATCATTTTTCCGCTCCGGTGTTGGGCACTCAGCCTGCAGCTGTTGGATTATGGAGTGCTCCCAAATCTATTCCTAGCTAACCTCCACCCCGTAGGAGGGAGGCCCAAGATTTACTATTTTCTTCCCCCAACGTTTGTGGAAGGCCCCAGGGAATGTGTGAATTGGGTGGTGGGAGCACATCTGAACCTACAGCGATGCAAGATGGGGCTATTAGTCTCTCGCTTCGCTGTGAGCCGAGAAAAATGCGGCATCAATCTGTTTGGGGAACATAAGAAAGAGCCAGCTGGATCAGACCAGAGTCCATCTAGTCCAGCTCTCTGCTACTCGCAGTGGCCCACCAGGTGCCTTTGGGAGCTCACGTGCAGGAGGTGAAAGCAATGGCCTTCTGCTGCTGCTGCTCCCGAGCACCTGGTCTGCTAAGGCATTTGCAATCTCAGATCAAGGAGGATCAAGATTGGTAGCCCTAGATCGACTTCTCCTCCATAAATCTGTCCAAGCCCCTTTTAAAGCTATCCAGGTTAGTGGCCATCACCACCTCCTGTGGCAGCATATTCCAAACACCAATCACACGTGGCGTGAAGAAGTGTTTCCTTTTATTAGTCCTAATTCTTCCCCCCAGCCTTTTCAATGGATGCCCCCTGGTTCTAGTATTGTGAGAAAGAGAGAAAAATTTCTCTCTGTCCACATTTTCTACCCCATGCATAATTTTATAGACTTCAATCATATCCCCCCTCAGACGTCTCCTCTCCAAACTAAAGAGTCCCAAACACTGCAGCCTCTCCTCATAAGGAAGGTGCTCCAGTCCCTCAATCATCCTCGTTGCCCTTCTCTGCACTTTTTCTATCTCTTCAATATCCTTTTTGAAACTCAAATTGACTGCGCTGCTCCGTTCTGTTATTAGGGCTGGTGACGTCCGCGACCGGGGGAGAGAAATGCCCACGTTGAGCATATTTGGCATACATTAAATTACATGCTTCTCTCTTCCGCTGCCCTCACCCCGGTGTTTAATTTGTTCCTGTCATCTAGTTCTTTTTAAAAAAGAAGTTGGGTAAAATGGCATGCGTTTTATTTGATTTTTTAAAAATTGCCCAGTAATTTAATATTAATATTACTGCTTTCACCAGCCTTCCTCGACTTCTTTCCCCGCAACCGCCGGCATCCCTTTCCAGTCGGGCAGAGCAATTTCTAAAGCGGCTTAGCTTACTGAGCAGTAATCTCGGGCTGGTGGAAGGTACTTAAGGAACCAGCCGGTCCAGAGGTTCTTGACCTGGATAGCCCAGGGTAGCTGGCCCTCATCAGATCTCAGGAGCTAAGCAGAGTTGGCTTCAGTCAGTACTTGAATGGGAGACCAACAAGGAATATGCGTGAAGCGGTCTGATACTGGTCTGTACAAACTGGAAGTGACAATCCAGATTCTCAGGCTGAGGTCTTTCACATCAGCTAGAGAAGAGGAGTTTAGATTTATATCCCACTTTTCTCAACTTGAAGGAGTCTCTGTAAGGTGGTGAAGAGCAGGTGGCCTCTAATCTGGGGAACCGGATTTGACTCCCTGCTCTGCCACTTGATCTGGTGAAACAGATTAGCCTGTGCACTCCCAACACACACCAGCTGGGGGACCTTGGGTGAGTCGCAGTTCTTCTCCATCCATCCATCCATCCATCCATCCATCCATCCATCCATCCATCCATCCATCCATCCATCCATCCATCCATCCATCCATCCATCCATCTCATCTCATCTCATCTATCTATCTATCTATCTATCTATCTATCTAGGGCTCAGAGCGGTGTCCAGCATCAATCATACATTAAAATCAGTTAAAACAATCACTGCCCGTCATTAAAAGAACCACATATAAATGGCAGACGGCTTCAACGTCCACCCCTCCTCCTTTCACTTGCCCACGGGAGGCCAGATGTTTACTATATAGCGGGATATCGATGTTACCCCGGCTGGCCAAAGGCCTGGCGGAACAGGTCCATTTTGCAGGCCCAGCGGAAACTCTGTAAGTCCCGCATGGCCCTGATCTCACCTGGGAGCCTGTTCCACCAGGTAGGGGCCAGGGCTGTGAAAGCCCTGGCTTTTGTAGAGGCCAGCCAGACTGCTTTGGGGGCGGGGATCACCAGCAGGTCCGCCTCCAAAGAGCGGAGGGGCCTAGAAGGGCGATGCAGGGAGAGACTGTCTCTTAGATGTTTAAGTCCAAGGCCGCGAACGGCTTTAAAGGTTAGACTTACATAAGGGTAGTCTGAAGGAGTCAGCATAGGGCTCTGATCTCTTGCATTTGCTCAATGGCTATGGAGCTCTGGTGGACCCCCATCTGGGCCCTGGGGTGTGTTTGGGGGAGGGTATAATGCCGTAGAGACCAAAGCAGCCGTTTTCTCCAGCAGAACTCATCGCTGGCATGTGGAGACCCGTTGTCATTCTCTGAGATCTTCACCTGGGAGTCAGTAATCACCAAAAACCTGCGCCTGGTAGCTTAACCAGATCAATGGCAGCATGTCCTTCACAAATTCTTATTGAAAGCATTCATGACATACAGGCTGCTGTTCAACCGGTTAAGCTGCTAGGTGCAGATATTTGGTGATTACTGACTTTAGATGCACCATCCCTAATAAAATGGCGGATTTGCCTGGGGGTTAGCAAGTGGCGTAGGAGGTTAAGAGCTCATGTATCTAATCTGGAGGAACCGGGTTTGATTCCCCGCTCTGCCGCCTGAGCTGTGGAGGCTTATCTGGGGAATTCAGATTAGCCTGTATACTCCCACACATGCCAGCTGAGTGGCCTTGGGCTAGTCACAGCTTCTTGGAGCTCTCTCAGCCCCACCCACCTCCCAGGGTGTTTGTTGTGAGGGGGGAAGGGCAAGGAGATTGTCAGCCCCTTTGAGTCTCCTGCAGGAGAGAAAGGGGGGATATAAATCCAAACTCTTCTTCTTCTTCTTCATCTCATCCCCCCCTCTTGGTTTGTACCAGGCCTGAAACATTTAAAAGTAACTGTGTTTTGAGTGTTGGCAACAAACACTCTTCCAAACGTTCTATCTGTCTTCACTCTCTCCTTGGTGAATATAGCGCAAAAGATCCCCGACGAGGTTGGGCGATTCCTCTCCCGATCTCTGTCCAGCTCAGATCACACGTTTCCCTCCCACCCCGTTCATGGTAGATCACGAGTCCTTTTACAAGTTGCAGCTCCGTGTAAACGTTTCACACCACTGATAACGTGCTTGCGTGTGGTCTTTCGGAAAGCAGAAGTGTTTCGGTGAGCCGCTCCTTTCTTTGGAATCGACCTTCGGAGGAAGCGTTCTGCATTTGTTTCGCATAGAATACGTTGATGCGAGATCGCAAAACGGCCGCGTTGTGCTTTTTAGGCACAAGGAAAGTCTCTGGGTTTTGCTTCTCAGTGCAATTGTTCACAGATGGTAAAATGCCTGTAGCTTCGACTGATTTGAACTGGAGTGATGTCTCTCTCATAGACAGAATAATTCCTCTTTGTAACATCCCCGTCCTGGGGTGGGAGGGAGGAAACAAAGTCCACAGTTCTATAGAGATGATTTTGTTAGCTCACTTTGAAAAGGATAAACTGTTCCCGCTTTGGTGAGCATCTTTGCAAATATTACTCCTGGTCCTAGTCTCTGGAACAGCCGAAAACAAGCTTGCTCCCTCACCAACATGGCATCCCTTCAAATATCTAAACATGGTTATCATGTCACCTCTTAACCTTCTCTTCACCAAACATCCCCAGCTCCCTCTCTCCTCGTAGGGCATGGATTCCAGACCTTTGACCATTTTGGTTGCCCTCCTCTGGACCTGTTCCATCTTGTTCAATATCCTTCTTGAATTGCGGTGCCCAGAACTGTACACAATATTTCAAGTGAGGTCTAACCAATGCAGAATAGAGAGGTACAATGACATCCCTTGATCTAGACACTATACTGTTATTGCTGCATCCCAGAAAGAATATTTAAATGTTCTTTCTAGGCCGTTCTATCATACTTTAATTGGACTTCAGATGCTGCTGGTTTGCTATTTCATTTTTCCACTTTCGCTGACTTTTTATCGATTTTTAGATGATGTGCATTTTTATGTTTGATGTGACTAATTGTTGCAGACAGCAGTAAGGAAAACGGGAAAATGGATATGTTTCTGTGTATTGTCGAAGGCTTTCACGGCCGGAACGACTGGGGTGCTGTGTGGTTTCCGGGCTGTACGGCCGTGTTCCAGCAGCATTCTCTCCTGACGTTTCGCCTGCATCTGTGGCTGGCATCTTCAGAGGATCTGTTGGTAGGAAAGGAAAGCAAGTGGAGTATATATACCTGTGAGTAAAGGTCAATAGGTGAGGGCATATATTACAGGTATATATACTCCACTTGCTTTCCTTTCCTACTGTCAGATCCTCTGATGATGCCAGCCACAGATGCAGGCAGGAGAGAATGTTGCTAGAACACGGCCATACAGCCCGGAAACCACACAGCACCCCAGGATTTGTTTCTGTTTTCTGGTCCATTTTATGTTGTCTGTATGCTTTTGACATCCTTCTTCTTTTCATCTGTGCAGGGCCTTTACCAAGGCGTTCACCTTTGGTCCTACATTTCGTGCGGAAAATTCTCAGACCCGCCGACACCTGGCGGAGTTTTACATGGTGGAGGCGGAGCTAGCGTTTGTCGATAGGCTTCAAGAAATCATGCAGGTGAGGAAGTTTTTTTTGGAGGAGAACGGGAGCTGGTTTTCAGTCTGTTGCAGCGGAACGTGTATCTGGCTTCCCGGAATGCAACAGGAAGGTTTTTTGATTCCGTTCTTCTTTGGAGCAAGGGGATGTTTTTGTGTTTTGCTTTCTGTTTCTCAAACAGCTGCTCGTTCCTTCGAGACTCTGGGGAAGCTCAGGAGCTATTTTTACTCCAGTTGCTTCACTGATTTCGAGAAATGGGAAGTGCTTCTTCCGAATAAGATCTTCACAAGGATGAGAATATCGCAAGGGAGGCCCAGCCTCTAGTTTTTTTTTTTGCTGAGCTTGAAGGAAAAATTACAGGATGAAGTCAGTGGATGGAGGGTGCCTCCGGACCCCATTTGACCAGGCCGTGACTTCATAATATTGAGCTCATGATTGATGCATTTCCTATTGTCCTGCTGCTGGGGTAGTGGCATAGGAGGTTAACAGCTCGTGGCGTAGGAGGTTAACAGCTCGTGTATCTAATCTGGAGGAACCGGGTTTGATTCCCAGCTCTGCCGCCTGAGCTGTGGAGGCTTATCTGGGGAATTCAGATTAGCCTGTGCACTCCCACACACGCCAGCTGGGTGACTTTGGGCTAGTCACAGCTCTACGGAGCTCTCTCAGCCCCACCCACCTCACAGGGTGTTTGTTGTGAGGGGGGAAGGGCAAGGAGATTGTAAGTCCCTTTGAGACTCCTGCAGGAGAGAAAAGGGGGATATAAATCCAAACTCCTCCTCTTCTTCAGTTTTCATCGGTTTCGGTCTTCATCGATTCTTTTCGGACGGTTCTTCTTCTTCTTCTTCTTCTTCTTCTTCTTCTTCTTCTTCTTCTTCTTCTTCTTCTTCTTCTTCTTCTTCTTCTTCTTCTTCTTCTTCTTCTTCTTCTTCTTCTTCTTCTTCTTCTTCTTCTTCTTCTTCTTCTTCTTCTTCTTCTTCTTCAATTCTGCCCCTTCCGCACATGCTGAATAATGCACTTTCAATTCACTTTCAATGCACTTTGAAGCTGGATTTTACCGTACAGAATAGCAAAATCCACTTGCAAACAGTTGTGAAAGTGGATTGAAAGTGCATTATTCTGCATGCGCGGAAGGGGCCTTAGAAAGGGCAGATCACCTGTAAGGGGCGCCTGCAGAAGTGGCCAACTTCACGCCAGCTAGTTTTTTCAACGTTCAGGTTTTGCTGAACAAAGTGAGCTTGGTCGGTTTGACGTGCCGTTTTGGCATTATGGCTTAATTCGCAGCACGACTCTGCTGAACAGCCGTGGAACATAATATAGCCCAGTCTCGTCAGTGCTAGGAAGCTAAGCAGGGTCTACCCTCTTTAGTGCTTGGATGGGAGACTGCCAAGGAAATCCAGGGTAGCTAACAAGAGGTGGCCAATGGCAAGCCATCTGTGCATGTTTCTCGCCTTGAAAACCCTAGGGCAGTGATGGCGAACCTTTTAGCGACCGGGTGCCCAAACTGCAGCCCAAAACCCACTTATCGAGATGCCCCTTCTATTCTATTCCTCCGGTTTGGAGTCCCCCTGTCATCTAGGGGACCCACTTTTTGGTCTGTTTCCCCCTCCTTGGGAGGGTTTAATTGGGGTTATTGCTGACACCATTTTTACTGAATCTACCGCTGTGTTTTAAATTCTTAAATTTAAATTTAAATTATTTTAATTTAATGGGGTTTTTGTCTGTATATATTGTATGTAGAATCTGTGTTGTGCACCGCCCAGAGCCCTCCGGGGGTTGGGCGGTATAAAAATCCCATCCATCCATCCATCCATCCATCCATCCATCCATCCATCCATCCATCCATCCATCCATCCATCCATCCATCCATCCATCCATCCATCCATCCATCCATCCATCCATCCATCCATCCATCCATCCATCCATCCATCCATCCATCCATCCATCCATCCATCCATCCATAAATAAATAAATAAATAAATAAATAAATAAATAAATAAATAAATATCGCCAAGTGCCAATACGGCAATTTAACCTGAATACTGAGGTTTTAGTTTAAAAAAAAACAACTCATACATTAACATCTTTTGTCTTAAAAGAAAAACACAATAAGAGAACTGTCAATGATACAACAACGTTTATTGAAAGGTGAAAGTTTGCATTTGGAATGCTTTTGAACAATTATGTGATTTTTGCTGTTGTATGCTTGCTGATAATAAGTATGTGGCTCATACTTTGTAAGTTTTAGAGCAACACATGCAGCACTCCGGTCAGCTGTTAGTCTGTTTCTTGTGCCAGATTTGAAGGGGAAGGGGGAGGGGGAGATGACGGCATGCATGCCCAGAGAGAGGGCTCTGAGTGCCGCCTTGGGCACTCGTGCCATAGGTTCGCCATCACGGCCCTAGGGAGTTTAAGTTAACACTTTCCATCACCGCTGCGTCCCTATGTTTAAGTTTGAGCAGCGTCTGACGTTCAGCCTTTTAGGGAGTTTTTCAAACAGTCCAGAAAGAAGAAGAGGAGGAGGAGGAGGAGCGGGAGGAGTTGTTGTTTGCATTTATATCCCACCTTTCTCTCCTGTAAGGAGACTCAAGGTGGCTTACAAGCACATTTCCCTTCCTCTCCCCACAACAGACGCAACAAGGTCACCCGGCAGGAACGTAGGAATGCGGAAACACATCTGGTTCACCAGATAAGCCTCTGCCACTCAGGTGGAGGAGTGGGGAATTCTCCAGATTAGAATCCACCTGCTCTTAACCACTGCACCACGCTGGTACCTGCCCTCCTGGGCGTAAAGTGTAGATGAGTGGAGAAGGCACTGAATGGCAAACCACCCTGTTAACATAGTCTGTCTCGTAAACGCTGTGATGTTACGTCATCCCATGGATCATTAATGACCTGGTGCTTGTACAGAAGACTACGCTTGGGATTTACCTGCAGGCCCGCTCCCCTGAAAACCTCTGGGGTTGCCATTAGTCAGCTGTGCCTTGATGGCAAAAACACACCCATGAGCACACCTAACATAGCACCTAACAGTGCTATCAGTCACAGACCAGGAAAGGGATTTAGGCGTCTTAGTTGATAGTTCCATGGGAATGTCAACTCAATACATGGCAGCTGTGAAAAGGGCAAACTCTATGCTGGGGATAATTAGGAAAGGAGTTGATGATAAAACTGCAAAGATTCTCATGCCCTTCTATAAAGCAGTGGTGCGACCGCACTTGGAGTACTGTGTTCAGTTCTGGTCGCCACATCTCAAAAAGGATATCGAAGAGATGGAAAAAGTGCAGAGAAGGGCAACGAGGATGATTGAGGGACTGGAGCACCTTCCTTATGAGGAGAGGCTGCAGCGTTTGGGACTCTTTAGTTTGGAGAGGAGACGTCTGAGGGGGATATGATTGAAGTCTATAAAATTATGCATGGGGTAGAAAATGTTGACAGAGAGAAATTTCTCTCTCTTTCTCACAATACTTGAACCAGGAGGCATCCATTGAAAATGCTGGGGGGAAGAATTAGGAATTTATTAATGGAAACGTGCGTCTCAAAGAGCGTGTCAAAAAATGGACCGGAAAAATTATACAAGACACACGTATGCTGCTAAAGTGGCATTCAATGTATTACCCTCTTATATTTCTAATCATACATAAAATACAAGTGCAACAATGCTTATTTGTATTTCTATTCCAAGTGGACTTCCTTAGAAGGAGCGCAGGGATTTTCTCACGCGTGCTGAAACAGTTCACTCTCAGTTTAGTGCACACTCAAAACAGTCCAACGTATTAGTCCTGCTCTTCATATATTTGTATCCAAAACCATAGTCATAGGATATTATCCTGACATTTACAAAGTTCTTATTCTTCAAGAGTATGTTGTTATTCTGGATATGTGGCTGAAATCTTACGTGATCTCCTTCTGGAGTCCATTTAAAGGAGCCTTGTTGCAATGCGGAGAAAAATTCAGCAAGCAAAAAGTTCAGCAAGCAGAAGCTAGTCGCGTAACTAAAGCTTTTCGATGCCTTCTTCAGTGCTTCGTCTTCAATAAGCAATACAATAGATTAAAATTCTATAAATATATATACATTCTCATAAATCTATATGTGTCTATTTTTAAACAGATTTAATAAATACGTGTTAATAAATATTTACCCAAACGGTGATATGTTAAATATATGTGTGTACATTCATTTCATTCTATTCTATAATAAATAATTAAATACTAATAAATCCTTTTTGATCTGAGATTGCAAATGCCTTAACAGACCAGGTGCTCGGGAGCAACAGCCGCAGAAGGCCATTGTTTTCACATCCTCCCTTTCTAGGACCTTGTCGGCCTTTGAGGAAGAGAGCTGGACTAGATGGACTCTGGTCTGATCCAGCTGGCTTGTTCTTACGTTCTTATCCCTCAAGGACCTGCAGCGGCCTACAGAGAAGCCTCCTATCACAAACCTTTGCTTCTCCCAAACCCCACAACACAAATGTACCCACAATCACTGGAATAAACAATGCCTCGGGCAGGAACTCGAAAGCTTGGCTCCCGCGAAGATAGCTGAACACAATCGAGCGCATCAACAATCGCCCGCCGCAGAAATTTAAAAAGAAGATCATTTGCTTCGCTTCGCTCTGTATCATGCTTCAATTTACAACTTGTCTAAATAGCTCGAACCCAAGACGATTACGCTCTGTTCTCATTAGACTTTTCTGGACTCGCTCCCTTGCACCCCGTTGTTAGATGGGATTTTTGAACAGGTCCACCGCTTAAATCCTCCAGATTTTCTGCTCCCCCAGAACAAGACGCCCTCTCCTTTTTTTTCATGCTCTGACAAAGTGATTACGCTACATTCTCAGAGTATCAAAACTGCCTCCTGTCTACTCCGTTCGTTAATTGGGATGTTTTGTACTTTCCGCCAATTCCCATTACTCAATAGGGAGATCGTGACTGTAAAGTCATACGAAAAAGAAAAATGAAACCGGGGGGAACGAGTGAAAAGCTAGTATTTTGTAAGACTGCAGAAGTGTATTTGTCAGGGATGAGACTGTGAAGGAGTAATAACACATAAGAACATAAGAACAAGCCAGCTGGATCAGACCAGAGTCCATCTAGTCCAGCTCTCTGCTACTTGCAGTGGCCCACCAGGTGTCATTGGGAGCTCACATGCAGGATGTGAAAGCAATGGCCTTCTGCGGCTGTTGCTCCCGAGCACCTGGTCTGCGAAGGCATTTGCAATCTCAGATCAAAGAGGATCAAGATTGGTAGCCATAAATCGACTTCTCCTCCATAAATCTGTCCAAGCCCCTTTTAAAGCTATCCAGGTTAGTGGCCATCACCACCTCCTGTGGCAACATATTCCAAACACCAATCACCCGTTGCGTGAAGAAGTGTTTCCTTTTATTAGTCCTAATTCTTCCCCCCAGCATTTTCAATGAATGCCTCCTGGTTCTAGTATTGTGAGAAAGAGGGAAAAATTTCTCTCTGTCAACATTTTCCACCCCATGCATAACACACATTCAGGGGTACAGTGGGGGTTGCCAATCTTCAGGTAAGGCCTGGAGATCTCCCAGGCTAAAGAGATCCGGTTCCCCTGAAGAAAAATGGATGTGTTGGAGAGTAGTCTCTATGGCTTTATACCCACACTGAAGTCCTTCCCCCCCCCCAAAAAAAACCCACCCTACAACCACAATCTCTGAGAATTTCCCAATTCTGGGTTAATAACCCTAGGTACAGTGTGTGTGTGAGGGGGGGCTGCCTTAGAGCCCCGCAAAGCTGACACCATTTTTGTTTATATTTACAGTTGGCAGACAGGCGTGGTTGCTCCTCTCTGACCTTTCACCTTTGACTTCCAGGGCACTGACTTTCAGAGTCCAGTAGCAAAAGTCTCTTTGTTGACCTTTTGGTTTGTTATTCTCAGTAAACCCAATAGATTGCTACACTTTTCTGATGATGCACCCTGCATTAAAATTAACTACATTGAAATTCAGAAAATAAAATGCCATTCCAAACCTCAACTAATATACCAGATAATCTTCTATATCTATAAATTCTCAGCATGGTTGTGGATACTTAAATCCAGAGACTGAAGCCCTGAACAGACAAGTCAGATCTTTCCCTTAAATTTGGGGACACCCCAGGTTTGCAGAAAAATCTGAAACCTTAAATACACACAGACACATGTACACATTCTGAGGGATTAGCCCCCCCTCCCCCCGGTGCAAATGCAGGCTTCTCTTCTGAAACACATGCCTTCAGTGACTGTTGCTAGGCGACCACAACAATACTGTCAGTTGAAGCCTTGGTTTCTGTCAGAAAGGCCTTTTCCGCACGGGCCTTTTACAGCGCCCTAGGGATGGCAAAAACGCCGACCCATGGGAGCTGTTCACATGGGGGGCGCAGCTGCATCGCAGCCGTGTGCCGCCTTCGCTCCAGCTGGAAGGCGCCAACCCCTCCTTTTCCGATCGACTTATCTTCCCTGCGACCTTCCCGCGCGTCACCGAGGCCTGGGGACACGCCCCCCCCTGCCCTGCGACTCCGGAGCGGTCGCGCAGGGCAGGGGGGGCGTGTCCCCTGGCCTCGGCGATGCGCTGGAAGGTCGCAGGGAACGTAAGTCGATTGGGCGACCGCGCAGTGCTGCGCCGTCTTCCCTGTCTTTACCGGGACTGTTCGTGCGAACGGTCCCAGGGTGTGTGTGTGTCGGCGTCGTATACGCCCCAGCGTGGCTGTGTGGAAGCGGCCTAACAGGTAGAGGAGGGGGAAAGCCCTTTCTAGGACCGTGTCGGCCTTTGAGGAAGAATCAGGAGAGGAGCCAACATTAGTCACCTTCCTCTTGGTCATTTGCCACCTTGCACCAGCAGCTAAGAATTTAGACTTACAGCACCTAAAAAGGTACCGTAAGTCTATTGAAACCCAGGGGGCTTCCCGGGGGCAGGGAGACTTTTTTATGCTCACAAGACTCCCCATGTTGTTGGGAAGCTCCTTTGGGAGCGGGTGGGACGAACACGGTGTCTCCACTGGCCGTCTGAAGTCTTGGGTGGGGCTGCCTGCCTTCCTCAGCGGTCATACAAACATTATTGCAAGAACAACACATCTGGAAATAAACATGTTGAACATAATCATCTGAAAATGCAAAACCTTCTCTCACGTTGCAGCCCAGTGTTTTGTAGGAAAGCCTCACGGACTTTTCACCATTTTCAATGGCTCACATGTCATCTGATACATACTTGTTTCTGGGTGTGTTTAACATCACAAGTGTTAAATCGTAATGGCTGTGACAGGTAGCCACTGGTAGACCTCTTCGTTACGAATCCCACTTTGCCTGTGGCCATCACTACATCACTACATGATTGAGTCAATCATTTTGTAAAGAAGTATTTCCTTTTGTCTGTCCTGCAGAGAAAACCGTCAAGGCTGCATGCTGCAGGCTGTTAGTCTAGTGCAGTGATGGCGAACCTTTTCGAGACCGAGTGCCCAAACTTCAACCCAAAACCCACTTATTTATTGCAAAGTGCCAACATGGCAATTTAACCTGAATACCGAGGTTTTAGTATAGAAAAAACGGTTGGCTCCGAGGTGTGTGTTACTCGGGAATAAGCTTGGTGGTAGTCGGTAGCTTTGCTTTGAAGCAACTGTGCAACGCTTCAAACGGGTGAATCATGACCCTAGGAGGGTTTACTCAGAAGCAAACCCCATTGCCAGCAACTGAGCTTACTCCCAGGTAAAGGATCGCGCTCTAGTTCTTCCCATGAAAATCAGTGGGGTTTAACAGCGCTTAACAGGGTTATCTACACTGCTTCTCCAAAACTAGGTCTTTGGTTTAATGCTAATAATCTCCCTGAAATAATTACACTATTATCACATGACAAACTCTATGCACGCGTGCCCACAGAGAGGGCTCTGAGTGCCACCGCTGGCACCCGTGCCAGAGGTTCGCCACCACTGCTGTATAGTGGGAAGAGATGTCCTAACACACACACAGGTGGAGTTCTGAAAAAGCCAAGCTGAGACTTTTGGTTCCTAGAAAGAGGAAGATTCACCTTCTGTATATCCGGGACTTTGCTTAAGCAAATAACCACCGTTGTCTACCGCATGCGGAGGTTTCCAGTTCTGTTGTCTGGAGATATTTTGAGCCACCTGACACCTTTAAAAAAAACCCACACATGGGCACAGTAATGGTGAGAGTCCGGGGAGAAAAACTGACAAGAACAATAGAAATGGAGACACGTACATAGCATCTGGAGATCTCCCACGATTACAACTGATTTTCCAGACAACCAAGGCCCCTTCCGCACACGCAAAATAATGCGTTTTCAAACCACTTTCACAACTGTTTGCAAGTGGAGTTTGCCATTCCGCACAGCTTCAAAGAGCGCTGAAAGCAGTTTGAAAGTGCATTATTCTGCATGTGCGGAAGGAGCCCAAGTCCCCGTGGAGAAGATAGTTTCTTGGAGGGTAGACTCCATGGAAATTTTACACGGCAGAGGCCCCTCCTCTCCTCAAAACTTTGCTCTCCTCAGAATCCACCCCCAAAATATCCAGGAATTTCCCAACCCAGAGCTGGCAACCCTAGAAGCAGGAGAAAGAGGTAGAAAAGTGGGGAGACAGAGAGAGGTTGCGTGCATTATACAGCGGGACCTCGGCTTTCATTGCCTTCGGTTTTCATCGGTTTCGGTTTTCATCGATTTTTTTCAGTGAAAAATTTGTCTCGGTTTTCAGCGACTTGCCTCGGTTTTCATCGATTTGCAGAAAGGTGCAGGGGTTTGTGGAGAAAAATCACCCGGACAAAGCTGTTGCAGGCCGTGTCTGCAACTTGTTTGATGACATCGTCTTTCCCCATTTCAGACAAATCTTAAAGAGGAGTCAGAAACAGACCTCTCTGGACAGCTTTCTGGTGCAACATTGGTCCACTGGCTCTGAAGCTGGTCCTAATGTTATAATTTGTTACTGTTTTCAGCATTAAACAGAAGTGGGATCCAGCAGGTTCTCACAGGTTCCCGAGAGTAGGTTACTAATTATTTATGTTGTGCCGAGATTGGTGATTTTGCCATGTGATTTTTGCCTTAGTTACGCCCCTCCTCTCAGCAGTAGCGCGCAGAACTGGAAGCAGTCTAGCAGGAGGTGCACCGGCGCGGCGTAAGCAGCAGCCTGGCGCCTCGCGCATTTCAGCTTTCCTTCGCCTAAGGACCGGGCGCAGTGGCCATGGGCGCCCTTGCTACACAGCCCTCGCCCTCGAAAGCCCCACTCCCCAGAATGCCTGGCCACACCCCAGTCGCGTGGCCCTCACCCAGCGCCCCATTGGCGCTACGCTTCACAGTTTGAATCCCACCATCATGGGAACCTGTTACCGTGTTTCCCCGAATATAAGACAGTGTCTTATATTAATTTTTGCTCCCAAAGATGCGTTATGTCTTATTTTCAGGGGATGTCTTATTTTTCTGTGTTCTGTTCGTCAGGCATGCTTCCAAACAAAAACTTGGCTACGTCTTACTTTTGGGGGATGCCTTATATTTCACACTTCAGCAAAACCTCTACTATGTCTTATTTTTCGGGGATGTCTTATATTAGGGGAAACAGGGTACTAAAATTTTTGGATCCCACCACTGATTAAACACTATGCTTATTCACCCAAACATGTATTTTGGGTATGTTTTTTGGAGTGCCTAGAACGGATTAATTGGATTTACATGGATTCCTATGGAAAAGTTTGCCTCGGTTTTCATCAGTTTCGGTTTTCATCGATTCTTTTCGGACGGATGACCAACGAAAACCGAGGTTCCTCTGTATTTTCCATGGTTTGCTCCCTGCACTGCTGCATTGTAGGAAGGAGGAGTCAGATTCGGTACCATCCAGGAACCAGTGAGATTTGGGGGATACAAATTTGCGAGCCTCAGAGTTCCCTTCATCAGATATCTGACGAAGACAGCTTTGACTCTCAGAAGCGTTTACAATAGTTGTGGAATGCCAGAAGAATGGGAACCTTCCCTATGCCATCACAGATATAAGATGGGCAACAAACTGGATTGTAAACAGCACATGTGAAAGGGGTCTGGGAGTTTTACTGGACCACAAGGTGAACGTGAGTGAACAGTGTGATGCGGCAGCCAAGAAAGCCAATGTGATTCTGAGCTGCACCAATAGGAATACAGTGCCTAGATCAAGGGAAATAATAGTACCATTGTGTTCTGCGTTGGTCAGACCTCACCTGGAATACTGTACCCAGTTCTGGGCACCACAATTCAAGAAGGAGATTGATAAGCTGAAACAGGTCCGAATGAAGCCAAGTTGGAATTAATTATCTGGTTAAAACGCAATCCGTGAATTTTATGTTTTTAACAGTTAAGCTTAGCAACTTTTTTTAATTTTTTTTGGATTTTAGTTATTAATATTAATTTGTATTAAACTCTCCTTTTCTTCTTTCTCTTATTCCCTCCTTATCTTCCCTATCTCTCTTCTTTATTTAGACTTTTGTGATATGTTATGATTTTATGTAAATTCTGTCACTCTTATCCCTTTCTTCCCCTTTCCTTAGCTTCCTTTTCCCAAACAACAGAGCCTTAAGACCTTTGGACCAATATAAAAAATATTGTGTGCATGGCATTCTAAGTTGTTTGCTAGAACTCTGTATAACACTTTTTTAAAATCTCCAATAAAAATATATTTAAAAAAATAATTTTAAAAAAAGGAATACCCTAGATCAAGGGAAGTAATAGTACCATTGTATTCTGCATTGGTCAGACCTAACCTGGAATACTGTACCCAGTTCTGGGCACCACAATTCAAGGAGATTGAAGGAGATTGATAAGCTGGAACAGGTCCAAAGGAGGGCAACCAAAATGGTAAAAGGTCTGGATTCCATGCCTCATGAGGAAAGACTTAGGGAGCTGGGTATGTTTAGGCTGAAGAAAAGAAGGTTAAGGGGTGACACGATTGCCTATGTAGATTTACTTCTTCAGCGAGCCTTTAGGTTCCAGTTACTGTGACCTGGTTTGGTGTAGTGACAGACAGCTTGCATTTTGACTCAGGGAATTTCTGGGAGGAATCTTACCTTCATTGTGATCCCACTATTCCTCCGTCTGCAACAGTTTGGAGCGGTCACGTGTGTCCTTCTTTACATTCATGTTGAAAAGGTTAAGGTTGAACAAGGAAGAAATGCTGTATAGAAATGTTTGAATGAGTAATGCGTAAAGAGAGCCAGTTTGGTGTAGTGGTTAGGAGCGGTAGACTCTGATCTGGACTCTACTCCTACACATGAAGCCTGCTAGGTAACCTTAGGCTAGTCACAGTTTTCTTTGAACTCTCAGTTCCACCTACCTCACAAGATATCTGTTGTGGGGAGAAGGGAAAAGGAGTTTGTAATCTGCATCGAGTCTCTTTTCAGTTGAGAAAAGCATGGTATAAATCCAAACTCCTTCACCACCACCTCCTCTTCCTCTTGTAATGACTGTGAAAACCCTGCAGTATTATGTAAGCCTGCACATGCAGAATAATGCCCTTTGAATCCACTTTCAATGCACTTTGCAGTTGTGCGGAATAGCAAAATCCACTTGCAAACAATTGTGAAAGTGGATTGAAAGTGCATTATTCTGCATGTGCAGAAGAGGCCATAGAGTTGCATGTTATAAGCCGTTGCAGACCAAGCTGAGGAATAAATGTAATAGCAGTTAGAAACTTTCCTGTTTTTGTTTTCCTTTTTGCTTAGGTGATGGAGGATCTTTTCAAAAGAGTGACGGACACGGTGCTTTCCAGATGCCCTCAAGATGTTGGTCTCTTCCACAAGCATGTAGCCCCCGGACAAGAGGTACAAACCATTAAAATCGCCTACAACATTCTTTCTGTAACTTACTTGCTTTGTAAACATAGTTAGGGATGTGATCTAGCTTTCAGTAGTAACCGCTGCGCCACATTCTGTCGCTTTCTGGTGTGACAGAGAAATAGAGTCCTGGGTGAGGCTATATCCATGGGGGCGGTATAGGAGAATCAATCTCAGTGGTAGGGGTCACTAGAGTAAGGGAGAAAGTCCCACCGCCTATGGCGTCCCTTGTTGTTGGTACTCTGTTTCCCCGAAAATAAGACCTACCCTGAAAATAAACCCTAGCATGATTTTTCGGGATTTTTGGAGGATGTTTGAAATATAAGCCCTACTCCAAAAATAAGCGCTTGTTACAGATTCTCTGGCGCAGCTGATCTGGTCACATGGGGGCGCAAAATCACGGGAAAAAAATAAGACATCCCCTGAAAATAAGCCCTAACTTTTGGAGCAAGAATTAATATAAGACCCTGGCTTATTTTCGGGGAAACACGGTATTTGCAAGTGTCTGTCACTGTTATAAAACAGTTAACTGTTCATATGTAAACAAATTGCTGAAGTCCCTGTTTTATGATCTGGATTAGCTATTGATCAGTCTGGTAGCCATTGCTTACATGTGGTAGCACATACATCAGAAGATATAAAGTTAACTTGTTTTCCTTGTTTCAAAGGAGAAAACCACATGGACAGAGAGAAGTAGGAAGGAAGAGCAAGATGTAGTCTTAAGTATTCAGTTAGTATAGTTAGTAAGTGTATAGTTAGTAGGAGCAGCAGTGGCGTAGTGGTTAAGAGCAGGTGTACTCTAATCTGGAGAACCGGATTTGATTCCCCGCTCTGCCACTTGAACTGTGGAGGCTTATCTGGTGCACCAGATTAGCTTGTGCACTCCAACACATGCCAGCTGGGGGACCTTGGGCTAGTCATAGTTCTTCAGAGCTCTCTCAGCCCCACCTACCTCACAGGGTGTTTGTTGTGAGGGGGGAAAGGCAAGGAGATTGTAAGCCCCTTTGAGTCTCCTACAGGAGAGAAGGGGGGGGGTTAAATCCAAACTCTTCTTCTTCTACTGTAAATATGTAACAGAGCAGTATAGCGTTTATTTGTTTTATTCTGTGTAACCCTACCCTTTTAAATTAGTAAACTTTTGTATAAAGCAACTCAAGGTATCTCTGGCTCTCTTTTTCCCCACTGGATGCTATTTCCGCTTCTCTGCTAATAAGTATCTCTTTTAATCGAATACCCTTCGCTTGTTAAAACCCAGTCAACATGTGTCTGTGTCCACATCACACAGACACGCTGTGTGCTATTTATAAATCTCTACGGTATCCTTGCAGTATGCAAACATCATAATGTGGAGGGTTTTTGCTTGTGCTATATATGGGTCTTCTCCATGCAAACCATTTGGTGTTCCCCTGAGATGGTGACTCCTGCAGAGGCGTAGCAAGGGGGAACAGTGCCCGGTGCATCCTCCGCCCCCGTCCCACCCCAGAACGCCCCCACCACACACACTAGTGTGCGCACCCGGAGCGTCGCGCACCCCCCATCCTCTTGGAGCTACGCCTCTGGACTCCTGTCCAGGGAGGCAGGAATGCTGACCAGTGTTTCCAGTGCTCAGGAGTGAAGAAAATCTCAAATACTTGGCCTAGCACCATCCCATGGCTGGTGGACTAACTGGGAAATCAGCAAACAGGCATATTCAACTGTGCTGAACTGCATCTCCAATCAATGAGCTTAATCAGGTTCATCTGTCCGCAGAGTTTGGGCTATATATCTGTGTGCATCTAGTTCAGCCTGCGCAATGTCTAAAGCAGTGGTGGCGAACCTATGGCACAGGTGCCACAGGTGGCACTCAGAGCCCTCTCTGTGGGCACACACAAACAGAGTTGCCCCACCCCCACCCCCACCCCCCACACATCTAGGCTGGCCTGGGCCACATCAAACCTAAGACGTGGTTTTGGGGAAGCAGTGTAGGAGACCCTGTTAAGTGCTGTTAAACCTCACTGATTTTCATGTGAAGAACTAAAGCGCGATCCTTTACCTGGGAGTAAGCTCAGTTGCTGGCAATGGGGCTTGCTTCTGAGTAAGCCCTCCTAGGGTCGTGATTCACCCATTGGAAGAGTTGCACGGTTGCTTCAAAGCAAAGCCACCGACTACCACCAAGCTTACTCCTGAGTAATGCACATCTCAGAGCCAACCGTTTTTTCTATACTAAAATCTCAGTGTTCAGGTTAAATTGGTGTGTTGGCACTTTGCAATAAATAAGTGGGTTTTGGTTTGCAATTTGGGCTCAGTCTCAAAAAGGTTCGCCATCACTGGTCTAAAGTCCCATCAAGTTCACAATTCTGTTGTGAAATGCTTCTGGAAAATAACATGCAAGGCTGTCCTTTGTCTGAATTCTTTCCAACTGCAATTGTGAATGATATTTTTCATTTCTCTCCTCTTTCCCCCATGAAGGGCAAGTTAGAACAGATGCTGAAGAACCCATTTGTAATGTAAGCAAATCTTTTCTTTTCCCCCTTTTTTAAAAAAAATCATAGTTCAACAAAATATATGCAATGTCACCATTGGGGTTGTAAGAATTTACCCTTGGGGAAAGCCATTCTCGTTGTTCTGGCGCTTGTATGTGAGAATTGGTATGTTGTCTCTGAAATGGCTTTATGACTCATCTGGTAGAAACCTTCTCCACCATCCTTTGCCATCTTGACTGTATCGTCTGTGTCCGTGACGAAACAGTTGCAGAGATAGGAGGCATATTGGATAACTGCACAAAGCAAAGAATAATGTGGGGCTATTTCTTTCATGTTCCATGCGAAGCAGGGGGAAAGGCCACTCTTTGCCCACTCTCAGAAACAGCGGAGATTATGGGATCTGCCACGCAGTGAGTGTGAGAGGGGGGAAAAGGAATCCATAACAGAAGTTCTGCCTTCAGCGCGGGGCAGAGCACCAGTGCATAATCAGCCTTGGACAGACAGCTTAAGGGGGAGGGCAGTATACAAACGTAATTGATGATGATGATGATGATGATGATGATGATGATGATGATGATGATGATGATGATGATGATGATGATGATGATGATGATGATGATGATGAAGGCAGCCCTGCTGGGATCCACACGAATACTACGCCGATACATTACAACTTCCTAGGCCTCTGGGTGAGGCTCGAATTGTAATTGTAAGGCCAACAACCAGCTAAAGATCTGGCAGCTGTGAAATCTATAATGATGATGATGATGATGATGATGATGATGATGATGATGATGATGATGATGATGATGATGATGATGATGATGATGATGATGATGATGATGATAATAATAATAATAAAAAGTACAGCCTGCCCTGTAGCAAGACCTGGTACGAGCACAAGCCAGAGAAGACCACAGAAAATGAAGAAGCAAAAATACTCTGGGACTTTAGAATACAAACAGACAGACACCTGGCACACAACTCCCCAGACATAACAGTGATAGAGAAAAAACACGTTTGGATCATAGATGTTGCTGTGCCAGTTGACAGCCTACAAATTGAAGTTGAACGATTGTGGCAAAAAAGAGCAACAGTAATCCCACTAGTAGTCGGTGCTCTAGGAGGAATCCCAAGAAATCTTGAAAAACATCTGGAAAGCCTAAACTTGGACAGAACATCAGTCCACATGCTGCAGAAAGCAGCACTTCTAGGAACTGCACACATTCTACGCAAATACCTCTAATATCCTAGGTCCTTGGGAAGGACTCGATATTCAGAGATGAATTCCAGACACTTGTGCTGTGTTGTTATGTGTAGTATAACAACAACAACAACAACAACAAACAACAACAACAACAACAACAACAACAACAACAATAATAATAATAATAATAATAATAATAATAATAATAATAATAATAATAATAATAATAATAATAATAATAATAATAAATGTTCATTCAAGTAAAAGCCAGATGCATTCTGGAAGCATTTAAGCATGGAGATTATTCTTCTGTCTGGCGTGACTCACGATATGCTGGAATCCAATTTCTGGCAGGATATGAGCTTTCCTGAGTCACAGCTCTCCAGGTAACTGAAGAAGCGAGCTGCAGGTCTCAAAAGGGTCATACCCGGCCAGAAACTTTGTTAGTCTTGAAGGTGCTACTGGACGCTTGCTCTTTTCCACTGCCACAGACATGGCCTTCCCATTGTGATCTATATGCTGACATGCAGACCTCTGTTATGAGGTAAACTTCATGCACAGTATTTTGATTACAAAGCACAATAAAGTCCTATTTTCAGTCTTTTCTTGTAGAATAGAATAGAATAGAATCTTTATTGGCCAAGTGTGATTGGACACACAAGGAATTTGTCTCCGGTGCATATGCTCTCAGTGTACATAAAAGAAAATACATTTGTCAAGAATCATAAGGTACAGCACTTAATGATTGTCATATAGGTCTAGTAAGCAATCAGGAAACAATCAATAGTAATAAAAACATAAAATGTAAAATCATAAAATAAAATGAAATGTCAGCACAGGCTATAGTCATACAGTCATAATTGGGAGGAGATGGGTAATAGGAATGATGAAAAAAGTAGTGCAGTAATTATATAATAAATATATAATAAATAGTTTGACATTATCGAGGGAATTATTTGTTTAACAGAGTGATGGCATTCGGGAAAAAACTGTTCTTATGTCTAGTTGTCTTGGTGTGCAGTGCTCTGTAGCGACGTTTAGAGGGTAAGAGTTGAAACAGTTTATGTCCAGGATGCGAGGGGTCAGTAAATATTTTCACAGCCCTTTTTTTGACCCGTGCAGTATACAGGTCCTCAATGGAAAGCAGGTTAGCAGCAATTGTTTTTTCTGCAGTTCTGATTATTCTCTGAAGTCTGTGTCGATCTTGTTGGGTTGCAGAACCAAACCACACAGTTATAGAGGTGCAGATAACAGACTCAATGATTCCTCTGTAGAACTGTATCAGCAGCTCCTTGGGCAGTTTGAGCTTCCTGAGTTGGCGCAGAAAGAACATTCTTTGTTGTGCTTTTTTAATGACATTTTTGATACAAGGCGTCTTGGGACTATGTGTCTATGTGCCAAGTTCCAGGTTTCCGGGTGGCCTGGAAATAACCGTTTCGTTATTCACGTTGCAATTCCCGGTCTGAGTGGCAGCTATGCAAACCTGTCCCCTCTTCAGATTTTGATAACCCATTCAGTCAGTTATTGAGGCCGCAGTATTTTATGTAATCTGCCACTTTTTGTGTGTAAATTGATACGCAAAATGTTTCCGTTTCAGCCACTCTCAAGCGTCCCGTTTTAGAAATGGTTTCACTGTGGAATGAGCCAGTTGTCTAAACTGTGTCTCACAGACATGTTCTCGGAAAATGTCTCAGACATGTTCTCCCATCCAGGACTGACCCTCAGAGGTGGGACCCTCAGAGGTTTTCATAGGTTCCTGAGAGTAGGTTACTAATTATTTGTGTGTGCCAAGAGGGGGTTACTAATTGGTGATTTTGCCACGTGATTTTTGCCTTAGTTACGCCCTCCTCTCAGCAGTAGCGCGCAGAACTTGAAACAGTCTAGCAGGAGGTGTACTGGCGTGTGTGGCAGCCTGCGCCTGCGTGCATTCATTTCCCGCCCAAGGACCGGCGCAGCGGCTGCATCCTTGCCACAGCCCTGCCCAGGAATGCCCCACCCCCGAAATGCCTGGCCACGCCCCCGTTGTGCCCCGCCCAGCCCCATTGGCACTATGCCACAGTTTGAATCCCACCACCATGGGAACCTGTTACTAAAATTTTTGGATCCCACCACTGCTGACCCTACTTAGCTTCCAAGATCTGATGAGATCAGGCTAGCCAGTGGTGGCGAACCTATGGCACGGGTGCCAGAGGTGGCACTCAGAGCCCTCTCTGTGGGCATGTGCAGAGTCCCCCCCCCCACTATTATCATTAAACCTAAGACCTAGTTTTGGGGAAGCAGTGTAGGTAACCCTGTTAAGCGCTGTTAAACCCCACTGATTTTCATGGGA
Source organism: Sphaerodactylus townsendi (assembly GCF_021028975.2). NCBI lineage: Eukaryota > Metazoa > Chordata > Lepidosauria > Squamata > Sphaerodactylidae > Sphaerodactylus > Sphaerodactylus townsendi. The sequence goes on along the minus strand of NC_059428.1, from coordinate 9,689,967 downwards.
AGAACTAAAGCGCGATCTTTTACCAGCTCGGTTGCTGACAATGGGGCTTGCTTCTGAGTAAACCCTCCTAGGGTCGTGATTCACCCATTGAAGAGTTGCACGGTTGCTTCAAAGGAAAGCCACCGACTACCACCAAGCTTACTCCCGAGTAACGCACATCTCAGAGCCAACCGTTTTTTCTAAACTAAAACCTCAGCATTTGGGTTAAATTGCCGTGTTGACACTTTGTGATAAATAAGTGGGTTTTGGGTTGCAATTTGGGCACTCGGTCTCGAAAAGGCTCGCTATCGCTGGGCTGGACATTGGTCTAGCCTCGCCCTAAACATTACATGCAAATATAAATAAGGGTCCTTGATGATGCCCATCAGCTCGTTCTTGTGGAAGATCTGCTAGGCTGCTGGTACTGATGGGAGGAAATCGTGAGGCGGAGGGGGGGGGGATGGACATGTACCAGGGTTAGGGTTCCCAGCTTCAGTGTGGGAAATTCCTGGAGTTTTGAGAGATGTGCCTGAGGAGGGTGAAGTTTCGGGAGCTGGGTGTGATAGCATTCTAGAACTTCCGTTTCTCCAAGGCTCTATGGTCTACCATAGAGTCCACCTTTTGAAGCTGCTGTATCTTTCACAGAAACTGATTCCTATACTTGGGAGATCAGTTGTACTTCTGGGAGATCTCCAGACCCTTCCTGGAGGCTGGCAACCCTAACCGCTGTGCTGACATCCCTTCTGGTAAAAATCAGAAGTGTCATAGTAGACACTAACATTTCACCCAAAAACTGTGGTAAAATCGTATAGTTTAGGTAAATGTTAGTGTCTAATGATGAGAGATCTGGTTTTTACCAGAAGTGATATCAGTGGGCTGGCATGATACCAGCGTATCTTCCCATTTGTCCCGAATGTTGCCGGCTGAGGCCTAGCAACTCTAGTCTCTGGTGCATGTTTTGAAAATTAGAAAACACTTTCCAGGAGGGAGCAATTTGAAAGCAGTAAAAATATTTGTGTGTGTGTGTGTGTGTGTGTGTGTGTGTGTGTGAGAGAGAGAGAGAGAGAGAGAGAGAGAGAGAAGCAACTCATCTTCCTCACCAGCTCACCACTCAGTGCAAACCTGTGCAAACTTGCTCCAGTCTAAGTGCATTGAAATCAGTTGGGGTAGACTGGAGTCACTCCACATAGGATTGTGCTGTAAATGACTGTCTACTTTCCGGGTTTTCTTTAAGAAAGAAAATGGCCGCCGGGATTTGTGTATGCCTGTACTATGTAGTGGGCCCTGAGACAACACTTCACCACACTGAAAGGTGCTATAGGAAGACGGATAATTCATATAATCTTTGCGCTTCAGTTATATTGTTCTGAAATGTTCCCACTCCACAACTGCAGGACCCCAAACAGTGCTCCTGTTTTCATTTCAACCCACTGAGTATTTTGCTGGTTGAGATTCTTTTCATAGACTGGCCTGTGCCCTTCCCTCAGAGTTACACACCTGTTTCGCGGTATAGCCAAACCGCACTACACTTTTGCTCCGCCATCATGGCTGTGTCCTCTATGCGAGGATTGTGAAGTTTCTCCTGGGAGCCTTGGGCCCATGAGACCAGATTCCTTCCCAAAGATCTTAGTACTCAAATGTATGTTTATAGCAAAAGAGGCCAAATGCTTAAGTGGTTTTTTCCCCCTATTCTAGAATGTCATACACTGAAGCCATGGAGATCTTAAAGCACGCTCGCCATGTTTTCCAGTACAAACCAGAGGTGAGTGCTGAGTGTTCGTCAGCACAAAAGCCAAGACGGGTTTCACGGGCAGCCAAATTTGAGGGGGGCAGCGGGGGGGGGGGCAACTGGGAACAGCATCAGCAAGGAGGCGATTGGAGGCGTGGGCACCTGGGGAGAAGGGGAAAACCTTTACTTCTCTGCAAAAACCCATTGCATTGAGTGACCTATACCACACTTTTCAGTGATGGAAGTCCGCACCGGTAGGCCCTCCTGGCCTGAAAGTATACTGGGAAGGCCCCTGGAATACCCCCTCCCCCCCCACACACACATGACTCCGGTGCCAGTATTTGCCATGGAGGCCTGACTTACCTGTCTCCGTGGACCCCCAAGGTGACCGGGGGTCCTGCGGAATTTTGTCCCCCTAACCCCGTTTCCTTAGTTGTCCAGAATAGCAAACCCATTTAATTGCCTCAGAAGAAGTTTCTGCAGGGCCTGCAAGACAGACCTGTTCCGCAGGCGTTTGGCCAGCCTGGCTAAAAATATATCTACCAAGTCATCTGGCCTCCCGTGGGCACAAGGGGGGGAGGGGGGGTAGCCAGACGCCATCCACATTTTTAAATGGGTTCTGTTTTTAGGTAACTGATATTTAAATTATGTTTTAATGTATGTTTTAACCTTGTTGTGAACCGCCCTGAGCCCTCAGGGGGAGGGCGGTATATAAAATAAACAAGTAAGTAAGTAAGTAGTACAGGGCTCTGTTGAGTTCCTGAATGAGCCACGGAAGTAATCTGCGTGGTGGTTAAGAATGGCGGACTTGGAATGTATTTCACTTTCATTACAGGAGGAAGATACAAAAAAGAAAGAATTGGAATGGAAGCCATTGAGAAATTATCTTAAACTATACTTTCAGATAGATAAGTGTAGATAAGTGTAGATAGAATAAATTAGATAAATACTTAAAGCCACCGATGGTCTATACCACAGGTGTCAAACTCACGGCCCTCCAGATGTTATGGACTACAGTTCCAAACATCCCTGGCAGCATGATGCTGGCAGGGGATGATGGGAACTGTAGTCCATAACATCTGGAGGGTCGTGAATTTGACACCTATGGTCTATACGATATGATTATCTGTATGATATACTGTGGTAGACTACTGTATGTAGATATACAAATAATATCTCCACATATTTGATCTGATTTGTACTGTGCTCCAAACGAGGAGAGAAGTCTTTTTTTTTTTGGACCAAAGTTTGTGTACGAAACTCCCAAATAGGGAGACAGCAAGATTTTAATTGCATGGAATGTAAAAAGTGTAACATAAGTATATGAATAAACAAACTGTATTTCTTATTATTTTTCAATAAAATAAAAAAATTAAAGAATGGCGGACTCTAATCTGGAGAACTGGGTTTTAATCCGCACCCCCCACCCCGGTCAGCGGGCAGTCTCTTATCTGGTGAATCAGAGTTGTTTCCCGCTCCTGCTAGGTGACCTTGGGCCAGTCACAGTTCTCCTCGAACTCTCTCAGCCCCACCTGACCCCCAAGGTCCTTGTTGTGGGGAGGGGAAGAGAAGCTGATGATAAGCCGCTTTGAGATCCTTTCAATGTAGAAGGTAGCAGGGAGTAACAACCAACTCTCTTTTTTATTTTATTTTAATTTTTGCAGTGGGGTCTGGATCTCCAGCGCGAACATGAGAAATACTTGGTCAATCACTGCGGCGAAATCCCAGTGTTTGTATTTAATTATCCCTATGACCTCAAGCCCTTCTATATGCGGGACAACGAAGATGGGCCCCATCACACGGTGAGCTTAACATTCCCCGTTGCTGCTGTTGCTTCTTCTAACCTTTGGAACAGAATGAGACTCATCCTAGCTCTAGTTAAGACAATTGGTCTGTCACTGCATGTGGACAAGACCTCGGAAACATGGGTTCAAATCTCTGTGCAGCCATGATGCTCACTGGATGATCTTGGACCTGTGATTTTATCTGTGTAAAGCCAAGAAAGCCAATGCGATTCTGGGCTGTATCAATAGGAGTCTGGTGTCTAGATCGAGGGATTTAATTGTCCCTCTCTATTCTGCATTGGTTAGACCTCACCTGGAATATTGTGTACAGTTCTGGGCACCGCAATTCAAGAAGGATATTGACAAGCTGGAACGGGTCCAGAGGAGGGCGACCAAAATGGTCAAAGGTCTGGAATCCATGCCCTACGAGGAGAGACTTAGGGAGCTGGGGATGTTTAGTTTGGTGAAGAGAAGGTTAAGAGGTGACATGATAGCCATGTTTAGATATTTGAAGGGGTGTCATGTCATGTTTAGATATTTGAAGGGGTGTCATGTCGAAGAGGAAACAAGCTTGTTTCCTGCTGCTCCAGAGACTAGAACCAGGAGTCATGGGTTCAAGGTGAAGGAAAAGAGATTCCACCTAAACATCAAGAAAAACTTCCTGGAGGTCAGGGCTGTTCGATAGTGGCATGCACTACCTGGGAGTGTGGTGGAGTGTCCTTCTATGGAGCTTTTTAAAGAGAGGCTTGATGGCAAGACTATCTCTTCCTACACCAGTGCATGAGCAGGAGTCAGAAACCAAGACTTTAGTTCTTTGATTGTGTGCAGGCAGTGGGCCCTTTCCGCACGGGCCATAAACAGCGCCCTGGGGAGGGCAAAAACATCGTCCTCAGGGAGCTGTTCGCACGGGGGACGCAGCTTCCTCGTCCCCCCAAGCTGCGTCCCTGCTGCGTCCCTGCTGCGTCCCTCCCAAGCGGCGTGAAGCCACCGTTTTCCGACCTCGCTTCCCGAGTGAGGTTTACGGAAAATGGCGGCTTCCAGCCGCTGCCGTGCGAATGGCAGCGGTTCGAAGGCACCATCCCTCCCCCCTGTGACCGGTCGACCTACTGTCTCTGCAGCCGTCCGGCGCGTTGCCAAGGCCTGGGGACACGCCCCCCCTGTCCTGCGACGCCGGAGCAGTCGCGCAGGGCAGGGGGGGTGTGCTCTGGCCTCGGCGATGCGCTGGACGGCCGCAGAGACGGTACGTCGACCGGGCGACGGCGCTCCACGGCACCATCTTCCCCACCACAACCGGGACCGTTTCCGCACAGCCACGATAGGGGTTGGGTCGGCGTACATGACGCTGACCCAACCCCTATCATGGCTGTGCGGAAACGGCCTTAGACTTGATGGCTCTTGGGGTCTCTTCCAACTCTATGATTCTAATGTGTCCCATGTGAAAACAAAATGGTGGAAATAAAACCACATGGTGAAAGGGCTGGATAAAAAAATTACAAAATCATGAACATTTCAGTATGTTAGAATGATATCCTCGTACCAGATTCTTTTGCTGTGTTTAAGCTCTGTGACGGCTAGAAACTAAGATTTAAAGCAGTCTTTTTATTTTAAAGCAAGAGCCACTGGGCCATTAGTTGGCTATTTAGGGAAACTCAATTCCACATTCACAGGACTCCATACACGACTATCGAAGCCTTTTACTTAGAGGCAAAAGAGAAACCTGTGATTTTCTTTCCTTTTTAGGTGGCAGCCGTTGATCTTCTCGTACCAGAAATTGGGGAACTTTGCGGGGGCAGTCTGAGAGAGGACCGTCTGGATTTGCTGCGATGCCGCCTACAGAGGTACAGAGAATTCCTGCATTTGGCTTATTGGGATGGAAATAAAGTAGCTTGGCATTTGGTCAAATGCAGGTTTGTTAAGGTTACTTGATACCTAGAGCGCGGAGAAGGATAAGCATTCAGACAGAACAGATGTTCCTTTAGGGATTTTTGTTAGCACTATTCGCCTTGCCAATCTGTCACTTTATCTGTTAAGGAAAATGTGCTGCGTGTCTTCTAGAAATTTCCTCAGGTCCCCCTGCAGGAGTGGTGTATATTAACCTGAATATAATCCTTGATCCCCAATTAATTAGGCGGAGGTCAGACAAATAGTCTGAAATTGATCAGACAGGCTTCTCAGCTTTTAATTTTCAGTTCACTTGAGTCCCTGTTTACCAAAAAAAAGGAGTACCCATTTAAATTTGATTTAAGATAGAAATGCAAGAATGGGTGATGAGAAGAAGTTGCAGGGTGGGGACATAAACGAGCTGAGGCAAATCATTTGCTCGTAGCAGAAAGGCCATGCAAACTCTTCATGGTCACTAGCCAATAGGTCCTGGCAGAAAGAATCATGCAAGACCTGGATAAAATGATCAGTGAGACGCTGTACGTAAGCAAACCCATTCAGTAATTATGTATAGTGCCCAAATAATGCTTCTAGAGGTGTACACATATTGCTTTATACTGTGAGTGCAAGACTCCCACGATTGACTGGTCCTGTACATACAAAACTAGCTTCTCAGGGAAAAGCATTCCAGACTTTTCTCTGGCATCTAGTTTTCTATATGCAGGGGTTTTTTTGTGAGCTCACAAATGCTGTCTAAAGCAGTACTGCCCGACAAGTTTGAGAATTGGACTAGAAATGATATGGAATTAACCAAGAAGAATGAATTGCATGAGAAAGTAGAAGGTTGACTTCTCTGGGCTAGGGAAGCTCTTTTGGATTGGGATAGTTGAGGTCATTTTTTTACCAAGTTTAAGAGTGATGTGGAATCAATGCGTGCCCTCGATTTTGATTTAATAACGTGAGCCCTGGCTTTTAAGAGTCTAGGAACACAAGCTGCCTTACACAAGATCTGCAAAGGGAAGCCCATATTACATATTGGGTGAGGGCAGTGATTCCCAATGAGTTCAAGATCAGGGGTTAGTCTTGAATCCCAGGCCCACAGCTCTCAAACACACAATGGCAGGGAGGAAGTTGTTGCAAGATGAATCCTACTTTTGGCCAGCGGTGCCGATCTCACCTGCTCTGGAACAAAATCCCATCCATTCTCCATTTCAAGAAAACAAGATGGCGGTCTGGAACATTGTTGTCTAGTTAGTGGCCGCTGATATGCTTTTCTTGCGTGAATTCTTCTTTGCGAGCAGGAAGGACGGCTGGCTTTTCTGCCTGTCTAAGGGCTCCAGAGTTCTGCGCTCTTGTTTGTGGGAAGGATTAGGAAATCTAAACCTGCAGACTGTGTAAAATGTCGCTAAGAGACCTGCATTTCGATGTTGCCAGCGGGGGGCCCTCTTTTACCTTATGAAGACTAAGAATTGTGCTGTGATGGGCCAGAGAGCGCTTCATTAGGCCTCTGATGATGTGGCCCAAACCGGCTGAAGCCATCATAGATTTGTAGGTCTTGAAAGTGTGCTAGGTCCATCGCAGATGAAGAGGGCTGAACTCTCTGGAACCTGATACTGCGGCTGATGTATTGAGAAGGATTTCTTGTGTTGGCTCCATAGGTTGGGACAAGAAGACGCCTACCAGTGGTAAGCACATCAACACAAAGCATGCCGGGTGTCTTGTGAAAAAGGGAGAGAATGTACACAATTTTGTGGTGTGTAGACCAGTCTGAGAGGCATAGGATTGTCAAGACAGGAGATGTTCGGAAATGGCTTGCCGTTGCCTGCCTCTGCATAGAGACCCTGGACGTCCTGATGGGTTTCCCATCCAAATACAAACCTGGGCTGCTCCTGTTTGTCTTCTGAAATCTAATAAGATAGGGCGAACCTGGGGAATCTCCAAACTACTTCTGGGAGTACCTTCTGCCATATAGACCGTCCCTTCCTCCTTTGAGTTGAGGGGGCTGGGGGTTGTGTGGAGGACTTTCTCTGTGATAGCACCCAGCATAGTGTAGTGGTTAAGAGCAGGTGGATTCTAATCTGGAGAACCAGGTTTGATTTCCCACTCCTCCACCTGAGTGGCAGAGGCTTATCTGGTGAACTGGGTTTGTGTCCCCACTCCTACATTCCTGTTGGGCGACCTTGGGCTGGTCCCAGTTCTTTGGAACTCTCTCAGCTCCACCAACCTCACAAGGTGTCTGTTATGGGGAGAAGAAGAGCAGCTATATATCCAAATTCACAAGGAGAGAGACACACACACAGCATAACCCTAAAGACTATTCTGACATACATTAAACTAGCTAGAAACAGGCATAGCAAATACATTGTAAGCAATATGACAGTTCAAAAAGAATGAGGAATATATTCTGTCTTTGTGCCTTGTGACTCTGGAATGGAGCCCTGAACTAGGAAAACGATCAGAATATATGCCTTTTGCTGTCCATCGAAGAGTTAGCAAATTTCAGTGAATAAGAACAATATCCTGACATCCAAAGATAATATAGTATGGGGAGTTCCTTTGTAACACAAGAGTTATGACCAACCTCCCTGCTTAGTCTAGAGGGAAATGAGGTTAATCTCCAAAACCCTTTGCTGTAGGTCCACATCCAGCTATATGTTAAGACTTTTGGGGATGATATGACCAGGCTGTGGAATCTGTGTATTAGCATCACTGAGGCAACTCCAGGGTCAAGCATTCTGGTGGCTCTCATCAGTATATTTGCAAAGGCTTATGGGAAGTAGAAGCAAAGATGAAGGATTAGTCTCCATTCTTTACAGTTTTTCCCCACATAGGTACCATCTTGTTCAGTGGAGTCACTTTTAGGAAAGTATTTGTAGGACTGCAGCTGCAATTAGGTCAGAAGCTTTTATCTGCCTGTAGTGGTTTTCAGTAAGCTTGAGCAATACCAGGAAAATTCAGATTCGGCTTGATTCAGCTGTGAAATTGTTGGTATAGCCGAATCAGCCGAATCCCTGATTCAGTATACCCGAATATATTCGAGAATACTGAAAAATTCGGGTTCATTAGCTTTTTTGGCATTTTTTAGGGTAGGGGTGCATTTTTGAAGCTAGTAGCACCAAAATTTCAGGGTATCTTCAGGAGACCCTCCTGATGATACCAGCCAGGTTTGGTGAAGTTTAGTTCAGGGGGTCCAAAGTTATGCCTCATCCCATCCCATACCTCCCACTGCTTTTTTTGCGGCACTGCGGCGCCACAAAGCGTGGGATGTGTGACTGTTGTGTTCAGACATGTGGCTAAGTGCTCGGGCTGTTTTGTGATGGTGATTTGAGGGTGACATAGTGCAAAAATCATGAGGATCCATGACGAATTGCCAAGCCTAGTTATGAGGTCCAACAGGTGATTCAGGGAGACACCCTGAGCAGGTCTGGGTAAAAACAGGCCCCGTTTTATTTATTGGGGCTCATTCTCAGGAAAGCATTCTTAGGATGGTAGCTACATTTCTATTCAGGAATTAAACAAACAGGAAGTTCTGGTATTGGTGTTTCTGTAAGGAAGGAATTTGCCACAAACAGGAAATATTGTGAGTGTAATTTCTGTACCCGTTTGCACTCCAGGTACCTCGAGCTGCGTCAGTTTGGATCAACCCCACACGGAGGCTTCGGAATGGGGTTTGAGCGTTACCTCCAATGCATTCTGGGAGTCGAGAACATCAAAGACGTTATCCCTTTCCCACGGTTTCCTCGCTCGTGTGTTTTGTAGGGCTTCTCCTCTGTTTCTGAGAATTTGACTCTTCTGCAAACCTGTGGCCTCCCCTGATGATGAAATCGAGTGTTCTTGGAAATAAGGGTGGGCCCCTCTTCTTCCTTGAACCAGATAGAGGCCTTGAAAACATGACATTTGGAAGCTGAGTCGCGTTTATATTCCTGTGTGGTACTCTGAAATCCACTGAGCGCTCTGCACAGCGTTAATGGGGGTGTTCTGAAAACCCTATTGCTGTGATCCAGTTACAACTAGAAGGAATAAAGCACCATTTTGGTAGAAGTTTGTGAATTTGCAAGAATGGTTTGGGCTGAACTCAGATATAGGAATTGGGAAGGGCAAGAAGCTGAATGAGTTGGAGGCTCCGGGGCCTGCAGATTTGAAGACTTACGAAAACAACAGTGCTGTTGCTATTCTCGCAATGGGCAGCCCACCTCCAAGTAACACAAGCCTGCACTGAGACCGGAAATGACACTTGAGTGAGCTTAATATTGGAGTGAACATTGATGCATTAGTCGCTGAGTGCTTATTTTCTGCATTAAAATTAAAGGGACAACTCACTCTTACACCCACATAGCGTGTGAAAAGTACGAATTACCTGCCTTTTCAATTCTACATGAGTCACGGTTCTGCGTAAATCTCATGGTTAGAAAGAGGTTGTCCCAGAACGGGGACTCGCACAGGGGAGCAGTTGGGCAGTCTCCTTTCAAAGGTGGGTAATTTTGGTTGCTGTCTTCATGGGGGTAAGTTTCAGGTAGGTAGCTGTGTTATTCTGAGTTGTAGAACAAAATTCACGTCCAGTAACACCTTAAAGACTAATACAAGAGGCATGCTTTTGTAAGCTCTTGTTAACTATCAATCCTTGTGTCTTGACGAAGGCAGTTGTGACTCATGAAACTTTATTCTCTGGAAAATTTTGCTCATATTTAATGTGCGACTACAGTTGAACTCTGTCCATGACACGTAACTGGGGCACGGAGAGGGACTCTAAAGAGGCTGCATAGAAATATTCGAAATAAGGTGGCCGAATTACTTGCCCCCAACAATAAGTGGATTAGACAGAGAAAAGCCGTGATTCATACAGAGATAACACAGGCAGTCTCCCGTCAACTGTTGAGCTTCAGCCTCAGAAAAGCTTTTGATGGGTTGATTTTATTGTGGCGTGTTAATAGTTCTCTTTGCCATCCTGGCGCAGGAAAGAATGAAGTGGGTAACTGTGCTGGGATCATACCAAAGGACTTCTAACCCAGTATCCATTGTATGCATGAGGAAGCTAGCCTGCAATATCTTTCAACATCTGGAAACCGGTACTTTCTTCAAGCTTGCAGTGGATACAGGAAGATCTCAGAAGATCTAGATCTCAGAAGATCTAGAGAGAAGAGCTCTGTCAGCAGCCTTCTGCTGTCAGGACGGAGGAGGAGGAGGAGTTTGGATTTATACCCTAGCTTTCTCTCCTGTAAGGAGACTCAAGGCGGCCTACAAGCTCCTTCCCGTTCCTCTCCCCACAACATACATCTTTTGAGGTAGGTGGGGCTGAGAGAATCCTGAAGAACTGTGACTAGCCCAAGGTCACCCAGCAGGAATGTAGGAGTGGGGAAGCACATCTGGTTCACCAGATAAGCCTCTGCCACTCAGGTGGAGGAGTGGGGAATCAAACCCCGAAGGCAGGAGAGGAGAGAGCCAGGACCAATTGGCCATGCTGGCAGGGGCTGATGGGATTTGTAGTCCATGAACATCTGGAGAACCGCAGGTGGCAGACCCCTGGCCTACAGCAATGCTGACTGGCAGTGCCTGTCCAGGGTCTCAGGCAGAGTTCTTCCCTACCAGCTGCTGCCCGATCCTGGTTTTAACTGTCGATGCTGTCAAATCCAACAGTTTGCTCATCTTCCTCCATGCAAAAACAGACAGGGGTGTAACACCCTTTGTGGCTGGTAGATGCACACTAGCAGCCCGTGCAGCAGGGGATCACAGGCCCTACTCCACGAGATGGAGATGACTAAGGGAAGAGCTGAGGGCTCTCCCATATTTCTCCTCCTCCTCCCTTTCCTACCTCCTCTGTTCCTGTGCCTCGGGTCCTGCCCCACACTAGGCAGGACAGCAGGATAGACTAACTGGGAACTGGAGGCTACATCATCTGCTGTTTCCTTTGCAGTTTTAGCAGTCTGTGCATCCCCTCCTGGTAGTTTGAAATGAGGGATACGTGTTTCCTTTGCAGAAGGGGAAAAGATTACATTTTGCATCAAGCCAATCCAACGGTACAGTTTGTTACCTGTATACATCAGGTGGATTTGCATACCTCTTCTTTTGCCCAAAACACCCTGCCTGTTTTAAAAATGCTGCTTTGCATATGAGACCCTGATTTTGCCAAGAGCCGCTGCTTGGCTGCAACTAAGAACCTTGTCCAGCCGTTCCTCCTGCTTGTAACAGTCTGTGACTCATTGATAGAGATGCCGAGTTCAATCCCGGGCATCTCCAGTGAAAGGATTTCAGGTAGCAGGTGCAGGGAAATACCTTTGTCAGCCCGACTAATATTGAGCTAGCTGGATGAATGGTCTGACTCAGAGTATTCAGAAAGAGTGTAACATTTCAACAAGCATTTCAATCACATATTTGCAACCGGACAGGGAGGGGCTGTGGCTCAGGGGCAGAGCGTCCGCTTGGCTTGCGGATGGTACCGGGTTCAATCCCCGACATCTTCAGTTACAAAGGACCAATCAGTAAGAGATGTGGAAGACCTCTCCTTAACACCATGGGCAGCCACGGAAAGGGGGCACAGCTCAATGGTGGAGCATGAGGAAGGTCTCCGGTTAAATTACTGATATCTCCAATTAAAAGATCTGGCGGTAGGTAATGTGGAAGGCCTCATCCTAAAATGGTGGACAGCCACTGGAAGTCTTCAATGGTACTGGGATAGACCCAGAGGTGGGATCCAGCAGGTTCTCACAGGTTCCCAAGAGTAGGTTACCAATTATTTGTGTGTGCCGAGAGGGGGTTACTAATTGGTGATTTTGCCACGTGATTTCGGCCTTAGTTACACCCCTCCTCTCAGCAGTAGCGCGCAGAACTTGAAGCAGTCTGGCAGGAGGTGCACCGGCGTGCGTGGCAGCCTGCGCCTGTGTGCATTCGTTTCCCGCCCAAGGACAGGCGCAGCGGCTGCGTCCTTGCCACAGCCCCGCCCAGGAATCCCCCACCCCCAAAATGCCCGGCCATGCCCCTGCCGTGCCCCGCCCAGCCCCATTGGCACTATGCCACAGTTTGAATCCCATCACCATGGGAACCTGTTACTAAAATTTTTGGATCTCACCACTGGATAGACCCATGGTCTGATTCAGTTTAAGGACTAGAAGCTTGGTCTTGTAAAACACATGAGAGTCATAGGAAGAGTGTTGTGGGTTTTCCGGGTTGTATGGCCGTGTTCCAGTAGCAGTTTCTCCTGACGTTTCTCCTGCTTCTGTGGCTGGCATCTTCGGCCAGAAAACCCACAACACCCTAGTGATTCCGGCCATGAAAGCCTTCCACAATACATAGTCACAGGAAGCTCAATCCTCTATCCATGATTAGAACCTGATAGTCATCTCTATCCTTGCTTAATAAATCTCTGCAAACGCGGCACACCCCTCTCCTGAACAAGAAACGCTGTTCGCTCATTATAAAGCCAAACGGGTTGGTCTGCAGTGCCAGCTTTCACCAGAGGGTGGCGTAAACCCCTAGTCGTAACCTTTCCGATACTTGGGCCGAGATTTTGCTTGTCTGAGTTGCCGTCTCACTCGCTTCAGCTGCACGTGGAAACATCACCGGATGTTCTGCCTGATAAGCGCCTTTAAGAGTGATCACACCTTTCTGACATGTGGGCGCTGTAGAATTTTGCTTGCTGTATTTTCCTCCTTCCCTCTCGTAGGGAATTATCTGCTAGGAGTGCGACAGACGAATACGCACGAAGCTGACTTACGCCGAAACAGGCTATTGGGAGCATCAAGATGTGTGTGGTCTTCTCGGACTCCAGGGTCTCAGGCGGAGGCCTTTCATATACTTGTAACTAGAGATAACAGGGATTGAACCTGGCACCTTCTGCATGTTATGCAGGTACTTTAGCACTGAGCCACAGCCAGCTGAAATAGAGCACAGCCACAGGAAGCTACCTTATTTTGAGCCAGTCTCTTGAGCCAGCGTGGAGTAGGGGTTAAGAGCAGGTGGGCTCTCATCTGGAGAATCAGGTTTGGTACCCCACTCCTCAAGGGAGCAGTGGACTCTTAACTGATGATCCAGATTGGTTTCCCCACTTCTACATTCCTGTCGGGTTACCTTGGGCCTGTCACAGTTCTCTCCGAACTCTCTCATCCCCACCTGCCTTACAAGGTGTCTCTCCTTACAGGAGAGAAACGCAGGGTATAAATCCAAACACTTCTTCTGCCAAGGTCAGTATGGTCTATTCGGACTGGTAGCGACACTCCATGGTCTCCGTCTGGTTCTGTGGTCAATTCCCCACTTGCGTTATCAACCTAAGTTCGAGCTGCGTTCGACCTAAGTGCTCCGCACAACCACTGGGATCGACGTGGTTTTGTACCAGCTTCGCCCCGTGTAACAGTCAAATTTCCGACTCCAGTTGGGAACTACTACTTTTTCAGGGAACCATGATCGAACTCAGCTTGATTCCAGTAAAGTGCGGAATCTCTGGTGCCAGGAGTCCCCCATTCAGCCAATCACAGCTGAGTGTTTCAGGCATGCGTACAGCTGGCCAATCAAAAAAATGCCACCTTTGTCCCTCCATTCCTGTGGCAGATTTTTTATAATGTGTGTGGGGATAGACGGAACATGGCTGTAGAACAGTAGCCAATCGGAACGGAGCGGTGAAGAGGCACAGGATGATCCCGCCCTCCGAGCTGGGATCAAGCTGGTTGCAGTGGGGAACAACAATGTCTTCGACCTAGTTCAGTACCCTTCTCAGGGAACTGGGTCGAACCTATTTTACTCGTGTGCGGAATCGCCCTGTGACTCCCGGAACAGGTGGACAACATGCTCTGGCAGGCCAGGAGAACATGCCTGTTATCACTGCATCTTACTGCCTAAAGAGAAACGTTGCCCTGTGAAGGAGATGGAATTTGGCAGGTGCGATTTCTTGCATCACTCCATCAGAAACCGAATTTATTGATGTCATTGAAGCCGCTTCGAAGTGTAAGATGGTGTGGGCTGGTCTCCTTTCTCCCTAGCGCCACTTCTGTCTCTTTGGAATGGCGTTTTGAAATGATGAAATGAAGCTTTTCGTCCTAGGGAGATGAAGCGACAATACATAGTATTGATATGGTGTGTTTTTTTTAGAAAATCTATATGATATGCTTCTTCTCCAGAGATTTGCACTGTAGGGTTGGGGGTGTTGCACTTAAAAATGACCAAGAACACGTTTGCAAAAGGTAATTTGTCAACGGTCCAACTTTCACCTGGAGCTGTTACTTCAATGGTATTCAATATCTTTGTTGTTGTTTTTAAAAAATGTTAATTGGATGGAAAGTGTGCACGTTTAGTTGCTCTCGCAGAGACTGTGCACTCACAAACAGTTAGGAACCTTCTCAATATTCATAACCTGGAAGTGATTTTGGGAACAGATTTCCCACAAATGTGCCTAGGGTCCTTAAGTGAGAATCTTCCAAACGGCTTGGCAAACCTTGCAAAGTTCAGTATACAAGATGAGCCAGAAATACTGTGAATACTGCAAAAAGAATACCTCTGTCTGGCTCAAAGAACAGCGTTAAAACCGTGAAAATCCGTAGAACATCACAAATTGAAAGTTTTTCAATTGCCAGATGTTCTGCTGGACAGGGGCGTAATGCCCGATGGGTGTAATGCCCATTGGGCAAGGTGGGCAGCTGCCCAGGGCACCACCTTCTGGGGGGCATCAAAATGCAGGGTTCGTTTTTGGATATTTTTTAGTGGTTTTCCATTTTTGGCCTCCTTGAACCGAACCTCACCAAACTTGGGGGGTAGCATAAGGACAGTCTCCTGGTGATACGCTGAAATTTTGGTGCTGATATGTCTAAAAAGGCACCCCCTGCACGCACCAATGTCCTGGTGCAAAAAAATATGTGGTCGTGGTGGAGTGGCTGCCCATGGGGGGGGGGGTATCCAACTCAGGTTTTGCCCAGGGCTACAGTTTGCCTTGTTATGCCCCTGCTGCTGGATTCCACTTCAGGAGATAGGCCACATACAAACATTAGTTAGTGGTGGCGTTAATTGAAGGGATATCATTTATACAGAGACTTACTGTTCTTTGTGTTTATTTGGGGATCCCTTTTCTGTTTGTAATGTGCTATCTACATTTTGTATTTTCCTTCTTTGTTGGTATTTGGGTTATTTGATACAGTTCTTTTTAATTATTTCTATTAAAGGTATAGTTTTAACGCTGTCCTTTGAGCCAGACAGAGGCGTTCTTTTTGCAAAATCGTGCACACTTCCCAGCCGCCCAGGGCTGCCTGCCCATCGGTCAAATAGCATGCAAAATCTCTAGTTAGGCTGTTCTTCTTCACAACAGTTGGTAAATGTTCACAATGGCTGTTGTTTACACAACATTCTCCAGTACGTTAATGGAGGCGAAGGAAGAATGCAAAACCCATTCCAAAACGAACAGAAGATAGCAAACAAGGAGAGATTACGAGAGATGTTATGAAATTGTTCCAAATGATGGCAACAAACTCGAGAATAGAAACGAGTGAAAAAAGGGAGCTGAACAAACACAGAAGACTGACCCTGGGCGGCCCAAGGCTCAATTACTAATTGGGGGAACGTTTCAGAGGGTAGCCGTGTTGCTCGGCAGAAAAAGAGCAAGATTCAAGTTCTGTAGCCTTTTAAAGACCAACAAGATTATCCGGGGCATAAGCCTTTTACAGCGCCCTGGGGACGGCAAAAACGCCGTCCTGAGGGAGCTGTTCGCATGGGGGGCGCAGCTGCTTCGCAGCCGCGCCGCCCTCGCTCCTCCCCAGCGGTGCAAAGCCGCCATTTTCCCACCTCGCTTCCCGAGCGAGGTTTTTGGAAAGCAGCGGCTGGAAGGCGCCATCCCTCCCCCCTTGCCCAATCGACTTACCGTCCCTGCGACCATCTGGCATGTCGCCGAGGCCTGGGGGACGCCCCCCTTGCCCTGCGACTCCAGAGCGGTCACGCAGGGCAGGGGGCATGTCTCCTGGCCTCGGCGATGCACCGGACGGTCGCAGGGACAGTAAGTCGATCGGGCGATGGCGCACTGTGGCACCGTCTTCCCGGTCATTACCGGGACCGTTCGTGCGAATGGTCCAGGGGGGGTTGGGTACATGACCCCCAGCGTGGCCGTGCGGAAGCGGCCATAGAATCATAGAGTTGGAAGAGACTAAAAGAGCCAGCCAGTCCAACCCTCTGCCATGCAGGAAGACGCAATCTAAGCACTCCCAACAGATGGCCATCCAGACTCTTTAAAAATCTCCAAAGAAGGAGACTCCACCACACTCTGCGGTAGTGCGTTCCACTGTTAAACAGCCCTCGCTGTCAGGAAGTTCTTCCTAACGTTTAGGAGGAATCTCTTTTCTTGTACCCTGAACCCATTCCTCCTGGTCCTGGTCTCTGGAGCAGCAGAAAACAAGCTTGCTCCCTCTTCAACATGACACGATGAGTGTTCCACCAGGCCAAGAAGCCTCTAGCCCTGGTCAAGGACAGGTGAACAACTTTTGGGCCAGGGATTTCCAGTAGTTGATGTGAAAGACCTTGGCTTTAGACCCTGCGTGGTGTAGTGGCTTAGAGCAGGTGGACTCTAATCTGAAGCACGTTTGATTCCCCACTCCTCCATGTGAGCAACAGACTCTTATTTGGTTAACTGGATTTTTTCCCCCGCTCCTCCACATGAAGCGTACTGTGGGTGACCTTGGGCCAGTCACAGTTCTCTCGGAACTCTCTCAGTCCCACCTACCTCACAAGGTGTCTACTGTGGGGAGAGGAAGGGAAAGGTGTTTGTAAGCCACCTTGAATCTCCTTACAGGAGAGAAAGGCAGAGTATAAATCAAAAGTCGTCCTCTTCTTTTGCCAGTTTGAATAGATAAAGCTTATCTGGACGGACTGATGTTTTGATTCGGTACCAGGCAGCTTCATGTGTGGGAATTAGATTGTGTGCGAGACGGACGTGTGAAAATCCCTGAGTCAACAGAAACACGAGAGCGACCCAATTGTTTCCTCCGCTTGCCTTTGTGTTTTACACCGAATGACGGCGGAGTTCAAGGGACTGATTTCTCGACAGCCTCCTTCAAGTCAAATTGAGCGATCGGATGGGTGATGAGCCATCAGGAAGTGACTTTGCGGGGATGGAAAAAAACTGGAGGAGAGATTGTAGTGGGACTTCCTCTGCAGACAGTGTGGAAACTTTGCGACCAGCCTTTGAACTCTGGTGCGAAAGCGGTTAATTACAAAATATTATTTTCCCCCAACCCCAACGCATCTTGTCAGCAACTGCTGGAAGTTAGCGATTGTAGGTCAAGGGGGCGGGGATGCACTTAACCTGACGGCCTGTAGTCGCTGACCCCTGTAATAGATCTGTGCCCCCTTTTCCACAGTGCAAATCTAATTAACCAAGTGCTGCAACTGAAACTTTCCAATTTCCTAGTGTTTCCTCATCTTTCTCAGAGACCAATCATGATTCTGCGCGAAGAAGCTCGGTTTTTACCCGCCTCTCTCCATGCTCTCCTTCGCTCTTGTCTAAATAATAAAAACAGGCTTTGGAACACCTGTTCTGACATTTCGGCTTTGTTTTGTTTCTGCAATGTGGAAGGTTTGGTTTGTACAACGCTGTGTACGCTGGAAGATCATCTAAATAATAATGGAAACAATTGTGAGTGTGGGAAGTACTATCAAGTGACAGCCAACTTATGGTGACCCTGTAGGGTCAGTCACACATGTTAGCTTTTTTCAGGCCCCAGATGTTATGGACTACAATTCCCATCAGCCCCTACAATTGGCCATGCTGGCAGGGGCTGATGGGAATTGTAGTCCATAACATCTGGAGTGCCAAAGGTTCGCCACCACGACCCTAGAACGACAGTGGTGCTTAGTACCAATAAGAATTGAGTCCTCCTCCGAGAAGAGGTGGCTACAATCGCTAAGGTCGGGGCAAAAAACCCTTTTCAGCCTGCAAGCACCTTTCGATTCCAAGACTCCTTCCGCACATGCCGAATAATCCACTTTCACAATTGTTTGCAAGTGGATTTTGCTATTCCGCACAGCTTCAAAGTGGATTGAAAGTGGATTGAAAGTGCATTATTCTTCTGCATGTGCGGAAGGGGCCTGACCAGAGACTGGTGGTTGCAGCCCCAAAATGGCTGCCAGAGGGGGAGGAGCCAACCACAAAATGGCTGCCAAAAGAGGCAGAGTCAACTGCAAGATGTCAGAGAATAAGGATACATGTAACTCTAATGTGTTCTGGTAGCAGCTGCTGCCAAAACAACGCTTTTAAAAAAATCTTCACAGTCAATCAGATTTTTGGCCAGACAAAGTCTTGATGGGCAAAAGTCTCGATGGGCAAAACCTGATCTTGCCCACATATTTGGCCAGTGCCAGGTAAAGAGTTGGCATCAGGGTGTCCATGAGCACCACGTCAGAGACCCTTTGCTCTCAGGAAATTGTTGTACACACATAGGTACACCCTACTTTAGCTCTGATGCTTGGATGCTTTGAGGAAAGAGCAGCAATAGCCATTCCTACATAACAGAAGATAGGTCTAGCAGAGACTTCTGCTCTTAGTTCTAGTGCAGGGGTAGGGAACCTGCGGCTCTCCAGATGTTCAGGAACTACAATTCCCATCAGCCTCTGTCAGCATGGCCAATTGGCCATGCTGGTAGGGGCTGATGGGAATTGTAGTTCCTGAACATCTGGAGAGCCGCAGGTTCCCTACCCCTGTTCTAGTGTGATGGGCACAAGAAGTCTGGATCTTGTATTGTCGAAAGCTTTCATGGCCGGAATCAGTAGGGTGTTGTGGGTTTTCCTGGTTGTATCGCCATGTTCCAGTAGCATTTTCTCCTGACGTTTCGCCTGCATCTGTGGTTGGCATCTATGCCTGCCACTGATGTAGGCAAAACGTCAGGAGAAAATGCTACTGGAACACGGCCATACAACCCGGAAAACCCACAACACCCTAGTCTGGGTCTCCTTTCAAAAAAAACTTCCAGAGAGAATACATTTCCCTTCCGCCGCTGATGGTTTGCAAAGAAAATCTTGTGGAATCACCTGTTTCCCCTTCTTCAGTCTTGTCCTTTAAAGGTGACACCCTACGCAGCAACATAACCAGTGGTGGGATCCAAAAATTTTAGTAACAGGTTCCCATGGTGGTGGGATTCAAACTGTGGTGTAGCGCCAATGGGGCTGGGCGGGGCACGACGGGGGCGTGGCCAGGCATTCCGGGGTGGGGCATTCCTGGGCGGGGCTGTGGCAAGGACACAGCTGCTGCGCCGGTCCTTGGGCAGGAAACAAATGCACGCAGGCGCAGGCTGCCACGCATGCCGGTGCACCTCCTGCTAGACTGCATCAAGTTCTGCGCGCTACTGCTGAGAGGAGGGGCGTAACTAAGGCCAAAATCACGTGGCAAAATCACCAATTAGTAACCCCCTCTCGGCACACGCAAATAATTAGTAACCTACTCTCGGGAACCTGTGAGAACCTGCTGGATCCCACCTCTGAACATAACATGACAAAGATGTCTCTGCATTCGTACAGAGTCCTAAGCAATGGTAGGCAACTCCTGTGCACTTAGAAAGAAAGAGCCCGGCTTCGCGCCAGGGCTGGGAAAGTGCTCTCTGAGGGCCAGCATTTTTAAAACGATGCTTCTCTGCCTGCATCTATCTGGGATGCCTGTCTGAGTCACCACAGATCCCGAAACTGCTGCCTTTCCTAATGAACCCGCTAGGGCCAAGCATCCTTACAAAACCTACCTTTGCCAACGTGCCGACTCATCGGGGTGGGGACGCTAATGATCCCGGCCCTTTTCGGAGCCAAGCGCCGCTGCTAATGGAACGGAAGCAGGGGTTCTGATCCATTATTTCTTCCCGGCGGAGCTGGGCACGTTGCACCTGCTCGGGAATGCTCCCGTGTGTTTTTAAAAATTACTATATTCTAAGGCAGAGGGCTGGGATTGCAAATAAACCCAGAGGCCAGGTGCATCGGCACAAAGTTAAACCATCACCGATTACTCAGGTGGTCAATAGAATATTTTTTGGCTTTAATTATTGAATATCAGAAACCCGACACAACAGACCGGCTTCCGGATATATTCTGGCTTCGAAAATCTTCAAAGGCGTGGTATTCTCAGCGCAGGTCAGTGAGTCATATGTACACCTGTTCCTGCAACAATCAAGTCGGACTTCTTTTGGCTGTGCCAAGTTTTCGCTCACTGCCGAATGTCCTACCGTGTACTCACCTGCCTTTGGAGATTGTGCCTTTGATCATGCCAGCCACAGGTGCAGGCGGAACGTCGGGAGCAAAAGCCACCAGACCACAGCCACGCGGCCTGGAAAACCCACCACGGCCGGTCGGTTCTGGCTGTGGAAACCCCCCACGACAAATTCCCAAATTATTGCTGAAGGCTTTCATGGCTGGAATTATGCAGGGGACTGCAACCTGCGGCTCTCCGGATGTTCACGGACTACAATGCCCATCAGCCCCTGCTAGTATGGCCAATTGGCCATGCTGGCAGGGGCTGATGGGAATTGCAGTCCATGCACATCTGGAGAGCCGCAGGTTGCAGACCCCTGCCTAGGGGGTTGTGGGTTTTCCGGGTTGTAGGGCCGTGTTCTGGTAGTATTTTCTCCTGACGTTTCACCTGCATCTGTGGCTGGCATCTTCTGAGAGATGCGGGCAAAACGTCTGGAGAAAATGCTACTGGAACACGGCCCTACAGCCCGGAAACCCCACAACACCCTAATTCCCAAATTGTTCAACTTGTGCATGTAAGACTGGGGAGTAAGTCCCATGGGCTTCAGCAGGACTTACTTTCGAGTAAATAAGAACTGGGCCACACACCTCTCTAGTAAACCTGGAATTAACCCCCTGAGCCCTGCTGTGCTGAAGTCATGCATGCAACCAGTGTGTGTGGGGCGGGGGATGCACAGGGACCCCTAGTGCATCGCCCCACCACCTAGGGGGGCCCAGCCTGGCCTGGAGAGAGACCCACACCGGGCTGCTTCCTACTGGGCTAAACTGCCCCCTTCAGCAAAACAACACCCCCCCCCCCCCAAATAAATAAATCTGGCTCCAGGCTTGAAGTTCAACGACCTACTTCTTTTTAATGGTGTTTATTTCCCAAAGAAGCCGCTCTGCCCGGTTGCGCTTTTACAAGCGGGCGAAGGAGGCGTGGTGTGCGTTTGTGTGCCAAAGAGGGGTGTGTGCGTGTGTGTGTGTGTGAGTGAGTGCGGGGGGGGGGGGGGGGGAGGGAGCCTGCGCGCGCGCGTGTTTGTGTTGCGAAGAGGCGCACTAGTTTCCTGCTCGCTGGCTCGGAGCACTTTTGTGCAGCAGCGCTCGGGAAGTGCCGCTCCCGGTGCAAAAGAAAGGGCCGGCGGGCGGCCTTCCTCGGGAGGAGGAGGAGGAGGAGGAGGACTCTTCCTTCCCCCCCGCCGGAGACAAGAGCGAGTTGTGTGGCCGAGACAGACCCGCTTCTGTGAGCCCGGATGGCCGGCCGCGGGCAGGGGAGGCGGCCCGGGGGGCCCTGAATGGCCAGCGGGAAGCTGACCGGGCGGCGGCCGAGGAAGAGGAGGAGGAGGAGGAGGAGGAAGGCGCCCGGCCGGCCGGGCCCCCTCCCAGCATGAGCGGCGGCGGCGGCGGCGGCGAGGTGGTCTGCTCGGGCTGGCTGCGCAAGTCCCCCCCGGAGAAGAAGTTACGCAGATACGTAAGTCCGGCCGCCGATTCCTTAATTCTTTGCTGCTATTATTATTAATAGCCACGTGATTGTGGTCCGGGGGGGCCAACGCGTGCGGGGCGACCATTGCCGCGGCGATCCGAGAAGGGCGGGCGTCAGTCCGGCGGCCGTGTTAATGGCTGTTGTTAATTATTAATTAATATTATTTCATAATATTAATTGCTATTACTCGTTGTATTCTTAGAGTCCGCGGTGCCGAAGCTTGGGGGAATGGGGGGGGGGGGGAGAGACACACCCCGTGCCTAACTGCCCCGGCGATCCAATACGTAAGTCGGACAGCTCAGCCTATTAATTGTTATTATTAATTATTATTATTATTAACTGTGTTATTACAGTCCAGGGTGGCAAGGCGTTCCCGGGGGGGGGGGGCACCGCGTGCGCCATGGCCCCGGCGATCCGAGAGGGGCATCGCCTCTTTGCGCCCCCCCCCCCACACACACACATTGTCTACACACCCCACCCCGCCCCATAGCTTGCCCTTAGTTGAAGGTTACCTGGCGGTGAGCTGGCTTGGACGGGGAGGGGGGAGGGGGGGGGGTTAGTTGTCATCGGATCTCTCTGGCTCGCTTGATACAAAAGCCAGT
Source organism: Sphaerodactylus townsendi (assembly GCF_021028975.2). Classification (NCBI taxonomy): domain Eukaryota; kingdom Metazoa; phylum Chordata; class Lepidosauria; order Squamata; family Sphaerodactylidae; genus Sphaerodactylus; species Sphaerodactylus townsendi. The sequence goes on along the minus strand of NC_059428.1, from coordinate 9,667,344 downwards.
GGATCGATAGATCCCCGCCGCGTGTTTTTCCTCTCTTTCTCTCTCTCTCTACTCCGCTCTCCCCCCCCACCCCCGGCGAATTGCTTACTATTAATAGCGCCGTTTGGACACAAGACCCAGGCTGGGCCCACAAAGGGGGGGGGGGGCGGCATTTGGACCATCTTCTGTCCCCCCCCCCCTTTTTCCCAGTTTGCTTGTTTGGATGGGGAGGGGTCGGTCCGAGGAGCCCCGCCGGGACCAGTGGGTCGACTCGCTCGCCCGCCGGACCTCGGGAGTGGCCGCACCCCGGGCGTCCACCCGGCCCTTAAGCCGGACACTTCGGGCGCCCTCCACGTCTGCAAGCCCGGCCGGTCTGCTCCGGGCCGCCGAAGCGGAGGAGGCGCAAACCGGATCGCGCCGAGCTGGAATCCGGATCGAGGAGCGGCTGGGGTGGATTCGGGTTTAGATTGAGGCAGGTGCACCGGGCGGGGGGACGAGGGGGGGGGGCGGTTTGCAAAGCCAGTCCCGAGCGTGAATCACCTCGCAAGACTCCGGGGCGGCCGGGGGGGGAAGGGGGGGGGGGGCGCCCGGTCCGGCTCGATCGCTTGCCGGACCGGCAGCTGCAGGTGCCGGAGGGGACTGTCCCTTTGGCGGCGCCCTCTAGCGGCCTCGGGTGGCAGTGCAGCGCCTGGGAGAACCGGGGAGCTCCTTTCCCACGTGGAGGAGGGCAAAGGTGGGTCGGCCCCGGAGCAGATGGGGGGGGGGGGCTGGTGCTCAGTGGGAGAGGGTCCCCAACTCTGTCCCCCTCGGTTGTAAAGGATCTGCTGGTAGGTGGTGCAGAAAACCACTCTGCTCCAGGCTTCGGAGAGCAGCTGAGTAGGCAGTGCCTTCAACTCAGTGTAAGGTTTTTATTTATTTATTTATTTATTTATTTATTTATTTATTTATTTATTTATTTATTTATTTATTTAAAGCCGCCTATCCCGAAGGGCTCTGGGCGGCGTACAGCAGGCCTGCAACAACAATACATAATAACATTAAACACAGCAGGCTAAAAACAACATTTTAGAAGAAGAAGAAGAGTTTGGATTTATATCTCCCCTTTCTCTCCTGCAGGAGACTCAAAGGGGCTGACAATCTCCTTGCCCTTCCCCCCTCACAACAAACACCCTGTGAGGTGGGTGGGGCTGAGAGAGCTCCGAGAAGCTGTGACTAGCCCAAGGTCACCCAGCTGGCGTGTGTGGGAGTGTGCAGGCTAATCTGAATTCCCCAGATAAGCCTCCACAACTCAAGCGGCAGAGCTGGGAATCAAACCCGGTTCCTCCAGATCAGAGTGCAGCTGCTCTTAGCCACTGCTCTTAGCCACTACGCCACTGCTGCTCTCATAACATTTACACATAAAAACTAAGGTAATTTAAAACAATTGACAAATCTATAACCATAGAACACAGCAGCAGCAGCAATAATATATGGCGCCCGATCCCAAGGCCGGGAGGGGACAGTACTGTTGCTTTGGGGGGAGAGCTGCGGCAGGGTGGGGAAGCCTGTGTGTTGCGTGTGGAAGATCCCGGGTTCGATCCCCCCCGGCTGCCCTCGAAAAGGACCCGGTAGCAGGTGATGAGAAAGGACTCTACCTGAAAGAGCTCTGGGGACCTGCGGCCAGTCTGAGTTGGCAATCGAGGGTCTGATACGGTAGAAGGAAGTGGATATCTGTTCGACCGGGTGGCAGTGGAGGGAAGGGGGTGTTCATAGCCCCCCCAATTAATAACCGGGGATGGGGACATGGCTTTGGGTGGATCGTCCACTTTTTATCCAGTTGTCCCTGTAATATTTCCAGTTAGAAGAAGAGGAGTTTGGATTTATATCCTTCCCTTTCTCAAAGGGGCTGACAATCTCCTCCCCCCCCCCCCCCACAACAAACCCCCTGTGAAGTGGTGGGGCTGAGAGAGCTCTGAAGAACTGTAACTAGCCCAAGTGTTGGAGTGCACAAGCTAATCTGGTCCCCCAGATTAGCCTCCACAGCTCAAGTGGTAGAGCGGGAAATCACCTGATTCTCCAGATTAGAGCGCACCTGCTCTTAACCACTACATCACACTGGCTCTAAAGATTAGAGATCCCGGAGCAGCAGCTGCCAGCCAGAATAGGTAAGACTCACCTCGATATACCAGGGGTCTCACTCAGTAAAAAAACAACTTTGTGTATTTATATGCAGCTGAATTTTAATTTTTAGGAATGCTTCTTAGGTGTCCCATCCTATTAATTGTAGGATTTGCATTCTGTAATCCGCCTTGAATTGATCTGTCTAGCACAGGGGTAGGCAACCTTTACCACCCAAAGAGCCATTTGGACCCATCTCCCATGGCCCCGAAGATCTACCGAGCCGGAGAGGCGGCTCTGCAGAGCCACCTCGGGTTTGGTCCCTCCACTCACCTTTCTTTCCAGCGCTGGGAGGCAGAGGCGCCAGGCAGGGAAACCTTCTCTGCCCGATGGAGCAGGCGGGCAGAGGGGGGATGGCGTCTGTGGCCTGCCCGGTGCCGTTGCTTCTCGTGCTGTGGAAGGCAGCGGCCCCGGGCAAGGAAACCCCCTCTGCCCAACAGAGCAGACAGCTGCCTGCTCCATGGGGCAGAGGGGGGAATGGCATCTGCGGCCTGCCCGGTGCTGCCGCCTCTTGCACTGTGGGAGGCAGCAGAGCCGGGCAGGGAAGCCCCTGCTCTGTAGGGCAGAGGGTGGGATGGCAGAAGGGGGATGGCGGCTGCTCTGGAGGGACACGCCCACGCTACCCTTTGACCTCCAGGGGTCGGAGGGCAGCGTGGGCATGTCCCTCCAACCCTCCAGAGCAGCGCTGGAAGGAGAGGTGAGTGATGGGGACACGAAAAGCAGCGTACTCACACACAGAGCTGCCTCCGGTTCGGCCCCTGCACTCACCTTTCCTTCCAGTGCTGCTCTGAACGGCTGGAGGGACACGCCCAGGCTACCCTCCGACCTCCAGACCATGTGGAGCCTCAGTATAAGGCTGAAAGAGCCGCATGCGGCTCCAGAGCCGCGGGTTGCAGACCCCTGGTCTAGCACTTCACCTGCACCAAAGCCTTAAACGGAAAATAGCTAAATTGAACCTCAGGTCAGTCACATCTGCTCAGCTTAGCCTACCTCGCAAGACTCTTGTGAAGTTAAAATGCAGAAGAGGAAAAAAGACGTTAGCCATTTGAGGTCTCTGTTGGAAGAAGGCTGAGGTATAAATGAAATAAGTAAATCCTGGCACAGTTGTGTGGCTATTGGCTGTCTGGACACATGACTTACTTACATGCGTGATGAGGTCCCGTAAAATCTATATGTTCGCATTGGCACAATCTTTGCATGCCTCCAGCATCAAACATCTGGAAGTCAGTCGTAATTCCAGGAGAACTCCAGTGACTTGAGAGCCAGCGTGGTGTGGTGGTTAAGAGGAGGTGGATTCTAATCTGGAGAACCGGGTTTGATTCCCCACTCCTCCACCTGAGTGGCAGAGGCTTATCTGGTGAACCAGATGTGTTTCCGCACTCCTACATTCCTGCTGGGCCAGTCGCTCAGGACTCTCTCAGCCCCACGTACCTCACAAGGCGTCTGTTGTGGGGAGAGGAAGGGAAAGGAGTTTGTTTGCCTTGAGTCTCCTTACAGGAAAGAAAAGTGGGGTATAAGTCCAAATTCTTCTAAACGCTTCTTCTGCCTTGAGGCTGGTACCCACAATTGCCTCTAAGGCAATTCTTCTCTTACTGGGACTAAGCGACCACTGGCCTCGGTGACGGACATAATTGTGTCCGCATGGGTGTGAACAAGATCTGTGTTCTGTTTACCCTAGAATAAGGTTTCCAGTTTACACTTTTTCTCCTTGGTCAAGTAATATTTGCAAGAAGTTTTTGGACGGGGCAGGGGGAGCAGTAATACTGTGCTTCTACCTACTGGCACATGAAGTGGTTTATTATTTATTCATTCATTCATTCATATTATACACTTCCATTCCGCCAATCTCCCAAGGGACTTGAGGCGGCTTACATGTGTATAAAAATATATAGAGATTATAAAAGCAATACAAATTATAAAATAAAGTTATAAAAGCAATATATCCCATTTTTACCTCCGCATTCTCCTGCAGGCATAGATTAGGGCCTTGGTGGCGAACCTTTGGCACTCCAGATGTTATGGACTACAGTTCCCATCAGCCCCTTCCAGCATGGCCAATTGGCCATGCTGGCAGGGGCTGATGGGAAATGTAGTCCATAACATCTGGAGTGCCAAAGGTTCGCCACCACTGGATTAGGCTAGGTTTGGGGGAATTGCTTGCGCACGTGCACATACGCACACACAGAATACACATGAAGCAGCCTCATGTTGAATCCACCATCGGTCGTTCAAAGTTCAAATTGTCTACTCAGACCGGCAGCTACTCTTCAGGGTCTCAAGTGGAGGCATTTTACATTATCTGTGACCTCATCCTCTTAATGATGGAGATGCTGGGAACTTCTGCATGCAAAGCAGAGCTGCAGTCCCTTCCCTTAAGGTGACGATGCCTTATATTGGATCCATCAGTGTCAGTATTGTCTGCTCAGACTGGCAGCCGCTCTCCAGGGTCTCAGGTAGAGGTCTTTCACATCACCTGCTGCATGGGGTTTTTTTTTTAACTGGAGACATCCAGGATTGAACCTGGAGCCTTCTGCATACAAGCGGAGGTTCTGATACCACCCCACCGCTCCTCCCTATTTGTTTCTTTTAGATGGGAAAACGATATTGCTTTCTGTATTCCCTCCAGGTTCCAGTTCAGACTGCTATAAGACGTTATAGTGGCGAGACCAGATTTGTACTGATATACAGTGGCGTAGCTCCAAGGGGACACGGGGGGCGTGATGCACCAGGTGTGCACTGGCGTTTCGGGGACGTGGCGGGGGCGTTGCGAGTGGGGGCGCACACGTGCCCCGGGTACAGTTCCCCCTTGCTACAGCTCTGCTGATATACCACTCACTTTGGGCATTTTTTTGCACCTCAGTAGATGTTTGGGAGAGGACAGATTATATATTTTTTCAGATTTTGTTTGAGGTTGTTGCTCCCATGATTGATGAAAGCTTTTTGGTCGTGCTTAAGTGTTTTCTGTAGCATTCTAAGCAGCCGACATTCTAAGTATCACAATTGAATGGGGTGGTGCCCTGGCCCACTTCTCACCAGAAAGAGAACAGGGTCCGCCCCTCCAGACTCCGGTCAATTCCATCTTTCCGGTTGGGTCTTGTCTAGCAACGCAAGTCCATGGGAGGCATTTGAGGACGGGAAGAATGCGGAAGGAGCCGCGGAGGACAGGAATCTTTTTAAAGCGAGTTATGAATCAGCAGTCTCCGCAGCCTGATTTCCACTTGGCGCGACTCCATCGGCGATGGTGAAATTGCACCAGCCCGGGTGATGGATGGAACGGGCTGCGGAGCCGAGGCAATTTGTCAAGACGCTCGGCTGGCCGTGTCCGGCATTCCTGATGCAGGAGTCTGGGCCTTGCCTTTGCTGTGGGGAAAGGGGGAGGGTCTTCTGCAACAGCATCAAATGTCTAGGACAGGGGTCAGAGAAGGGGTGGAATATAAGCGGTATAGGGCGTCAGTGTGGTGGTACTTATGCATTTGGAATACTCCTATATTGAGCCAAGGTGCCCAGGTTGCTGATGGTACATACACGAGGACTCAAACCTTACAGAAACCCACTCCAGTGAGACTTAAGAGGAGTGGTACTGGTGCTCTCTTGGTGGCAGAGACGTATCTAGGGAAAATGTAACCCAGTGTAAAATCAGAGTGTTCTGCTCTCCCCCCCCCCCAACCAAAAAACTTAAGAACATAAGAACATAAGAACTAGCCTGCTGGATCAGACCAGAGTCCATCTAGTCCAGCTCTCTGCTACTCGCAGTGGCCCACCAGGTGCATTTGGGAGCTCACATGCAGGGTGTGAAAGCAATGGCCTTCTGCTGCTGCTGCTCCTGAGCACCTGGTCTGTTAAGGCATTTGCAATCTGAGATCAAGGAGGATCAAGATTGGTAGCCATAGATCGACTTCTCCTCCATAAATCTGTCCAAGCCCTTTTTAAAGCTATCCAGGTTAGTGGCCATCACCACCTCCTGTGGCAGCATATTCCAAACACCAATCACCCGTTGCGTGAAGAAGTGTTTCCTTTTATCAGTCCTAATTCTTCCCCCCAGCATTTTCAATGTATGCCCCCTGGTTCTAGTATTGTGAGAAAGAGAGAAACATTTCTCTCTGTCGACATTTTCTACCCCCTGCATAATTTTATAGACTTCAATCATATCCCCCCTCAGACGTCTCCTCTCCAAACTAAAGAGCCCCAAACGCTGCAGCCTCTCCTCATCGGGAAGGTGCTCCAGTCCCTCAATCATCCTCGTTGCCCTTCTCTGCACTTTTTCTATCTCCTCCATATCCTTTTTGAGATGTGGCGACCAGAACTGAACACAGTACTCCAAGTGCGGTCGCACCACTGCTTTATAGAAGGGCATGACAATCTTTGCAGTTTTATTATCAACTCCTTTCCTAATGATCCCCAGCATAGAGTTTGCTGCACCAGGTCATCTCAAAGTCACCATAACCAGGGGGAAGGAGGAAGGATGTGGGGGCGATTTTCCGCCCCTCACGTGACTATATGGCTGCAACCTGGGGACATTGGACCCCATTTGTCCCCCTGAACGATACACCCCCGCCTGCTTGGTGGGCTTCAGGAATCGGCCAGTTGGGCTAGTTTTGTTGGCCTGTGGTTGGAATAGGATCTGTGTGATCTGGGTTTGAATCCCCGCTCTTCCATGGAAGCTTGCTGGGTGACCTGAGAAAGTGTTGTTTGGTCCCAGCTGACTTACGGCGACCCTGTTGGGTTTTCAAGGCAAGAGGCAAACAGCCGTGGTTTGCCATTGCCTGTCTTCATAGCAATGTTGGATTTTTGTGATGGCCTCCAATCAATAGGAGCAGCAGTGGCGTAGGAGGTTAAGAGCTCGTGTATCTAATCTGGAGGAACCGGGTTTGATTCCCAGCTCTGCCGCCTGAGCTGTGGAGGCTTATCTGGGGAATTCAGATTAGCCTGTACCCTCCCACACACGCCAGCTGGGTGACCTTGGGCGAGTCACAGCTTCTCGGAGCTCTATCAGCCCCACCTACCTCACAGGGTGTTTGTTGTGAGGGGGGAAGGGCAAGGAGATTGTCAACCCCTTTGAGTCTCCTGCAGGAGAGAAAGGGGGGATATAAATCCAAACTCTTCTTATTCCTCTTCAATAGTCCCTCATTCCCCACGACTGCGTGGAGATTCCCTACCAATGAGGGGTGCTGATCAACCTGCAAGAGCTCCCCCTGCTGGGTGGCTGTCCAATCATCACATAATCAACGTGGTGGAAGTGCAGCCACGAGGCTTAAAGGGAACATTGTCACCGATCCAAATAATAACCACGAGCAACTCTGCTCGACTTTTAAGACCTGATGAGGTCAAGTTGGGTTGGGCCATCCAGACTGAGGTAAGGATAACTTGCCTGAAATTTTCACAGTGTCTGATGAGTGGCACCTGCCACACCCAGGGTTTGGTTCCCTTCCATTTTAAGAAGAGCTTAGAAGATGTGGAATTTGAGGGGGAACCAGTTTTGTGGCACACTGAAAGCATTGTTATGGTTGCTCTCTTCTGATCCCTGAGACTGTGGCTCGGTGGAAGAGATTTGTATCCCCGGTTTTCCCAGGTTCCCAGCATCCCAATGGGAGAGGTTAAATCCCCTGTATTTCCAATTTAAAAGGACAAGGCTGTAGGGGATGCAAAAAAACCTCAGTCTGAGATCCTGGAAAGCAGCTGCCAGTCAAAGCAGACAACGCTTGCTTTGATGGACCAAGGCTCTGAGTTGTATCAGGCAGTTTCTGAAGATCAACAGATATATCTATATATATATATAAAGCTAACAGTGTATTTGTTGATGATAGTATACCTCAGTAACTGCTGGGCCAATTCCTCTGAAAATTCCCAGCCACTACAGTCAGCCAGGTGAGAGTGTTTTTAGATGTTCACATACCTGACATTTCACACCTGACCCAGGTAAAACACCTTTTTCCTGGCGCTCCCTGGTGAAGGACATGCAGCTGCCTGTGTGTAACTGTCACCCTTAGAATGTTCGTGCCCTTAGAATGTTCGCTCAAATGGCCAGATATGAGCAGTGAAAACAGCACATAGGCAGTAACTCAAGTGGAAGTGAAACACATACACACACATACACACGAGGGAGAGGGAAGGGAGGGAGAGGGAGGGAGGGGTGGCATGCAAGGGAAGAGAAGTGAGAGAGGGGAGAGAGGGAGGGGAGGCATGCAAGGGAGGGGAAGCAGAATGCCCAGCATGTTGATATGACCCACCCACCCTAGTGGAGGGAAAGGGGAGGGAGGGGGAGGGGTGGCATGCAAGGGAAGGGAGAGGCCAGGCACCCTAGATTCCCTGAATACTGCGGTTACAGTTAAGAAAACCAGGCATGCATTACTCAGGAGTAAGCTCGGTACAGCAACCGTGACATACTTTGAATGGCTGCGTCGCACCCCTCAGAGGGTTTCCTCAGAAGCAACACCCATTGTCACCAACCACACTTACTCCCAGGTAAAGGATCATGACCAGCCAGCCTAGATGTGTGGTAGGGGTGCCTTTCCATTCCCCCCCCCCCCAAGGAATGCGGGCACACACATCAGTGACATCACACAATATCAGGCTGCGTGTTTGCATGAGCACGTACTGCTGGCCTCTGCCATTGATTTGCTGCTACTGTTCCTTTCCCATTTTACCACAACAAGCCACAGCAACGCGTGGCCGGGCCCCGCTAGTTTATATATAGATTCCTGTTTGCAGAGTAATGAGTAGAATGTAGCTTTGTGCACCACTTTAAAATAAGAACAGTTTTTTTGGTAAAGACCAGCCTTTTTACCTCAGAAATTATAAACAAAACAACCTTACTTATACTGAGAGAGAAATGGACTATATACAAAATAGCACTTATACATCAATACATTCACAGTTCATCGTTTCATTACAATTTGGTTACCATAACAAGTATCACTTACAATAGCAAACTTTCAGTCAGAGGCTTTTTACATGGCTTTTGTAAACAGAACACTTAACAACATCTTTCCTCAGCAGAGTCAGAGAGCTGACTGTTTCCAACTGTCGCTTCTAGAATGTTCGTTGAGATCTCCCAGAATTCCATGCTGCCACTTCTGTCAAATCCAACAGTTTCATGTGTGACCATCATGATAGGGCTGTTATTTTTGGCATCCCCTCTGCGAGGGGCTTTGTTGGCAACAGAAGTCCAGTTGCGGTTGTTATCTACATATGACGATTGCGTGCTTAAGCCTGGACTCTGGGGAGCAAATGATTGGTACTGTAGCTACAAAGCCACACTGGGCTTTCTCCACTGTTCTTTCTCTGCAGGCCAAGTTACCCTTATTAGTAAGACTCTTGACCATTTGAGAGGAGGCCAGAAAAAGGGAACGTGTGTTCTTGAGAAGTGTAAAGAAGGAAATCTTCCGGGAGGCTGCCCACGCCCCTAAGGCAGCGCACATTCTTGAACATTTCAGGGTTTTATGCTTGAAGCTCCTGCAAATGGGACTTTTCCACACAGTTCGTTTACCATATATACTTGTGTATAAGTCGACCATGTATAAGTCGAGGCACCTAATTTTACCACCAAAAACAGGGAAAACTTATTGATTCGTGCATAAGTCTAGGGTGGTAACTCCAAAGCAGGTGGGGGCAGGGAAGAGCCAGGGTGCCCGCTCCCCACCGGATCGCTCCCCCCCCCCGCCGCCTCCCGGATCCCCACAGCAGCCCCAGCCCTTGGCTGCTCTGGTGTTTCCTTGCTTGCAAGCAAGGAAACGCCAGAGCAGGCGGGGGCAGGAAAGAGCCGGGGCCACCCATGACACCGGGTGCATGCCTGTGGGGTTTCCAGCAGGCTCCTGCTCACCGCCAGTGCCACCCGTCGTCCCACTCACTCACTCACTCACTCACTCACTCACTCACTCACTCACTCACTCACTCACTCACTCACTCACTCACTCACTCACTCACTCACTCACTCACTCACTCACTCACTCACTCACTCACTCGTGTTTTCCTTTCCCTGCAGGCTCTGAGACTTGGCTTCAGGGGAGCTGGTACTCGGGCAGGGTGTCTCTATGATTTTCTTAAAAGGGCAATGCTTTTAAAATTGCTTAAGCAATTTTAACTACTACGCTCTTAACTACTACACAACGCTGGCTCGCTGGAATATAGCAGAACCATAAAAGCGTCATAAAAATAACAGCATTCTTTCATGGCAAAATGTGAAAGTCTGCTGAACCGTTCACAATGTTATTTACTGGTTTTGCAGGAATGAGGAATGATTCACTGTTTGTTTTTCTATATCGGTGTGTTTATACATATCGCAAGGCGGTGCGGTGTTGCTGCCGACGGTAAACTGATGATGTCTCCGGCACAAAAGGCGCTTCTCAGCTTTTGTGCGGCTGTGAAAAGCTGACTCTCCCTCAGAGTGATACATTTTTCTGATGCGTAATCGCGACAGACATACATTTTCCTCCGCTTGTTTACATTTGCGATCCAGGTGTCGTGTCCTGACGTTGACTGGCGGCCGAGCAAGGTGTGAAGAATTGTGTAGGACGGTTGTGGGATGGGTGACGGGTTTCCAGTAATGAAAGCCATGACCCCTGCCAAAACACTTTTTCTTTGAAACAAAGATCAAATGATACAAGAGGCAGTATTTTATAGTGGTTAGGGCATCAGACAAATGATCCAAAAGCTGTCGAAGGCTTTCACGGCCGGAATCACTGGGGTGCTGTGTGGTTTCCGGGCTGTATGGCCGTGTTCTAGCAGCGTTCTCTCCTGACGTTCCGCCTGCATCTGTGGCTGGCATCTTCAGAGGATCTGATAGTAGGAGAAGAGAAGTCGACCCGTGTATCACCTATCAGATCCTCTGAAGATGCCAGCCATAGATGCAGGCAGAACGTCAGGAGAGAATGCTGCTAGAACATGGCCATATAGCCCGGAAACCACACAGCACTCCAGCGATCCAAAAGCTGTATTTGCCAGATAACTTTGGTTGCTCTGAGGCTCCACAGGCTGCGGAAGCTTCCACTAGGCCCTACCCAAGTATTAGGGTTACCAACTTCAGGTCGGGAAATTCTGGGAGTTTGCGCGTGAAACTGATCTCTATCAAATGAAGTTCAGTTGACGTTCTGAGGGCTCTCCAGGTCTCCCCTGGAGGATGGTAAGCCAGCCCAAGTATGAGAATTTTGCATTTCAAGAGTCTGTAAGTCTGCAGAATAAATTTCCTCAGAAAGCCGATATTAGAAAGCCAATATTCCCGGTTCTCTGAGGCCCCTTCCGCACATTTAGAATAATGCACTTTCAATCCACTTTCAATGCACTTTGCAGCTGGATTTTACTGTACAGAATAGCAAAATCCACTTGCAAACAATTGCGAAAGTGGACTGAAAGTGCATCATTCAGCTACGTGCTGCGAAGGATCTTGTTCAAAAATGTGGCATGTACTGCAAGGTTTGGCACAGTGGTTATCAAAAGGCACAGTCCGGGTCCTGACCAGATGTACTTTGAGGCTAGGGTTACCTGCCTCCAGGTGGAGCCTGCTGATTCCCCAATCTTACAATTGATCTTTGGAGTACACAGATCACTTCCTTTGGTGAAAATGGCTAAGAGCAGGTGCATTCTAATCTGGAGGAACCGGGTTTGATTCCCTGCTCTGCCGCCTGAGCTGTGGAGGCTTATCTGGGGAATTCACGCCAGCTGGGTGACCTTGGGCTAGTCACAGCTTCTCAATGCATGGCAGCTGTGAAAAAGGCAAACTCTATGCTGGGGATCATTAGGAAAGGAATTGATAATAAAATTGCAAAGATTGTCATGCCCTTATATAAAGCAGTGGTGTGACCACACTTGGAGTACTGTGTCCAGTTCTGGTTGCCACTCAAAATCTCAAAATCGCCGCTCAATATCTCAAAAAGGATATTGAGGAGATAGAAAAAGTGCAGAGAAGGGCAACAAGGATGATTGAGGGACTGGAGCACCTTCCCTATGAGGAGAGGCTGCAGCGTTTGGGACTCTTTGGTTTGGAGAGGAGACGACTGAGGGGGGATATGATTGAAGTCTATAAAATTATGCATGAGGTAGAAAATGTGGACAGAGAGGAATTTTTCTCTCTTTCTCACAATACTAGAACCAGGGGGCATCCACTGAAAATGCTGGGGGGAAGAATTAGGACTAATAAAAGGAAACACTTCTTCACGCAACGTGTGATTGGTGTTTGGAATATGCTGCCACAGGAGGTGGTGATGGCCACTAACCTGGATAGCTTTAAAAGGGGCTTGGACAGATTTATGGAGGAGACGTCGATCTATGGCTACCAATCTTGATCCTCTTTGATCTGAGATTGCAAATGCCTTAACAGACCAGGTGATCGGGAGCAGCAGCCGCAGAAGGCCCTTGCTTTCACATCCTGCACGTGAGCTCCCAAAGGCACCTGGTGGGCCACTGCGAGTAGCAGAGAGCTGGACTAGATGGACTCTGGTCTGATCCAGCTGGCTTGTTCTTATGTTCTTATGTTCTTATGTTCTCGGAGCTCTCTCAGCCCCACCTACCTCACAGGGGGTTTGTTGTGAGGGGGGAAGGGCAAGGAGATTGTCAGCCCCTTTGAGTCTCCTACAGGAGAGAAAGGGGGGATATAAATCCAAACTCTTCTCTTCTTCTTCTTTTCTGGAGGGTGGACTTCACAGCATTCGGATTCAAATAATTTAACAACCGGTTGTACACAAGCACCATTTTAACAACCGGTTCTGCCGAAGTGGTGCGCACCTGCTGAATCCGACCACTAAATTATACCCCATTCCCCTCCTCGTATTGTGTCCTTCCCAGCCTCCACCCCGAAATCTCTAGGAATTTCCTAACCGGGGAGCTAGCAGCCCCGTACCATGCCCTGTTTTGATCTCCGCCCGCTTGTAACAGGAGCCCTTTGAATGCTCTTCAAAGCTTTGGATGGGCATTAAATAATTAACGCGAATGCCAAATAGCACTCCGAAAGGAGGGGAAATAAAGCGACGATCCGAAAACCGGTTCCGCCTCCTCCGCTAGCTCCGGACTCCCGAAGCCATCAGGGCAAAGGTGTTTCATCAATACGAAAGTGCCAGAAAGGGAAAGATCAAAGGGTGAAGAAACAAGGCCGGGCGAGAGGAAGAAAGAAACCGCACTTTGCAAAGTCACTGGAGCGAATTGCGAAAAAAAAGGAGTAATTAATTCGCTTGGCTAGACGGGGGTGGAAGTCAATTACGCCAGCCCAGACCTACGCAAACGCCTGCAAATGCAACTGGACTCAGCCGTTCTCCGGCACCCGCGAGCCAAGGAATCCTTATTCATTTCACCAATGGATCTAATTTGCAAAGCTTGGTTTCCCAGCCCCTGGATAAATGTCAGCTTCTTCCTTTTTCTTCCCGACCCAGATGGGGGCAGAAATCATAAACTTGTAAGAAATGTTGAGATTTGGGTGCTGTGTGGTTTCCGGGCTGTATGGCCGTGTTCTAGCAGCATTCTCTCCTGACGTTTCGCCTGCATGTGTGGCTGTTGGAGTGTCCAGGGTGGGCGAAGAAACATTGTCTCCAACAGGTATATATACACCCTGGACACTCCAACAGGTATATATATACTCCACTTGCTTTCCCAACATCAGATCCTCTGAAGATGCCAGCCACACATGCAGGCAAAACGTCAGGAGAGAATGCTGCTAGAACACGGCCATACAGCCCGGAAACCACACAGCACCCCAGTGATTCTGGCCATGAAAGCCTTCGACAATACAATGTTGAGATTTGTCTTAGGGGCCGTCAAGCTATTTTAAGATTAATATTCTCCCCACATCCCCTCAATGAAAATAAAATACACAAAACTAAATATGTGGGATTTCGTTCACCACTGTGTCTCCTTGGTAGCTTCAGTGCAAAGGACGGAGAATCTTGTGAGGGGCAGGAAATACTTAACCCTTTCCCTCCCACACACTGTTTTCTGCCTCTTGTTCCTCACCCCATTTTCAAATTCATATTTGTTGACTTCATTTATACTTTTCTCTCCATTAGGACCAGTGGTGGGATCCAAAAATTTTAGTAACAGGTTCCCATGGTGGTGGGATTCAAACAGTGGCGTAACGCCAATGGGGCTGGGCGGGGCACAACGGGGGCGGGGGCGGGCATTCCGGGGGCGGGGCATTCCTGGGTGGGGCTGTGGCAAGGACGCAGCCGCTGCACCGGTCCTTGGGCGGGAAACGAATGCACGCAGGCGCAGGCTGCCACGCATGCCGGAGCACCTCCTGCTAGACTGCTTCAAGTTCTGCGCGCTACTGCTGAGAGGAGGGGCATAACTAAGGCAAAAATCACGTGGCAAAATCACCAATGAGTAACCCCCTCTCGGCACACACAAATAATTAGTAACCTACTCTCGGGAACTTGTGAGAACCTGCTGGATCCCACCTCTGATTGGGACCCAAAACAGCTCACATTATTCTCTTCTCCTCCGGTTTATATTATCCTGACAATAGCCCTGTGAGGTAGGTTAGGCCAACAGCACGTGACCGGTCCAAGGTCGCTCGGTGGGCCTCCATGGTAGAGTGGAGATTCGCACCTGGGTTTGTCAGATCCTGGTCCAACAATCTACGTTGGTTTGTTGCCAGCTAGACTAGTTCAAGTGGAGGGGAAATTAGGGAAGATGACCACAGGCTTGATATGGGTTAATCATACTTCTCTCACACATTTGTCCCCTCAACCTTAAAGTTACCTGAATAAAAATTACATGGCTCATTTCATGGGCCCCGGGGAGTTTAGAAGAAGAAGAGGAGTTTGGATTTATATCCCCCCTTTCTCTCCTGCAGGAGACTCAAAGGGGCTGACAATCTCCTTGCCCTTTCCCCCTCACAACAAACACCCTGTGAGGTGGGTGGGGCTGAGAGAGCTCCGAGAAGCTGTGACTAGCCCAAGGTCACCCAGCTGGCATGTGTGGGAGTGCACAGGCTAATCTGAATTCCCCAGAGGAGCCTCCACAGCTCAGGCGGCAGAGCTGGGAATCAAACCCGGTTCCTCCAGATTAGAGACACGAGCTCTTAACCTCCTACGCCACTGCTGCTCCTGGAAACTGGAAATGGGTCCCCCCCCATCAAAAAGTGGCTGTCCTCTGCCAGATCCAAACCTCTGTCTCCCATGTAATGGTCAGTGTCGGATTAGGATTTGGGAGAACCAGGTTTAAACCCTCACTATTCCATGGAAGTTTACTGGGTGACCTTGACCAGTAAAGTACAGACACCTACCTCACAGGGTTGTTGTGAGAATTGTGAGGAGAGAGAGATCTAGGCTACCCTGGGTCCCCACTGAAGAGAAAGGCAGGGTTTAAATTAAGCAAATAAGCCCATAAAGGAGAAGAAGAAGAGTTTTGATTTATACCCAGTGGTGGGATCCAAAAATTTTAGTAACAGGTCCCATGGTGGTGGGATTCAAACAGTGGCGTAACGCCAATGGGGCTGGACGGGGCACGGCGGGGGCGTGGCCGGGCATTCCGGGGGCGGGGCATTCCTGGGCGGGGCTGTGGCAAGGACGCAGCCGCTGCGCCGGTCCTTGGGCGGGAAACGAATACACGCAGGCGCAGGCAGCCACGCACGCCGGTGCACCTCCTGCTAGACTGCTTCAAGTTCTGCGCGCTACTGCTGAGAGGAGGGGGGTAACTAAGGCAAAAATCACATGGCAAAATCACCAATTAGTAACCCCCTCTCGGCACACACAAATAATTAGTAACCTACTCTCGGGACCCTGTGAGAACCTGCTGGATCCCACCTCTGTTTATACCCCACCTTTCTCTCCTGTAAGGAGACTCAAGGTTGCTTACAAGCTCCTTTCCCTTCCTCTCCCCACAACACCTTGTGAGGTAGGTGGGGCTGAGAGAGTTGTTTGAGAACTGTGACTAACCCACGGTCACCCAGCAGGAATGTAGGAGCGCAGAAACACATGTGGTTCACCAGATCTAAGTCTCTGTCACTCAGGTGGAGGAGTGGGGAATCAAACCCGGTTCTCCAGATTAGAATCCACCTGCTCTTAACCACTACGCCGCTGCTAACATCATGGCTTCACCACGTTCCTTCTCACCTTTAAGTTCCTTTAGCCACACGGCTTAGGAGCAGCAGTGGCGTAGGAGTTTAAGAGCTCATGTATCTGATCTGGAGGAACCGGGTTTGATTCCCAGCTCTGCCGCCTGAAATGTGGAGGCTTATCTGGGGAATTCAGATTAGCCTGTGGCACTCCCACACACGCCAGCTGGGTGACCTTGGGCTAGTCACAGCTTCTCAGAGCTCAGCCCCACCTACCTCACAGGGTGTTTGTTGTGAGGGGGGAAGGGCAAGGAGATTGTAAGCCCCTTTGAGTCTCCTGCATGAGAGAAAGGGGGGATATAAATCCAAACTCCTCCTCCTCCTCCTCCTCCTCCTCCTCCTCCTCCTCCTCCTCCTCTTCTTCTTCTTCTTCTTCTTCTTCTTCTTCTTCTTCTTCTTCTTCTTCTTCTTCTTCTTCTTCTTCTTCTTCTTCTTCTTCTTCTTCTTCTTCTTCTTCTTCTTCTTCTTCTTCTTCTTCTTCTTCTTCTTCTTGTGCCCGCCAATATGCAGTTCTCAAGAAGACAGTGTAATCTGTGTAGAAATATATTCATCGCTGATCTCTGTGCTCTCCTGACCCAAAAAAGAGTCCTTTTAGATTCTGAAACAAAGAACAGAGGGGAACCCTGCCTGCCCCTTCCATGCGAAACAGGGAATTCTGGAACATTTAACATCCTGTTCTTGATCAGCAGTTGCAAAAGATGTTTCTTTGCATAATCTGACCACCACAGGCAAGCCATTTACATAAAAGCCAACACAAAGTGGTGTTTTGCAAACAGTTTGATTGTCAAATGCTGACAGGTAAATCCGTTTGTTGCGGAAGGTTTTCAAACAGAACATCTTTGCTGTTAACGTTTTGCTTTTTTTCCCCCCAAAAGAGAGACGCCCGTGTGTGAGCGCACCTTTTAAAAATTCTGATTGCATTCCATTCTCTGAAATAAGAAGCTAGATATTTGTATGCTGAGAAGAAGACTAGCAATCTTGGGTCTTTTTTTCCTGTCGAGTCTCAGCTGACATGGCAATCCCATGGTTTGCCATACCCTACCTCTGCATTGCAACCCTTGGACTGCCTTGGTGGTCTTTTTAAATAGCAACCAGGTATGACCCTCCTTAACTTCTAACATTTGGTGAAACTGGGCTAGGCTGGACCATCCAGGTCAGAGCAAAAGACATTGGTGGGTTGTTTTCCACTGCCTACCTCTGCATAGCAACCCTTGGACTGCCTTGGTGGTCTTTCCAAATAACAACCAGGCCTGACCCTGCTTAGCTTCTGACATCTGATGAAACTGGGCTGGCCTGCACCATCCAGGTCTGAACAAAAGACATTGGTGGGTTGTTTTCCACTGCCTGCCTCTGCGTAGCAACCCTGGACTTCCCTGGTGGTCTTGCATCCAAGTTCTAACCAGACCTGACCCTGCTTAGCTTCTGACATCTGATGAAACTGGGCTGGCCTGCACCATCCAGGTCTGAACAAAAGACATTGGTGGGTTGTTTTCCACTGCCTGCCTCTGCGTAGCAACCCTGGACTTCCCTGGTGGTCTTGCATCCAAGTTCTAACCAGGCCTGATCCTGCTTAGCTTCTGACATCTGGTGAAACTGGGCTAGTCTCCACCATCCAGGTCAGAGCAAAAGACATTGGTGGGTTGTTTTCCACTGCCTACCTCTGCGTAGCAACCCTGGACTTCCCTGGTGGTCTTGCATCCAAGTTCTAACCAGGCCTGCCCCTGCTTAGCTTCTGACATCTGATGAAACTGGGCTAGCCTCCACCATCCAGGTCAGAGCAAAAGACATTGGTGGGTTGTTTTCCACTGCCTACCTCTGCATAGCAACCCTTGGACTCCCTTGGTGGTCTTTCCAAATACCAACCAGGACTGACCCTCCTTAACGTCTGACATCTGATGAAACTGGGCTGGCCTGCACCATCCAGGTCTGAACAAAAGACATTGGTGGGTTGTTTTCCACTGCCTGCCTCTGCGTAGCAACCCTGGACTTCCCTGGTGGTCTTGCATCCAAGTTCTAACCAGGCCTGATCCTGCTTAGCTTCTGACATCTGGTGAAACTGGGCTAGCCTCCACCATCCAGGTCAGAGCAAAAGACATTGGTGGGTTGTTTTCCACTGCCTACCTCTGCGTAGCAACCCTGGACTTCCCTGGTGGTCTTGCATCCAAGTTCTAACCAGGCCTGCCCCTGCTTAGCTTCTGACATCTGATGAAACTGGGCTAGCCTCCACCATCCAGGTCAGAGCAAAAGACATTGGTGGGTTGTTTTCCACTGCCTACCTCTGCATAGCAACCCTTGGACTCCCTTGGTGGTCTTTCCAAATACCAACCAGGACTGACCCTCCTTAACGTCTGACATCTGATGAAACTGGGCTAGCCTGCACCATCCAGGTCAGAACAAAAGACATTGGTGGGTTGTTTTCCACTGCCTACCTCTGCATAGCAACCCTTGGTGGTCTTTTTAAATACCAACCAGGGATGACCCTGCTTAGCTTCTGACATCTGGTGAAAATGGGCTAGCCTCCACCATCCAAATCAGAGCAAAATACATTGGTGGGTTGTTTTCCGCTGCCTACCTCTGCGTAGCAACCCTTGGACTGCCATGGTGGTCTTTCCAAATACCAACTGGGGCACACCCTCCTTAGCTTCTGACATCTGATGAAACTGGGCTAGCCTGCACCATCCAGGTCAGAACAAAAGACATTGGTGGGTTGTTTTCCACTGCCTACCTCTGCATAGCAAACCTTGGACTGCCGTGGTGGTCTTTTTAAATACCAACCAGGGATGACCCTGCTTAGCTTCTGACATCTGATGAAACTGGGCTAGCCTCCACCATCCAAATCAGAGCAAAAGACATTGGTGGGTTGTTTTCCACTGCCTACCTCTGCATAGCAACCCTTGGACTGCCGTGGTGGTCTTTTTAAATACCAACCGGGGCTGACCCTTCTTAGCTTCTGACATCTGGTGAAACTGGGCTAGCCTGCACCATCCAGGTCAGAGCAAAAGACATTGGTGGGTTGTTTTCCACTGCCTACCTCTGCATAGCAACCCTTGGACTGCCTTGGTGGTCTTTCCAAGTACCAACCAGGGATGACCCTCCTTAACTTCTGACATCTCATGAAACTGGGCTAGCCTGCATTATCCAGGTCTGAGCAAAAGACATTCAGAGGTAGTTTTCCACTGCCTGCCTCTGCGTAGCAACCCTGGATCTGGTGGTCTCCCTTCCAAAAACTAATCAGGGCCGACCCAGCTCAAAGTCCGACATCTTTACATGATCGAGCTGGCCTGGGCTATGCTCTCTTGTGTGGGAGTAAACCTGGACGGATACAGTGGAGTTTGCTTTAAACACCAGAAAGCATGTCCTTTGTTTTGCAAGTCTGCCTATATCGGTGCCATGAAAAGTGATTCTAGTGGGAAGAGCAGAAAATTCAGGGTTGAAGATTGAGTAGCAACTTCAAGTGTAGTATATGCACCTTCCTTAAACTGCTACTCATCCCTGTAGTCTGGATTCGTGTAATTCCAGAAGAATTCCAGGTCCCACCTGGAGATTATAATATGTGTCACATTGCACCTACCGTGTTTCCCCAAATATAAGACAGTGTCTTATATTAATTTTTGCTCCCAAAGATGTGCTATGTCTTTTTTTCAGGGGATGTCTTATTTTTCTGTGTTCTGTTCGTCGGGCATGCTTCCAAACAAAAACTTTGCTACGTCTTACTTTCGGGGGATGCCTTATCTTTTGCACTTCAGCAAAACCTACTACGTCTTATTTTCAGGGGATGTCTTATATTCGGGGAAACAGGGTAATAGCTTCAGGCCACCCAAGATCAAATAAATTTCACCAAAACTCTTTAATAAACTCTATAAGCCCATAATTCTTATTCTGTTTCTCCGCAGAAAAAAAACATTCAAGCAACTCTTATACACATACAATATACAAAAAAATCAAATTATAACACAAAAAGTCACAATTCCTCTGTTGTGCTGATTTCAACAACAAGAAATCTGTACAGAAATTAGCGGGCAATTGAATCACCAGTTTGGATTTCAGTCTCCCAGTCTTCTTGGCCCATCTATAAAACAAATAACATAAAGATATGTTTCATCAGAATAGAGAATCCCAACGGTAGTAAACATAATCATATTGGCTTTTGTTTTAAAGCTGAAAGGAACTTACTTAGCACTGCTCCCAGAAAGTGTGCCAATATGTCTCTAAACACTATTATAAACTCACGTGGAGCTGGTGTACCGTGGCTTCGCTGTACACAAAAATATGAGACCATAAATCCAATAACCTATAAAAATCATATAAACAACATGTTCTACAATGCAAGTTAATTCATACCAGGGCTGCAGTTATAGTGTGATGCTCGAGCTGTGCAATTGTCCTTAAAGGGAAGCAAAGCCTGCTTCCAAACCTTCCCCCATTTAAAGGGATCAGCGTGCAAACTCAAAACACCTATCAATTAAATGAACACTGACAAGTCCAAAGATTAAGTCCAAAGGGATGGATTGCATTCAGCCAATACACATGTTTAGACTCAGTTTGTTTCAATCTGCATTGTATTTACAGTTCTTGAGAGTCCAACAACTCCAAAGCAGTAAACTTGAAAGAATCAGATGCATGTCTCTTATCCGTGAAATGCTCTTGACGAAGAGTTTGGATTTACACCCCGCCTTTCTCTCCTGTAAGGAACCTCAGGGTGGCTTACAAACTTATTTCCGTTCTTATACGGATGTATTTTCTCTAGCCCCGCTTTCACTTTCCACTCTCTCCGTGGCAAGCAAACCACTAGACCACACTGGCTCTCTTTAAGGTGCTGCTTGACTCAAATCTAACTACCTATCCTACTCAGCAGGCAACAGTGGGTACACACACTTGAAGCTGACCTGGCCCATCAAGTTCAGAATTGTCTACTCAGACTGGCAGAAGCTGTCCAGAGTTCCAGGTTGAGGTCTTCCACATCACGCTCTGCCCGGTCCTTTTAACCAGAGATGCTGGGGATTGAACTCATGACCTTCTGCATGTCGAGCAGATGCTCTGTCATAGAATTACAGCCCTTTCCCTCTACCCCATCATGGAACAAACCCTTGGTCCAACAAGGACAATATTGTCTGCTCTACTGGCAGCACCTCTCCAAGCGGACACGCAGATGTCTTTCACATCACATACGCCCTGATCCTTTTTAGCTGGAGATGCCGGGGATCGAACCTGGAGCCTTCTGCATGCTGAGCAGATACTCTATCGCTGAGCCACAGCCTCTCTCCTTGGTGTTCCTGTATCTCAGGTGGTTCTCTGTCCCATCTCCTACTTGCTTGGTCCTTTTAACTAGAGATACCAGGGATCACACTTGGGAGTTTCCTCATTCCAAGCAAAGGCTCTCCCACTGAGTCACAGCCCTTCCTACCAAGATGGTAGAGTTCCTAAAGAGAATTGAGGCGTGTGCATTGTCTTAGTATTGGTGTCTCTGGGCTTGTTCTCATACTGGGCATCTGAGTCTCATCTAGAACAGTGGTTCTCAACCTGCGGGTCGGGACCCCTTTGGGGGTCGAACGACCCTTTCACAGGGGTTGCCTGAGACTCTCTGCATCAGTGTTCTCCATCTGTAAAAGGGATAAATGTTAGGGTTGGGGGTCACCACAACATGAGGAACTGTATTAAAGGGTCGCAGCATTAGGAAGGTTGAGAACCACTGATCTAGAACCTCAAGGTGATCAGATCAGAAGGGGTGGATGCAGGCCCCTCTTTTAAAGAAACTGGACATCCTATTTTGTTTTTGAGCCACCACGCTGCAGAAAATTGACTCGAGTATTCTTGCTGTGCCCATGCTTACAGAGGATCACACAACATGGAGGGTCTCTTTGGGCATGCACACAACTCACAGGGACTTCAAACTGCAGCAAAATCCATGTAATTAAGGTCCTGTCGGGTAAAACAAGTTTGCAGATCTCATTAACGCAAAGAAAAATATTGGAAACTTCCGCAGATCCTTTTCTCAGTTCTCTTTCGTTTCCCCAAAAGGCCAGATTGAAAATAATTTACTTTACGCTCAGCGCATCCGTTCCTCTTCAGCCGGCTGGCTTATGAATCTTTTCCTGAAAAATTCACACAGTTTTTTTAAAAAGTTCCAACTTGACATTTTCCTCGTGAACTCCCACGTATCTTCTTCCACAAAAACAATTTTTCCAAAGCCCTCCTAGGAGGCAAACAGTTGGAACGGATCCCTGGACATACTGCGTTCCGCGTGATTGACATTTTTTGTGTGTGTATCTTTCTTTCTTGCGAAAATTTGAGCAGGTTTTTGGCGTAGTGCTGGTGAACAGCTCCCAAGATCTGCAGGAAGTGAGAAGGGGAAACATCTTTTTTTGGGGGGATGGTGGCAGGAAGGGGAGGAGCCAGTTTCTCTGAACCTACCTGAGCTAATAAAGAATCCTATCCACTTCACTGTGACCCTGAGTGATTAATATGTAATCCAAATGGTCCCCCTTTAAAAGGCCATGACATTTGAAAGCCTTGTGGAGCGTCACGCGTGGAACGGACCGTTGACAGAGTGTTTAGTTTGCAGTTCTCTCTTGCGCTATTCCGAGATGTACGTGAAAGAGACAGCGTCTCCTTAGATGCTGTCTGCCATCTTCACAACCTCTTGTCCTTAAATGTCTCCTTGATGCACATCAAGGACTCTTAGGAGGATAAATAGTTTATGTCCCGCGCCGCGTCTGAGCTGCCAAGCGATGAATCCGGAGCTAAAAATGAACATGACTTTCCAGGAGTGCAAGCAGCCCTCGAGGACAGAAGCGAATCCGTGTTTAGCAGCATGATCTTTTGCAGGCGACTGGAATACCTCAGCGGGACTTTCTGGGTTTTGCCCTGTCGGCGGCGAGTTTCTTAATTAGCATGATGGTACGGCTGTTCTGTACCGGCGGTACGAAATCACAGTCCATGTGGTGTTTTTGATGCTGCCTAGAGACATGGGGAAAGGGAGAGATGAGCATTTCTTTTGCCAGCCTCAAAACATGACATCATCCTCTTCTGAGTTACACTCCCTTAAAAAGTGTCTGCGGGTATTCTAAGTGGAATAGCGCGAATCTGGAAAATCCAGCTGTGAAGACAGTGTGGCATAGTGGGTAGAGTGGCAAACTAGAGTGGAGATTGGAATCTCCATGTCTACTGTGGAAGCTCGCTGGCCGATCTTGGCCCCGTTGCAAACTTTGAGCCTGGCCTGCTTCACAGGGAAGCCCCAAGAAGAGCACATTGCAGTAGTCAAGACTCCAGCTCTAGATAGTCATGTAACTCTGTCTACAGATAGTAAGTGTGAAAAAGGCAAACTCTATGCTGGGGATCATTAGGAAAGGAGTTGATAATAAAACTGCAAGGATTGTCATGCCCTTCTATAAAGCCGTGGTGCGACCGCACTTGGAGTACTGTGTTCAGTTCTGGTCACCACATCTCAAAAAGGATATCGAAGAGATAGAAAAAGGGCAGAGAAGGGCAACGAGGATGATTGAAGGATTGGAGCACCTTCCTTATGAGGAGAGGCTGCAGCGTTTGGGACTCTTTAGTTTGGAGAGGAGACGTCTGAGGGGGGATATGATTGAAGTCTATAAAATTATGCCTGGGGTAGAAAATGTTGACAGAGAGAAATTTTTCTCTCTTTCTCACAGTGCTAAAACCAGGGGGCATTCATTGAAAATGCTGGGGGGAAGAATTAGGACTAATAAAAGGAAACACTTCTTCACGCAACGGGTGATTGGTGTTTGGAATATGCTGCCACAGGAGGTGGTGATGGCCACTAACCTGGATAGCTTTAAAAAGGATTTGGACAGATTTATGGAGGAGAAGTCGATCTATGGCTACCAATCTTGATCCTCCTTGATCTCAGATTGCAAATGCCTTAACAGACCAGGTGCTCGGGAGCAGCAGCAGCAGAAGGTCATTGCTTTCACACCCTGCACGTGAGCTCCCAAAGGCACCTGGTGGGCCACTGCGAGTAGCAGAGTGCTGGACTAGATGGACTCTGGTCTGATCCAGCAGGCTCGTTCTTATGCTCTTATGTTCTTAAGTGTGCGTAGTATCACTGTATGCTTGAGACAGTGTTGTCTGTGTCAAAAAAAAAATTCTGGTGGTAGTGAGGAAGAATTGCCCAATTTTGTGTGTTAAGTTTAATGTCTTATAGGGGATTCCAGCCAATAGAATTTGCTGCTGTTTTGAACAATGTGGGATAAAGTGGAATGAGGAAGCCGTGAAGTCATGCTGTATTGTGCTGCTGTAAGGTCAAAGATAAATCTTCTTTTAAAAGTAGCTTGTTTAAAAAAATAGGAGACTCACGGGACCGTGGGTAATAGCCCTGAAATCTAGGCTGCGTCGTAACGACGTATGGAATATTTTTGTGCCCGGCACGTGATATCCTTCCGCTCTCGGCTGCTTTTCTCTTGGAAGTTCCACATCTGTGCCAAGTGAATTCCCTTCAGTGTTTAGAATATTTTAGGCAAATCAATAGGACGTGTGCGGAGCAGGGTGTGTGCGCGCGCGCGTGCATAAATCAGTCCGACAGCTTTATTCTGAATTCCTTATCATTTCCGTTTTAATTTCCTCTCTCTTTTTTTTTGCCAGCCAGAGAAGCCGGATAGACAGGAAAAAGGCCGTGTGAATTAATAAGTTTCCGTGATGGGAGAATGTAAGACGAGGCAGCTAGTTTCTTGGTGGTAAAAGCAGTGGTTCATCTGTATATTAAGGCAGGGGTCCTGGAAGCGATGCCCATGCAACGTGACTTTCCTGGTGCCCGAGTGGGCATTTTTTTCCTTAAGTGGAAGGGGCCAGGGGACCTTTGCCCTAATTGGCCATTATCAATTTTAACCGGCTAGGCAGGTTTTTAAAAACGTTCCTTTGGCACCTGCTGCCACCACAGCGCCAGGATCTTCGCTGCGTGACTGAAGGTAAGCCGTGGCAGCCATTTTGCCACCGGTTTTGCCTAATATGGCAGCCATTTTATGTCTGTGACCGCCACACTCCAGAACTCCAGAGCTGTCCATGAGCTCCAAAAGGTTGGGGGCTCCAAAAGGTTGGGGGCTCCTATATTAATTTTTTTTCTGCTTTATTTATTATTATTTATTTATTAATTTTATATACCGCCCTCCCCCTGAGGGCTCAGGGCGGTTTACAACAAGGTTAAAACATACATTAAAACATAATTTAAATATTAATTACAGAAAAACAGAACCCATTTAAAAATGTGGATGGCGTCTGGCTACCCCCTCCCCCCCCCTTGTGCCCACGGGAGGCCAGATGACATGGTAGATGTATTTTTAAACAGTCCCACACATTCTCCTGAATTGCTTATTATACCAAGAACTCCGATCCAGCCTGTTATCCCAAGCTATACACTCTATGATTGATTATACTGAATCAGATAAAGTAGTTATGCTTTTAAATTGTCAGGATTTTCATTGTTGCCTTATAGTGGCAAAGTTTTTGTCAGAAGTTTGTAAATTGAATGTATGACAAACGCGAGGTTTTTTACTATTCACTTTTTAACTGGAACTGTATTTTTATACTATCACGTATATGCCAATAAAGGCTTATCGAACTGAATTGAATTGAATTGAGGTATTTTTAAACAGGCTGGCCAAACGCCTGGCGGAACAGGTCCGTCTTGCAGGCCCTGCGGAAACTCTGTAAGTCCCACAGGGTCCTGATCTCCCTAGGGAGCCTGTTCCACCAGGTAGGGGCCAGGGCTGAAAAGGCCCTGCCCCTCGTCGAGGCCAGCCTGATCATTTTTGGGGCAGGGATCACGAATAGGTCCTCCTCCGAGGAGCGGAGGGGCCTACCGGGGCAATATGGGGAGAGGCGGTCCCTCAGGTATGGAGGTCCAAGACCGCGAATGGCTTTATTTCCAGTAGCTGTTTTTCTTTTACAAAGTGAGTTGCCAGGATTGCTTTATCAAGGAGGAGGAGAGCGTGAGGTTGAGGGGGGGGAAATTATCTTTCTCCTTCCTTGCTGATTTGCCTTTGGAAAAATGCCGTCCCACACATGAGTGGTGTTTATGTCCCCCACTAGAGGGGGAAAGGAGAATAGCTACAAGCTTTCTCCAGCAGCGTCTTCAATTAGAAAGGACAGAGAGTAATGGGTCACAGCAGTGGTGGGATTCAAATAATTGAACAACCGATTCCGCATGTGCAGGGGGGGCGGCGGGGTCCTGCCCTGGCCACCACCAATTCAGATTCGGGGGGAGGCAGAGCCGCAGCAGCCAGTGGGGACATGGCTTACCACCGCCAGCTGCCACCCCCGGCTCAACCTCCATCAGTGGTGGCCCTGCTGGCTCAAGTGGGCCAAGGGGGAGGCACAGGGGCCAAGGGGGGCGCAGTGGTGGGATTAGCTACCGGTTCTACCAAACCGGTGCAAATCAGCTGAATCCCACCATTGGGTCAGAGGCATATCTAGGAAAAATGTAGCCCAGTGCGAAATCTGAGTTTTCCGCATCCCCCCTCCATATGGGTAGCTGCCCTCCCCCACCATGACCAAACAATGGGAGTGGCGTAGGAGGTTAAGAGCTCGTGTATCTAATCTGGAGGAACCGGGTTTGATTCCCAGCTCTGCCGCCTGAGCTGTGGAGGCTTATCTGGGGAATTCAGATTAGCCTGTACACTCCTACACACGCCAGCTGGGTGACCTTGGGCTAGCCACAGCTTCTCGGAGCTCTCTCAGCCCCACTTACCTCACAGGGTGTTTGTTGTGAGGGGGGAAGGGCAAGGAGATTGTCAGCCCCTTTGAGTCTCCTGCAGGAGAGAAAGGGGGGTATAAATCCAAACTCCTCCTCCTCCTCCTCCTCCTCCTCCGCTGCTGCTTCTTCTTCTTCTTCTTCTTCTTCTTCTTCTTCTTCTTCTTCTTCTTCTTCTTCTTCTTCTTCTTCTTCTTCTTCTTCTTCTTCTTCTTCTTCTTCGCACTAGACCTTGAAGTCATTGTATGGACCCAGGGGGGAAGGAGAAGGGATGTGGGGGTGATTTTCTGCCCGCCCCCACGTGACTGAATAGCCGCAGCCCAGGGACATTTGACCTCAAATATCCCTCTGGGTTGTACACTCCTGTTTTAAAAGGGTTAAGGCTTTTTTCTTCCTGTTGACACTAGGAAAGGGTTAAAATTCTCATTTCCCCCACCATCCTCGTCCTTAGATAAAGCAATCCTGGCTGAAAAATTTGGAAAAGGAGGCGGGAAAGTAATTTCAGACAACCACCCAATAGCTGTTGTCTCATCGGGTGAATTTATAAAGTGCTCTTTGTTCATCTGGGCAGTTATAAAAGAACAGAGGCTGGTTATGCTATAAGGTTGCTAATTTCCAGGTGGCACCTGGAGATCTGCTATTACAGTTGATTTCCAGCCAACCAACATCAATCCCACCAAAGAAAGTGACTGCTTTGGAGGTTAGACTCTATGGCAGGGGTGGGCAATTATTTTTTCCATGGGGCCGCATAAGAAACAGAAAAGATTGTGGCGGGCCGGGCCAAAAGGCTGAACTCAATTCTGCATAATAGGGGCTGATAAGTGACAGACAGGGGCACAGATCAACTTGGAATCAGTGGCAACAGTTCTGCATACAACACTATTTGGCACAAAGCATCACAGGCTTAACCTACCTGCATTTTTGTCCACTGTGACAATCAAGCAAGTGGGGAGACTTAAGTCCCTTGACCTACTTTTTTCATCAACTAGTGCTTTTGAAAGCCCCGCAGTTGCCGGCAGCCAAGGCAACCGGCTTCTGCGGGGCTTTCAAAGGAGGGGAACGCCCCAGAAGCCACTGCACGAGGGGAGTGGCCTTTCTCAGAGGCCCTTTCCAGCGCAGTGGCAAGGTGAGGGGGGAAGGGGGAGGGTTAGCGGAAGAATGAGCAGCGCAGTTCTAAACAGGTCCTCTTAGGCCAGGGCCAGGTCTGTCACATGGGCCAGTCAGGGTCATCCGGCGGGCCGGATGTGGCCCGCGGGCCGTATAATGCCCAGGTCTGCTCTATGGCGTTATACCCTCCTCTCCAAAGCCTGCCCTCGCCAGACACCCTTCCACCCCAATCTCCAGGTGTTTCCAAACCCAGAGCTGGCATCCCTATCATACTAGTGGCCTGGTAGCAGCTTCTCTAGCTAACATGACGGCAAAAAAAGAGAGGAAACTAGAAAGGAAATGGTCAGGAATTCAGAATGAAGCCGTCGGACTGATTTATACGCATACACACCCTGCTCCACACACATCCTATTGATTGGCCTAAAATATTCTAAGCACAAAAGGGAATTTACTTGGCACAGCTGTGGACCTTCCAAGAAAAAAAGCAGTTGTTGTTGGTCAGAGATTGGCTCTGGCGGTTTCCCTCTATTGAAGACTCTTCCATGAGGTCTTTCATTGCAAGAAGATTCTATGCTGAGCGGAAGGCAACCGCTGGATCCTGATTCTGGAAGTGAATTATTGTCGTGCAACCTCCGTATTGCAAACACAACTTGATATGTGCCGGCAACCGATGCACAGGGTGAAAACAAGAACCCAGGAATGGTTGCACTTTGTATAAACCAGGGGTCTGCAACCTGCGGCTCTCCAGATGTTCATGGACCATGGTGGCAGGGGCTGATGGGAATTGTAGTCATAAGAACATAAGAACATAAGAACAAGCCAGCTGGATCAGACCAAAGTCCATCTAGTCCAGCTCTCTGCTACTCGCAGTGGCCCACCAGGTGCCTTTGGGAGCTCACATGTAGGATGTGAGCACTTAATGTGGCCTTCTAGGCTGTTGCTCCCGATCCACCTGGTCTGCTAAGGCATTTGCACAATCTCAGATCAAGGAGGATCCAAGATTGGTAGCCATAAATCAACTTCTCCTCCATAAATCTGTCCAAAGCCCCTTTTAAAACTATCCAAGGTTAGTGGCCATCACCACCTCCTGTGGCAGCATATTCCAAACACCAATCACACGTTGCGTGAAGAAGTGTTTCCTTTTATTAGTCCTAATTCTTCCCCCCAGCATTTTCAATGAATGCCCCCTGGTTTTAGCACTGTGAGAAAGAGAGAAAAATTTCTCTCTGTCACCATTTTCGACCCCATGCATAGACTTCAATCATATCCCCCCTCAGGCGTCTCCTCTCCAAACTAAAGAGTCCCAAACGCTGCAGCCTCTCCTCATAAGGAAGGTGTTCCAATCCCTCAATCATCCTCGTTGCCCTTCTCTGCACTTTTTCTATCTCTTCGCTATCCTTTTTGAGATGTGGCGACCAGAACTGAGCACAGTACTCCAAGTGCGGTCGCACCACTGCTTTATATAAGGGCATGACAATCTTTGCAGTTTTATTATCAATTCCTTTTCTAATGATCCCCAGCATAGAGTTTGCCTTTTTTACAGCTGCCATGCATTGAGTTGACATTCCCATGGAACTATCAACTAAGACGCCTAAATCCCTTTCCTGGTCTGTGACTGATAGCACTGACCCCTGTAGCGTGTAAGTGAAGTTTGGATTTTTTTAGTCCATGAACATCTGGAGAGCTGCAAGTTGCAGACCCTGGTATTAGCGAAGAAGAAGAGGAGGAGTTGTTGTTGTTGTTTGGATTTATACCCCACCTTTCTCTCCTGTAAGGAGACTTGAAGAGGCTTACAAGCTCCTTTCCCTTCCTCTCCCCACAACAGACACCTTGTGAGGTAGGTGAGGCTGAGAGAGCTCAGAGAGAACTGTGACTAGCCCAAGGTCACCCAGCAGGAATGTAGGAGTGTGGAAACACATCTGGTTCACCAGGTAAGCCTCCGCCACTCAGGTGGTGGAGTGGGGAATCAAACCCGGTTCTCCAGATTAGAATCCACCTGTTCTTAATCACTACATCACGCTGGCTCTCAAGGGAGGTGTGGTCAGCTGCCCCAAGTGGGGAAACTCCGGGAGATTTGGGAGTGGAGACAGCGTAGGACAGACGCCAATGGGGTCCGAAACCATAAGAGTCCGTCCTCCAAAGCGGTCATTTTCTTCAGATCTCTATAATCTAGATTTGCACTGTAATTCCAGGTAGTCCCCAGGTCCCACCAGAAAGCTGACATCTGTAGCACAGGAGGGTGGAAAGTCAGCCAGGAGGTGATTTATTTGGCTTTCTTCGCAGGTCCCCTATTTAATACATCTAACACGGAGCTTGAATGTTAAAACCAAGTCCACGCCATTGATCGCCTGTCAGCCTGACCTACATTACTGCCCTTTCCTCACGGGCGATTGGCTCTTCAGCCCCGCCATCCATTCCGCGAATGTGTCTGTCAAGGACTGTGCAAATTGGCAGGGGGCCGCGAAGCCGAACCCTGTGTTTCTCCGTCTATCTCAGAACTGTCCGGTGACATTTGATTGAAATTCCCCTCATTCTAAAAGACGCCACTTCAATAATATATAAAGGAAGGAGGAAACCTTTTTACCCGCATGCGGTGTTCCCTTTCTCCCAACCACTTCTTTTTAATCTGCGGGGAAGCTAGGAATGTCTTGCGTTCAGAGGGAAACTGGATCAGGGCCCTTTTTGTGAAAAAAATGTTTCTTAGGTTGAGCTGCGTGAACGTAACAGTTAAGGTGATATCTTGACAACTTCAGTATGTGATAGAGGCCCGTGTGCATACGTCGCTTTAAAGGTCTCCAATGCCGTGGTTTTCAAACTGTATCCAAAGAATTCCACGGTTCCTGAAGCAGAAATTTGGGAATGGCTAACCAGCATCTGTCGCAAAGGGCTATCTAGGATTTACTTATTTATTTTTGTAGATGTATTTCCCACCCATCACCAGAGTCTCTGGGAGGGGTACAATCATAAAACTACCATTAAAAAATACAATTGTATAAAAATCCTTTAAAAAAATCCTTAATCAACCATCCCCATCCCTCACCCTAGCCCCTTTCCTAAAAATACATAACCACCCAGCCCAACATAGAGCCCACCCCAGGGAATTTCAGAGTTTGGGTTAGGGCTGGGGTGAAATTAGGAGAGAGCTGGTACTGGTGTTACCCTGAATGCTGGGGTCTGTCCCTTGGAGTGGGGAATGAGCAGGATGAGACCTTGCTCAATGAGAGGAGGAGTAATCAGGATCTTTTTCACCAGTTTACGGACATGGTTCCTGGAAGAAATCCACAGGAATCAAGAGTAAAAGTTTAACAGTTTTATTAGAAAAAGTAGAATAATAAAAATGCAAGCACACAAATGGGCAAAGCACACCATAAATTCACAGTCTTAAGATACAGATAGAGTTGAGGTGAAGATCTGGAATAGAGAGGGATTTTCAGGGGATAAAGGTGATAATTACCTTATCCTGAAGAATGGGTCCTGGAAAGCAGATTTTTTTAATTATTTATTTATTTATTTATTTATTTAGTTAGTTAGTTAGTTAGTTAGTTAGAGTTTTTTATACCACCCTACCCCGAAGGGCTCTGGGCGGTGAACAACAGATTAAAACAGATACAATTAAAATCATTTACAAAGAACAATCAGCATATAAAACAATCAGCATATAAAAACAGCCTCCGTAACAAATCCTTATTAAAACCCTCTCAAAAGGGAGGGGAGGAGGTCCCATAGGTGGTAAGGGAGCTCAGCACAGGGAACTAGAGTAGAGGGAAGGGGAAGGGGGAAGGAGGGGGGACAGGGGGCACATAAGCAGCCGGACACTCCAAAAGCCCGGTGGAACAACTCCGTCTTATAGGCCCTGCGGAACTCACCGAGTTCAATGCCTGCACTGAGCTTCAAAGAGACAGGGTAAAAGAAGATGGCGTGCACCATGATAGACACACTGGGCATTGACTGCAGGGTGGACTGCTAATTTACAGGGAAGATCGGGACTCTAGCCATGCTAAGAGAGCTTAATCTTTCCAGGACAAAGGCAGCTCTTGTTCTCCAGGAGAGAAGAAGAAGACACTTAAGTTAAGTGGTGGATACTTAAACTTAATGGATGGCACTTTGGCTTGATGTTCCAAGCTAGGGAGTGCCAGAGATAACTAGATTTTTAGAGTGAAGTTGCTTCAACAACAGCTTCGGGACAATGCCAGTGTAAATGAAGGTGGTCTTTGATGTGGTTGGTCAGAAACTAGAAGATGAGATTAGTGTTTATAGGAGTAGTTTGGCAGGAAGCCTTGATGAAATCATTTTAGCATAACCTTTGTTTCATGGAGGCAGACAAGCTGAATGGGAGCTGTCCTTCCGGGCTGAAGGCATTGTCTTTTCCGCATCACTTTAGGAAAAGGTGAGGCAAGCTGTTTTACAAGTTGATATTGGTGAAAGGCTTGTCCAGGCAGGTTTCTTTCCTTATGGGTGACACTGATGATGGCATCCATCTTGGCACTGAATTCCTAGACCCACCCCTAAGATTGGCACGGTAGATAGAGGCACTGCAATCTGAGAAACACCCCATCATGGGTTGGTCTGGTACACCGATACCAAAAATAAAAAGGAGTATAAGGGAGGGGAGGCACCACCCAGAAAGGGTCACTTGTATGCCCAGGTAATTAGGGTGGTCTTGGCCAGGCGCCTAAACTCTTGCGGAGTCAGCACCTGGTGGACCTCTGGGGGAAGAATGTTCCAGAGCGCTGGGGCCACCAAGGAGAAGACCCTATGGTTTGCCAACATGTTGGGAAATTCTTAGTGATTGACAGGCGGGGGCCTGGGGAAGGTTGGATATGCCTTCAGCAGGGTATATTGTCCACTCTCCAAAGAAGTCATTTTCTTTAGAAGAAGAAGAGTTTGGATTTATCCCCCACCTTTCTCTCCTGTAAGGAGACTCAAGGTGGCTTACAAGGTCCTTTCCCTTCCTCTCCCCATAACAAACACCTTGTGAGGTAAGTGGAGCTGAGAGAATTCTGAGAGAACTGTGACTGCCCAAGGTCACCCAGCAGGAGTGCGGGAACACATCTGGTTCACCAGATAAACCTCTGCCACTCAAGTGGAGGGGTGGGGAATCAAACCTGGTTCTCCAGATTAGAATCCTCCTGCTCTTAACCACTACACCACACCAGTGTAGAGGAATTGATCGCTGTAGTCTGGAGATCAGCTGTAATTCTGGGAGATCGCCATAGCCGACCTTCCCTCGCAACCTGCTTGTGAATCTGTTGTAAAAGAGGTACAAATTTAGTTGCAGTACCAAACGTAGGCCTTTCTTATACCCCTTCCAAGTGTGTGTGTGTACGCATGAGCGCGTTCCTTGGCCCCGCACTGTGGCCCTAAAGTCATCCTTGCATGATTAGGGGCTACAAAGGTAATTTTAGTATTGGTCTGTCACTATAAATAACTCTTTCCTCATGACTAAGGAGCATAACGGGGGGAGCTGGCCGTGCCAAAGCTTTCTTCTTGCAAACTCTCTCTGGCGCGTCTGTTTTGTCTCACAAGGCGTGTGGGTGATGCAAACGGCAGGACAGCTGTTGTTGACGGGAGGCGGGCTTGTTTTTGGTCTTTAGGAAATGGCCACTGAGAAAGGAAGAAATCAATTTGGATAATAGGCGCACGCCGGATCAGCTGAGCGTGGGCTGGCGTGCCAGTTCTTCGTAGGGGGGGGAATGAATGAAGCAATTTGGACAAAGCGCGAGTTAATTTTTTTTTCCGTTCGCGGTCCAGTTCAGATCAGTTAGGGACTGTGTCCTCGACAAGAATGAGACTACCCAGGCTGGATGGAGCACGTCCACGTCGACATGTAACACCGTTTGCGTAATCCGGTTTGAATAACGCTTCCAACGGCTGTCTCGTGTTGGCAGTCCAAGAGGGTGGATCCGTCCTGGAAGATTTTGGGGTTGATTCCCTAGACTGCCATTGGCTCATAGCTGCTACACCAGACTGCAAGGGGGTGACCCATGGAAGAGGGCCAGACTGGCTCAAAGTTGCAGGAAGATAGATTTTGGTTGAGGAAAGGTAGCTTTTTGGGAGGGGCTGTGGACCAATGGGGGAGCATCTGCTTGAAGAAGAGTTTGGATTTATATCCCCCCTTTCTCTCCTGAAGGAGACTCAAAGGGGCTTACAATCTCCTTACCCTTCCATCCCTCACAACAAACACCCTGTGAGGTGGGTGGGGCTGAGAGAGCTCCGAGAAGCTGTGACTAGCCCAAGGTCACCCAGCTGGCATGTGTGGGAGTGCACAGGCTAATCTGAATTCCCCGGATAAGCCTCCACAGCTCAGGCGGCAGAGCTGGGAATCAAACCCGGTTCCTCCAGATTAGAGTGCACCTGCTCTTAACCACTACGCCACTGCTGCTCCCCCAGAAGGTCCTAGGTTCAATTCCTGGCATCTCCAGTTAAAAAGGACAGGGTTGCAAATGATGTGGAAGAAGAAGAAGAAGATGAAGAGTTTGGATTTATACCCCACCTTTCTCTCCTGTAAGGAGACTCAAGGTGGCTTACAAGCCCCTTTCCCTTCCTCTGTCCACAACAACCTTGTGAGGTAGGTGGGGCTGAGAGAGTTCGGAGAGAACTGTGACTAAGCCAAGGTCACCCAGCAGCAATGTAAGAGTGTGGAAGCCCACCTGGTTCACCAGATAAGCCTCTGCCACTCAGGTGGAGGAGTGGGGAATCAAACCCAGTTCTCCAGATTAGAATCCACCTGCTCTTAACCACTACACCACGCTGGCTCTCAGCCACACTAGGCAGGGTCAGGACTAAGAGTGTGGGACTGGCTCAGGGTCACCCAGCAAGCTCTCACGGCCCAAGTGGAGTTTGGGAGACCCAGGTTCTAGTCAGACACTGTACCATACTAGCTCTATATGTCTATAATGTTCATTGTTCTCCAACCTCAAGGCCACAGTTTCGAACATTAACTCTCATCTGTGGCCCTGTTCATGTTAACAGTGAATGTGTGTACAGACAGTGGGCCGTGTCCACTTGCTCTTTACGTTGCATTGAGTAAGTCTCATGTTTCAGTCAACGCAAAGGCAGTCGATGGTGTGATTTAAACCCCAAATCTATCCAGGTACTGGTCTATGTTTTCGGTCGTGAACTGAACGAGCATTTTCTTATAAACAGATGTGCATTCCCTGTAACATTTAAACAGGGCTTGTGTCTGCGTCGCTTGAGGTCATGGTGAGTTGCAGAGGAGGGATCCAGCAGGTTCTCACAGGTTCCCGAGAGTAGGTTACTCATTATTTGTGTGTGCCGAGAGGGGGTTACTAATGGGTGATTTTGCCACGTGATTTTGGCCTTCGTTACGCCCCTCCTCTCAGCAGTAGCGTGCAGAACTTGAAGCAGTCTAGCAGGAGGTGCACCGGCGTGCGTGGCAACCTGCGACTGCGTGCATTCGTTTCCCGCCCAAGGACCGGCGCAGCGGCTGCGTCCTTGCCACAGCCCTGCCCCGGAATGCCCCGCCCCTGGAATGCCCGGCCATGCCCCCATCGTGCCCCGCCCAGCCCCATTGGCGCTACGCCACAGTTTGAATCCCACCACTATCGAAACCTGTTACTAAAATTTTTGGATCCCACCACTGGTGAAATGGGAACCAAGGCCTTGGTACGTTGCCATATTTTATGGCTGTCTGTTACCCCTTCCCCCTCTCCATTTCCTGGTATGCTTGCATTTGAAATCACTCTTTGCAATTGATGGGGAGCACCAAAGTTCGTTCGTTTGTTCTTTCTCATTCTCTCTCTCTCTCTCTTTCTTTTTCTCTCTTTCTCTCAAAGCTCTGTGATATTCCCATGCAAAGTGAGACTGACCCCCCTCCCCAAACTTTCTGTGTAGAAGAGGTGGGAAGAGAAGAATTCAGATGATAACAAATTATATCTGACGACCGAAGACCAACAGCGGACAAAATGTCCTGCTGTCTTTGATGCCATGTGAATGTGACCGCCAAGAGGTTAGTGGTTAGTGAGTTAAGAGCAAGTCAACCCTAATCTGGAGAACTGGGTTTGATTCCGCGCTCCTCCACATGAGCAGCAGACTCTTATCTGGTAAAATGGGTTTTGTTTCCCTGCCCCTCACAGGAAGCCTGCTGGGTGCCCTTGGGCCAGTCACAGTTCTCTCAGAACTCACTCAGGTCCACCTGCCTCACTAGGTGACTGTTGTGGGGAGAGGAAGGGAAAAGGAGTTTGTAAGCCACCTTGAGTCTCCTTACAGGAGAAAAAGGGGGAGTATAAACCAAAACGCTTCTTCTTCTATGAGGCCTTGTGAAAGTGGCCTCCAAAACATATACATACACATAATACATTTGAAAATTTTATCCGGCCTCTAATTATGCTCCAAGTGGCTTTCAAAAATATCTGAAGAAACTATTGCAAAATATACAAGAACATAATTAATATTTAAAAGAATTCCGGAACAATGTATTGCGTAAACAGCAGAGGAGCAGAATATAAGATGCAGCGGTAATTCTTGCCAAACATCAGACCAAAACTCAAGGGGATCAGTCACAAAACATTTATTTTGGGGTAATTTGGGTTTTCTCAGAAGAAGAAGAAGAAGAAGAAGAAGAAGAAGAGGAGGAGGAGGAGGAGGAGGAGGAGGAGGAGGAGGAGGAGTAGTTTTGGGTTTATATCCCCCCTTTCTCTCCTGTAGGAGACTCAAAGGGGCTTACAATCTCCTTGCCCTTCCCCCCTCCTCACAACAAACACCCTGTACTATCTGAGACTTTTAAGGAAACAACAACTGGATGGAAAACTCCTGGTGTCCTTTTACCGCTGTGCTATAGAGAGTGTCTCAACCTACTGCATCTGTGTATGGTTCTCCAGTTGCACAGTGGCAGGAGGCTAGGGAGGCAAGCTCCAAAGGCAGATCACTACTGCAATGTGCGATCATCGGCCGTCCTCTTCCCTCCTTGGAAGAAATCTATAATTCCCCGAAGTTTCAAAAAAGCCCAGAATATTCGGAGGGACTCCGCCCCATCCAGCATACTCTCTTTTTGAACAACTGTTACCATCCGGCATATCAATACAGCTCTATCAAAATCCAGGGACAAAGAGGCTTAGAGACAGCCACTACTCCTGAGCTGTGGCTATGCTGAACCCCATGGCTTCAGACAGGTGTGTTTGGGGCTGTGGGAGGAAGGGGAAAGTGAGTGATGATGCGATTCTGAAACTGTGTGCATCGGTGAATGCTGCTGTAAATTCCTCAAAGTGCAAAGTGCACAATGACAACATAAATGCGATGCCATGTTGTGAGGTAGGTGGGGCTGAGAGAGCTCTGAGAAGCTGTGACTAGCCCAAGGTCACCCAGCTGGCATGTGTGGGAGTGTACAGGCTAATCTGAATTCCCCAGATAAGCCTCCACAGCTCAGGTGGCAGAGCTGGGAATCAAACCCGGTTCCGCCAGATTAGATACACCTGCTCTTAACCTTCTACGCCACTACTGCTCTAGAACCTAACCAGAGAATACTTTCAGAGTGTAGCCGTCTTCTTCTGCATCAGAAGAGCTAGATTCGAATCCAGTAGTAACTCCTTAGAGACCAACAAGTTTTTTAGGGTTATCAGCTTATGAGAGTCAATGCTTTCTTCATCAGATATCTTCTGATGAAGATACTCATCTGAGAAAGGAAACGTTGACTCTTGAAAGATCATACCTTGAAAATCTTGCTGGACTTCTGAGGTGCCACTGGGCTCACATCTAGCTCTCTAATTGGAAAATACCTCCTGTGGTTATTCCACAGAGTGGGCATTACTACAGAGAAGACCAGGGCTCTAGTAGAGGCCCACAGGAAGTCTTGGATGGAAGTTCTTCTCAGCAAAAAGCGCTTGAAGGACTTGACTGACAGGTGTACGTAGTGAGACGCTGTCCTTCAAGTGATGCTTAGTATTGAGGCTGCTAAGTGACCCTGGGCCAGTCACAGTTGTCTCAGAACTCTCTCAGCCCATGCAGAGATAGGCAACGGCAAACCACCTCTGAACATCTCTTGCCTTAAAAACCCTGTGGAGTCACCATAACTTGATGGCTGTAACTTGATAGCATTTTCCACCACCATGACATCACGTCACCTCTCAATCATTTCCTCTCTAGACTAAATATAGCAAGCTCCTTCAACCTTTCC
This sequence comes from Sphaerodactylus townsendi, assembly GCF_021028975.2. Classification (NCBI taxonomy): domain Eukaryota; kingdom Metazoa; phylum Chordata; class Lepidosauria; order Squamata; family Sphaerodactylidae; genus Sphaerodactylus; species Sphaerodactylus townsendi. The sequence goes on along the minus strand of NC_059428.1, from coordinate 9,629,220 downwards.
TCAAGGGTCTTGGTCTCCAGACTCCTCACCATCTTTATTGCCCTCCTCTGGACTTGTTCCAGCTTATCAACATCCTTCTTAAACTGTGGAGACTAAAAAGGAACAGAATAGAATCATAGTTGGAAGAGACCCCAAGGGCCATCAAGTCCAACCCCCTGCCATGCAGGAACACACAGTCAAAGCACTCCTGACAGATGGCCATCCAGCCTCTGTTGAAAGACCTCCGAAGAAGGAGACTCCACCACACTCTGAGGTAGTGCATTCCACTGTCGAACAGCCCTTACTGTCTGGAAGTTTTTCCTGATGTTTAGGTGGAATCTCTTTTCCTTCACCTTGAACCCATGACTCCTGTCCTAGTCTCTGGAGCAGCAGAAAACAAGCTTGCTCCCTCTGAGATCTATCCAGAGCAAAGAAAAGTGATGCCATCCCTACCCATGATCTGAACACCATCCATCTTTTGATGCAGCCCGAAATCACACGTGTCTTTTTAGCTACTACATCACACTGCTGAGTCATGTTCAGCGTATGATCTTCTAGGACCTCTGGATCCTTTCCACATGAGCTACCACTGAGCCTCCCCTGTCCTGTAATTATGCATTTGCTTTTTCCTACCTGAACGTAGAGCTTTGCATTTCACTCTGTTGAGATTCGTTTTATTCTAGCCCACTTTCCCAGCCTGTCGGGATTGTTCGGACTCTTGCTTCTGTCTTCTACCGTATTTGCTATCTCTCCCAGTTTAGTATCGTCTGCAAATTTAATGAGCTTCTCCTCTGTTCCTTCGTCCAAGCCGTTTATAAAGACGTTGAACAGTCCAGCACAGATCCCTGAGGCACTCCGCTTTTCATTCCTGTCCAAGAGGATCAGGAGCCATTAACAAGCACTCTTGGGGTGAGATTTGCCAACCAGTTACAAATCCACTCGTTTCCTGGATCCTGTTCTGGCTTAGATGTCATACCTGAAAGAACCTTTCTTCGTATCATTTGGACTGTATGTGTGTGTTTTTAGATTATTATTATTCCTGATAAGCACCTTGGGAGCTAATTTTGGCTGAAAAGCAAAAAATTTTAAAAATGAAAGAGATAAAAAAGAAACATTTTAATTGGAAACCACTTGACGAGTTATTTAATTTGAATAATCTGATGGGTGCACTTTCCCCTGTGAACAGAAATGCAGGATTAGATGTGTGAGTTATTGGTTGGATTTCCTTGTTTCTATCCATTGGCTGGAAACCAGAAGTTCTGATGGGGGTGGGGTGCAAACTAGGCTTGGAGATTCGAGTGCAACAAATACTGGATTCGGCCCGAATCTGGGCAGATTCGGGCAGATTCGAACCAAAATCGGCTGAATGTGTCCTGCTCGAATATGAACAAATCCGAATGCAAGGTTTTCTTGCTTTTTGGGGTATTTTTGTGTTTTTTGCGTTTTGGCCTGCAGGGGCACATTTTTAAAGCTATCGGCACCAAAATGTCCAGGTAACATCCGGAGACTGTTCTGATGATATCACCTGGGTTTGGTGAGGTTTGGTTCAGGGAGACCAAAGTTATGGACCCCCAAAGGGGGTGCCCCATCCCCCATTGTTTCCAATGGGAGCTAACAGAAGATGAGGGTCCATAACTTGGGTCGCCCTGAACCAAACTTCACCAAACTCAGGCGGTATCATCAGGACAGTCTCCGTATGATATGCTGAAATTATGGTGCCACTAACTTTAAAAATGCGCCCCCTGCAGGCCAAAATGCAAAAAACCCAACAATTCAACAAAATCAGACCCGAATTTTTCGGGTATACTTGAATATTCAGGTATATCTGAATATGTTATTTGTCTTATTTGGGCATACAGATAATTTTATGCCAGAATAAATATGAATCCGAATTTTACCGAATTTCTAGGGTACTGACCAAGCCTAGCGCAATCATCAGGGGCTGCCGTCGGTGCAATAGCATTACATCACTTCCAGACAAAACGGAAGTGACTTCATATCTCTCTAGGAATCACCAGAAATTCTATAGAAAACCTGGAAGTGACACTGTGCTTCCTTAGGAAACACAAGAAAGTCCCATCTTGTCAGATCTCAGAAGCCCATCAGGATCCACTCTGGTTAATACTTGGCTGGGAGACTACCAAGGAAGTCCAGGGTTGCTGTACAGAGGCAGACAATGACAAACCACCTCTGAATGTTTCTTGCCATGAAAATGATTCAGGGTTACTATAAGATAGCTGAGACTTTGGAAATAAGGTGTGTGTGTGTGAGAGAGAGAGTGTGTGTTTGGATTTATATCCCACTTTTCTCAACCGTTAGGAATCTTAAAGCAGCTTACAAACTCCTTTTCTCTTCCTCTCCCCGCAACAGACACCTTGTGAACTAGATGGGGCTGAGTGAGTTTGGAGAGAACTGTGACTGGCCCAAGGTTACCCAATGGGCTTTCTTTGGAGCACAGGGGTCAAATTTGCGGCCCTCCAGATGTTATGGACTACAGTTCCCATCATCCCCTGCCAGCATCATGCTGGCAGGGGATGGTGGGAACTGTAGTCCATAACATCTGGAGGGCCACGAGTTTGACACCTATGTTCGGAGGAATGGAAAAACAAATCCAGTTCACCAGACAAGAGCTCATCGCTCATGTCAAGGGGTGGGGATTGAAGCCCGGCTCTCCAGATTTGAGTCCACAACTGTTCTCTGTTAGACTAAGGGTGTCCAACTCTGGCATGTCAGATGTCCACAGACTACAATTCCCATCAGCCATGCCAGCCAGGGGGCTGATGGGAATGGTAGTCCATGAACATCTGAAGCGCCAGAGTTGGACACCATGCTGGTTCTCATATTGCGGCTGGATTGTCTCTCAAGTGGACAGCCCTGCATGATGAAGGTCTCAGCTTCCATCCCTGGCTTCAAGCATTTAAAAACACAAGAAGATCCTGCTGGATCCGGCTAGTGGCACCTATCAGAGCGACTGAGCCCTAATGTTTCCTCTCAGCTTTGGCATTCAGAGATTTACTGGCTCTGGCTGTGGGGATTTCCCTTAAACACCATGGCTAGGAGCCATTGATGGATTGCTCCTCCACAAGTCTTTGACTTATTATGAGAAAAGCGTTTGCCTTCAGGGGATCGCAGACAGAGTACACAACACATCAACAGACCCCTCTCTCCAAGGAGGTTTTGTACAATCCTTTCCTCATATGCTTCTGGCTCCGTGGGTACACAAAGGGGGGAGGGAGGGGTTGAAGCCATCTGCAAGTTTTAGTATTTTATGTATTATATGTTTTAAATTGTTTTTATGACTGATGGACACCGCCCTCAGCCTTTGGGGGAGGGCGGTATATAAATATGATAGACAGACAGACAGACAGACGGACGATAGACAGATAGACAGATAGACAGATAGATAGATAGACTGATTGACTGATTGACTGATTGACTGATTGACTGATTGATAGATGAGATAGACAGACAGACAGATGATAGAAGATGGATGGATGGATGGATGGATGGATGGATGGATGGATGGATGGATGGATGGATGGATGGATGGATGGATGGATGGATGGATGGATGGATGGATGGATGGATGGATGGATGGATGGATGGATGGATGGATAGATGGATAGATGAGACAGAGAGAAAGAGAGAAAGAGAGAAAGAGAGAAAGAGAGAAAGAGATAGACAGGCAGGCAGGCAGGCAGGCAGGCAGGCTGGCTTCTGGTCATTCTCGGGTGAAGACTGCATGTCTCTTTTGACTACAAAGAATACGTCCACCTTTGTGTGGAAGGTGTGCACAATCATTTCTGGGAACAAAGCCACGATCCTGCAGGTTTATACTCCATTGACTCTCCTCCACTGTGTTCCTTTGAACTTCAAATAGGGGATTACATTTTCTTGTCCCTTCTTAACCACTTCTTAATAGCAGGGAATAGCTGAAGCCCATGGATCACCGCAACAGACCAAGACAAGAGAGCAAGCGGGCACGTGACAGGAAAGACCCGGCTATCAATCCCCACTCACCAAGAAGCTGCCTTATATTGAATCAAACTGAGGTCTTTCCCATTACCTACTGCCTGATCCTGTAAGTGGGGGTGCCCGGGATTGAACCTGGGACCTTCTGCACACCAAACCGATGTTCTGCTACTGAGCCATGGCCCCTCTCCACGGCTCTCCAGGGTCTCAGGCCAAGATCTTTCCCATCAGAAGAAGAAGAAGAGTTTGGATTTATATCCCCCCCCCCCTGTTTCTCTCCTGCAGGAGACTCAAAGGGGCTGACAATCTCCTTGCCCTTCCCCCTTCACAACAAACACCCTGTGAGGTCGGTGGGGCTGAGAGAGCTCCGAGAAGCTGTGACTAGCCCAAGCTCACCCAGCTGGCGTGTGTGGGAGTGTACAGGCTCATCTGAATTCCCCAGATAAGCCTCCACAGCTCAGGCAGCAGAGCTGGGAATCAAACCTGGTTCCTCCAGATTAGATATATGAGCTCTTAACCTCCTACGCCACTGCTGCTCCTACTTCCTTTTGGAATTCTGACACTGCATGGTGGCCCCAGCCACAAAATGGCTGCCAACAAATGCAGAACCAAATGCAATATGGCTCCCATAGGCGTCCTTCATTCAGTCCCATAGTGAAGATCATCGTGGTGTGGAGGCAGCTGCTGCCAAAGGATCATTCGAAAAGAATAATTGGGAGAGACCCCAAAGGCTATCAAGTCCAACCCGCTGCAGTGCAGGAACACACAAAGCATTCCTGACAGATGGCCAACATCCCTGCCCGATATCTAAAACAGACTTGGGTGCCATGACAGGCGCCCATAGACACGATGTTGAAGAACCGGTATAGGCAATCCAGACGAGAGAGGAAGTTGTGAAGAGGAAGCATTCCTTCCGTGTTGATTGCTTGCAAGGAAAATGAGTTGCTAAGCGTGTTTAAATTAAAAGACGATAGCAAATGTTCCTAATTTGGCTGGCAATATCTTTGTTGTAGCTTTGGAAGAGAAGGTATGTGTGTGATTAAGGTGCTGAGGCATATCGGGGGGAAATGGCGCCCGGCGAGAATTCCTTCTCTGGGCACCCCCCGTCCCCATGCCCTCCCCCTGTGCTCAGAAGCAGGCCAGCTTTTGCCCAAAAGTTGGCCTGCACAGAGGCTGGCGGGGCAGGGCTCAGCGGCAGCGGGCAGCCCAGGCGGACGCCACAGTTGCCCGCCACTGAGCCCTACCCCCTGCCTCTCTGCAGACCGGCTCCTGAGCCAGTCTGCAGGGAGGCAGGGGGTGGGGCTTGGTGGTGTGCGCCCGGGGACATGGATAACCCCATGTCCGTATAGGCCCGTGGTGGCGAGCCTTTTGCACTCCAGATGTTATGGACTACAATTCCCATCAGCCCTTGCCAGCATGGTCAATTGGCCGTGCTGGCAGGGGCTGATGGGAATTGTAGTCCATAATATCTGGAGTGCCAAAGGTTCGCCTCCACTGCTATAGGCCAGTGATGGTGAACCTTTTCGAGACCAAGTGCCCAAATTGCAACCCAAAACCCACTTATTCGTCACAAAGTGCCAACATGGCAATTTAACCCGAATACTGAGGTTTTAGTTTAGAAAAATGGTTGGCTCCGAGGCATGCATTACTTGGGAGTAAGCTTGGTGGTAGTCGGTGGCTTTGCTTTGAAGCAACTGTGCAACTCTTCCAACTGGTGAATCACGACCCTAGGAGGGTTTACTCAGAAGCAAGCCCCATTGCTAGCAACCCAGCTTACTCCCAGGTAAAGGATTGCGCTTTAGTTCTTTGCATGAAAATCAGTGGGGTTTAACAGGGCTTAACAGGGTTACCCTACACCGCTTCCCCAAAACTAGGTCTTAGGTTTAATGCTAATAACCGAGCCCAGCGGCCCAGGCCGGCCTAGATGTGGGGGGAGGGGGACACTCTGTGCGTGCCCATAGAGAGGTGCCACCTCTGAGTGCCACCTCTGGCACCCGTGCCATAGGTTCGCCATCACTGCTATGGGCCATACGCCTCGGCTGAGGGGCTGTGCTTATTTGTCCCCTTACTCCAGCTAAAGGGGAGATGAAAAGGTTAAGGAAAGAAAAAGAGCAACACTAATTTTGCGTGCAAACCGAACGAGGGGAGAGATGACCCTTTCGCTCGCAATTCTGTAAAATGAGCCCTGATTTTTTTTCCGTCGCTGTGGGTTCTCAGAAGGGGCTTCGTACAATACTTCAGCCAGGTTTTGGCCTGCTGCATGGTTAAGCTAACAGCCAGCCAGAGAATGTCACCGCCCGCTCCACTCCCATGTCGAAGACCAAACTTTACGCATGTGAGGTAGCTATCGTTTTTCGCCAGGTGAGAATGAGAAAACATCCCCGGCGGAAATTATTCAACTGGAGCAGTTTGTCTGAAAAGACAGTTGTCGGCGGAGAACAAGACAGCTGATCAGTCTCCTTCACGTTCCTTTGTCAGCGAAGGTTTCTGGATTCGCCATTATCATCACATGTACGCAGAGGGCAACTCCCCGTCTGGAAACATTGCTCTGCAGCTGCTAAAACAGTCACTGGAAAGCCAGAACCGAAAGATGTATGGAAAAGGCTTTGATAAACAAGATTTCCCAGGCGAGTTCTCCTTGGCAGCCCGGAACACGCGTGCTTGCTCGTGGGACGCCGCCTCAGCCAGGCAGTTATGCGGAAAATATACTTCAGCGTCTAAGGAAAAGCCAGATCCCAACATCTTGTCCCTCTGGAACGTATCTGAGAAATGGAATCCAGGGTACAAATAAAGGGGCGAGGCTATGCAGATAGGAGTCTGTCCATTATGTATTGTTTATATATAACTGTCCATTATATATTGTTTATATATAATTATATATATTGTTTATATATAATGGACAGACTCAGAGAGCAGCAGCGGCGTAGGAGGTTAAGAGCTTGTGTATCTAATCTGGAGGAACCGGGTTTGATTCCCAGCTCTACCACCTGAGCTGTGGAGGCTTATCTGGGGAATTCAGATTAGCCTGTGCACTCCCACACACGTCAGCTGGGTGACCTTGGTCTAGTCACAGCTTCTCGGAGCTTTCTCAGCCCCACCTATCTCACAGGGTGTTTGTTGTGAGGAGGGAAGGGCAAGGAGATTGTAAGCCCCTTTGAGTCTCCTGCAGGAGAGAAAGGGGGGATATAAATCCAAACTCCTCCTCCTCCTCCTCCTCCTCCTCCTCCTCCTCCTCCTCCTCCTCTTCTTCTTCTTCTTCTTCTTCTTCTTCTTCTTCTTCTTCTTCTTCTCTTGCTTTTGTTTCAAGCCTCCCTCCCTCCCTCCCTCCCTCCCTCCCACTCCATTTTATTTTCAGAACAGCTCTGTGAGTCGAGTTCGGCTGAGGGCCAAATTAGATGTGAGGGTGTCAGTGGGCCTGATCCGTGGAGCCTGCAGCCCACCGTTCAGCTTAGCGAGGCAATTTAATGCTGGATGAAGGAGAGGCCTGTGTCCATTTTGGCCCTTGAGAAGGCTTGGTGGAGGGAGAACGCCTCAGTTCCTTGGTGCTCCTATCAAATCAACACAGCATTTTTAAAATCACCTTCTTATGTTCTAAAATGGCGGCGGCCACAGGTCAGAATTGTGGACACTGTCCCATCTCGTTTGGCTTGGAGAGGTTACTCTGGCCTCAGAAATTCCTCAAGATTTGAAGGTGGCACCTGGGGAGGGTGTTGTTTGGGGAGGAAAGGGCACTCAGTAGTTCTCCAGTTGCACAGTGGCAGATAGGAAGGCGCTCCAAAGGGTGATCACTACTGCACAGAGGATTATCGGCTGCCCTCTCCCCTCCTTGGAAGAACTCTATAATTCCCGAAGCCTGAAGAAAGCCCAGAATATTCTGAGGGACCCGTCTCATCCAGCACACTCTCTTTTTGAACTGTTACCATCCGGCAGACGATACAGGTCTACCAAAACTAGGACAAAGAGGCTTAGAGACAGCTTCTACTCTAGAGCTGTGGCTATGCTGAACTCCGCGGCTTCGTGTTGATGTGTTTGGGGCTGTGTAGGGATGGGTGGAGGAAGGGGAAAGTGAGGATGGGGTATGAGTCTGGAATTGTGTGCATCGAGGAATGCTGCTGTAAATTTCGTTGTGCGTGCACAGTGACAATAAATGCTTATGCTTATGATGTCTATAGACCATAGGATCTGTCTTTGGGTGGAGTACAACAGTTGTAAAACAATAAAAACATGTAGTGGCATTGCTGGTGCCGTTTCTGCCCTCATGTTCCCGCTCCACCAGCCATTTCACTGGGGACTTCCGCTGACTACAGTGACATCTATTTTCATATTTCCTTTCGTATCAGTAGATGGTTGCTTTGCGTGCATACAAAAGAAACACCGGTTCCAAGATGGCTGGGTTGACCCATAGGTGGCTGGGTTGCACTGACAATTGCTTTGGCGCAGAGTTGCTCTGCGCATCTGTGTACATTGCTGCCATTTCCGTGCCGGTGAAATATCGACCGGGCCTTGTACTGAGTCAGACGTTGATCTGTCGAGGTCGGTATTGCCTACTGTGATTGGCAGCCGCTCTCCGGAGCCTGAGGTTGAGACCTTTCGCCGCTGCAGATCCTTTTAACTGGAGATTTTATTTTATTTATTTTATTTATTGAACTGATAGGCCGCCTCATCCCCGAAGGGCTCGGGGCGGCTCACAGTACGGCTGTTCTATCGAACAGCAAATCCACAGCATAAAAACATTAAACCCTTTAAAACCTATGCAGCAACTTCAAGCAACAGAGAACTAGAAATTAAAACAGCCAAAGTTTTTATAAAACAGGAGTTGTTGAAAACGGCGCCCGATCTAAGGCCAAAAGAAAGGGAGGGAATAGGCAGGGCCTGCGGTGGAATCAGTAGATCAGGCCCAACCGTAGCAAAAGATGGAAACAGGCAGCCTCAATTTCGGTGGGGGGCAGTAGGGCCACGGCCGGACCCTCCAAAAGCCCGGTGATGGTAATTGAACCTCGGATCTTCTGCTTTCCAAACAAATGCTCCACCACTGACCATCTTACCGCTCTGGGCTGCCCCCATTGAGTGAATCCGTGTTTCACATAGCAATCACAACAAGACGTTGTTTCACACAAAGCCGTCGTAGGAGGCCTGCTAAAACAGCGAACCCCCCACACACACACTTCTGTTGTATGACAGAAGAAGCCATTGTGTTCGATCTAGCCCTGTTCTTTAACTCTGTCAATCAAAAATAACAATGTATCTTCGAAGGCTTTCACGGCCGGAATCACTGGGGTGCTGTGTGGTTTCCGGGCTGTATGGCCTTGTTCTAGCAGCATTCTCTCCTGACGTTTCGCCTGCATCTGTGGCTGGCATCTTCTCTGAAGATCCTGTGAAGATGCCAGCCACAGATGCAGGCGAAACGTCAGGAGAGAATGCTGCTCGAACATGGCCATACAGCCCGGAAACCACACAGCACCCAAAAAAATAACAATTTTTTTTAACCGTATCCCCAACTTGGTTGCAATTTGGGGCCCCTCGGAATCGGCCGTAATCTTGCCCCAAACCCGAGAAGCATCTTTTTCGAAGGCTCACCTGCTAAATGAGCACGTTATGCCTCGTCTTTTTATTTCACGAGTCGTAGCTGAATCGGCCATCGTGACCTCAGCGGGGCTTCCGTTGCTTTCGAAGAACGAGAGGTAATTTAGTTTCTAAGCAACCTCCTGTCTGGTCTTCTCCATAGGAAAAAGGAGACGTTGACAGCGGCATGGCAGAGTTTGGTTACCTTTCCTTGGTGCGGTTAACCCTTGGAAAGCGAGATTTGATTTGCCAGCGAGGGGCAGCTCTCGCAGGGTGATTATAAGGGAGCCAGGACATATTTATCCCACAGATGTAATCACATTTAATAGCTTTCTCCTGGGAATTGTCATCCTGTGGCAAAGAGGTCTAAATCTCTCTAATACACCCTTCCGTGCTTGTACCAGACTACAGTTCCCAAGAGTCTTTGGGAGGGGTTCTATGCTGGTTACAGTGATATAAACCAGTCACATGGAACTCCCATTTATCTGCTTGGATAGTGAATTCTCAGCCCCAATTACCTTAAGAGGTGACACGATAGCCATGTTTAGATATTTGAAGGGATGTCATGTTGGTGAGGGAGCAAGCTTGTTTTCTGCTGCTCCAGAGACCAGGACCAGGAATAACGGGTTCAAGGTGAAGGAAAAGAGATTCCACCTAAACATCAGGAAAAACTTGCTGACTGTCAGGGCTGTTCGACAGTGGAATGCACTGCCTCAAAGAGTGGTGGAGTCTCCTCCTTTGGAGGTTTTTAAACAGAGGCTGGATGAACATGTCAGGAGTGCTTTGATGGTGTATTCCTGCATTGCAGGGGGTTGGACTTGCTGGCCCTTGGGAACAGCAGTGGCGCAGTGGTTAAGAGTGGTTAAGAGCAGGTGCGTTCTAATCTGGAGGAACCGGGTTTGATTCCCAGTTCTGCCGCTTGAGCTGTGGAGGCTTATCTGGGGAATTCAGATTAGCCTGTGTACTCCCACACACGCCAGCTGGGTGACCTTGGGCTAGTCCCAGCTTCTTGGAGCTCTCTCAGCCCCACCCACCTCAGAGGGTGTTTGTTGTGAGGGGGGAAGGGCAAGGAGATTGTAAGCCCCTTTGAGTCTCCTACAGGAGAGAAAGGGGGGGGGACATAAATCCAAACTCTTCTTCTTCTTCTTTTCCAACTCTATGATTCTAAATCTCTAGGAATTTGATAACATAGAGTTGGCAACCTTAAAGCAGGCCTCCTTGAACAGGGGGCCAGAAAAGGAAAGCTCCAGCATTTGGGGAAGGCAGTGATGAGTGTCTTGGCTGTTAACTTGGACGGCGGTAATGGGTACCAGCAAAAGGATCCCAGCTCCAAGTGACACCTGGAGACCCCCCAGAATCACAGCTCATCTCTAGAGTACAGATATCAGTTCCATTGGAGAAGATGGATGCCTTAAAGGGTGGACGTTATGGCATCGTACCCCATTGAGGTCTCCATCTTCCCCAAGCTCCACCCCCAAACCTGCAAGAATTTCCCCTCCTGGATCTGGCAACTTTACCCCCCACCCCTCTCCAAGGGCAAAGGAGCTGGGAACCTCAATTGGTACAAATTAGCCAACAGTGATAATGGTAAACTTGTAAAACATAACAATTAGACCCGTGGTGGCAAACCTTTGGCACTCCAGATGTTATGGACTACAATTCCCATCAGCCCCTGCCAGCATGGCCAATTGGCATGGCCAACCATCAGCATGGCCAACCAAGGGTCTAATTCAGTGGTGGCGAACCTTTGGCACTCCAGATGTTATTTATTTATTTATTTATTTATTTATTTATTTATTTATTTATTTATATTTTAGATTTATAGGCCGCCTCTTCCCCGGAGGGCTCGAGGGCTTCCCCCAATTGGCCATGCTGACAGGGGCTGATGGGGATTGTAGTCCATAACATCTGGAGTGCCAAAGGTTCGCCACCACTGAATTAGACCCTTGGTTGGTTGGTTGGTTGGTTGGTTGGTTGGTTGGTTGGTTGGTTGGTTTATAATCATTTTTATATACCGCCCCTCCCCCGAAGGGCGGTGAACAACACAATAACAAACAATCACATTAAAAACCCTGTTTAAAACAGAGGATTAAACAAAATTACATCGCTGTTTTGCTTCCAGAGGAAATTTGAAGGGCTGCTCCGGTTTCTTCTTCACCTACCGACCTTCTTTCCAGCTGATTCCCCCTTCCCCTTTCTTGACGTTATCCAAGGTCCCCGGGCCGCCAAAGTAGGTCTGTTTTGACTGCAGCACGCTACAAACCGAACACGTTTCCTTTCCGTCGAATTTCTCTTTGAGTGCTGGAAAAGCCGGAGTCAGCTCAGTGTGCAGAAAAGCGGCCCGCACATGTTTTCGTTTATCGGAAGGGCCGTCCAATTTTGAATTACGACTTCTGGGGGTGGGGAAAGGGTGGGGAGCAAGGAATGTGTCATTTGCGTGGACAGAGTTCATTCTCCAGTCTCTGGGTCCCCGGGGAAAGATTGTAGTCAATTAGCTAATTGGTTTGGGGTGGTGGGCTTTGTCACTTAGTCACGGAGGGGACGTCTACTTTACAGTTTGCCCATAAAGCCCTTGTGGCAGCTGAGAGCCCCCCCTCCCCTCACCCCATTAAAACCTTGACATAAAATGTCAGTAGTAATTCCAAATGAGAAATCCATTGTCGCAAAAAGGGGGAAGCAATGAAAATGCTGGTAAAACACGTTAGATGTGCGAAACATGTCTCAATTAATCGTTTATTAGTGCCACAAACACATTGGACACGTTTTTAACGGGTAGAGAAAAGGGAGTATCCCAATGTGTGTTCAACCAGTGTCGAACAGAATAGTTTCAAATTTTGTAGCTCTGTCCTCTTGGAGCAGCAGTGGCGTAGGAGGTTAAGAGCTCGTGTATCTAATCTGGAGGAACCGGGTTTGATTCCCAGCTCTGCCGCCTGAGCTGTGGAGGCTTATCTGGGGAATTCAGATTAGCCTGCGCACTCCCACACACGCCAGCTGGGTGACCTTGGGCTAGTCACAGCTTCTCGGAGCTCTCTCAGCCCCACCTACCTCACAGGGTGTTTGTTGTGAGGGGGGAAGGGCAAGGAGATTGTCAGCCCCTTTGAGTCTCCTGCAGGAGAGAAAGGGGGGATATAAATCCAAACTCCTCCTCCTCTTCTTCTTCTTCTTGGAAATCTGTGTGGCCTCATGCCTTCTGTGCCAAGGGTCCCCATGGTGCCCATGGGTGCCAGGATACCTACCTGCGTGCGTCTTGGCATCCACCAGGTGTTTTAGAAAGTGGTTGGGACCAGGTGGGGCCTCCTGCCCACCAGGGCTTCTAATTTGCCACTGAAGGTCTGGTTGGCGATGCATTACTTCAGTGGCGCCTGCCACAACAATATCTGCTTTCTTTTCACTCACCCTCTTTTCCAGTTTGGAAGTGACGTTGTCGTGTTGCTGGTGATGTGGGACGCTGGTCTCTGGTCTGATCCAGCAGGCTAGTTCTTATGTTCTTATAAGGATATCGAAGAGATAGAGAAAGTGCAGAGAAGGGCAACGAGGATGATTGAGGGACTGGAGCACCTTCCTTATGAGGAGAGGCTGCAGCGTTTGGGACTCTTTAGTTTGGAGAGGAGACGTCTGAGGGGGGATATGATTGAAGTCTATAAAATGATGCTTGGGGTAGAAAATGTTGACAGAGAGAGATTTTTCTCTCTTTCCCACAATGCTAGAACCAGGGGGCATTCATTGAAAATGCTGGGGGGAAGACTTAGGACTAATAAAAGGAAACACTTCTTCACGCAACGTGTGATTGGTGTTTGGAATATTCTGCCACAGGAGGTGGTGATGGCCGCTAACCTGGATAGCTTTAAAAGGGGCTTGGACAGATTTATGGAGGAGAAGTCGATCTATGGCTACCAATCTTGATCCTCCTTGATCTCAGATTGCAAATGCCTTAGCAGACCAGGTGCTCAGGAGCAGCAGCAGCAACAGAAGGCCATTGCTTTCACATCCTGCACGTGAGCTCCCAAAGGCACCTGGTGGGCCACTGCGAGTAGCAGAGTGCTGGACTAGATGGACTCTGGTCTGATCCAGCAGGCTAGTTCTTATGTTCTTATAAGGATATCGAAGAGATAGAAAAAGTGCAGAGAAGGGCAACGAGGATGATTGAGGGACTGGAGCACCTTTTTTATGAGGAGAGGCTGCAGCGTTTGGGACTCTTTAGTTTGGAGAGGAGACGTCTGAGGGGGGATATGATTGAAGTCTATAAAATTATGCATGCGGTAGAAAATGTGGACAGAGAGAAATTTTTCTCTCTTTCTCACAATACTAGAACCAGGGGGGAAGAATTAGGACTAATAAAAGGAAACACTTCTTCACGCAACGTGGCACCTGGTAGGCCACTGCGAGTAGCAGAGTGCTGGACTAGATGGACCATGGTCTGATCCAGCAGGCTCGTTCTTACATTCTTATGGTATCTGGCCAAAAAATCTGGTAAAAAGACATCTACCATAGAGATTTTCCCAATATGTGGAAGCAGCCCAGGACCATGGGCACCAAACAGAAAGAACCAGAGATAGGAACCGCAGCTGAACCCCAAGAGGAACACACCAGAGATCCGAGCCGTGGAGCAATTGTCACTGTGCTACCAGCAGGCAGGGCGTGGTCAGGTCCAGCCTTGCCGGGCCAATATAGTTGGCAGGCAACAGCATATTGGGAAGACAGTTCAATAGGCCAAGGCTGTCAAAAGTGTAGTCAGGAAGCAGTCCAGTGGGTCAAGGCAGACAGCAGGCAAAAACATAGTCAAGAGTCAGTCGACAGGTTGTAGTACAGGAGAACCGATAAGCAGGCTGGAAGTCAGCGATAAACCAGGCATGAGGAGGTGACAGACGACACATTTGTTGCACCCAGGCAGGACCAAGCTCAAGGCAAAGCTTATATACAGAACCTTGGGGCTGGGATTCTGCAAGGAGTTAATCCTCATCAGATGCAGACACTTCTACCTTCCCATATCTTGCTGCAATACAAGCACTCCTTCTTTGCTTCTGCAGCAGCTGCCTCTGCTTCTGCCTCCTGTGCACATGTGACTCATTACTGGGTTCCCTAGGATGCTCTGCAGGCTCCTCCACCTACACTTTATTATGCAGGGAAGGGCTGGGAGTTGGCTGTGCTGCCTGGTCTTCCTCAGGAGCAGCAGACTCTGACTGCACCGTGTTGTCAGGTTCTGGTAAGTACCCAGGGGCTGGCTCATGACAGTCTCTGGTTAGAGAATGACTTCGCCTTCGCACACTGCTGTTCGTTTCACCATTAAGGCAAAGGGAGGCACATCTGCGCCCTACCAGCAGAACGCTAATGGGCCTCAAAAAATGGCCTTAAAGGGACTCACAGTTGACCTGAGAGTCCCCAACCGTAGCTTGAAGACGACGGCTTTTCACAACACTGGTTCTCAGGTAGAGATGCCAACTTCCAGGGCAGGCTGGAGACCTCTGAGAATTGCTCCTGATCTCCAAACGGCAGAGATTGTTTTCCCAGTGGAGAAAGCAGTTGCACGGGAGGGTGGATTCATATGCTAAGGCAGTGGTGGCAAACCTTTGGCACTCCAGATGGCCATGCTGGAAGGGGCTGATGGGACTTGTAGTCCATAACATCTGGAGTGCCAAAGGTTTGCCACCATGGTGCTAAGATGTGTCCCGCTCTCTATTGTACCAGGGCGATAATAGTGAGTGATTCTTCTTACCGTTCACGATCTGGTTTTTCTTCCTACCAAAATGGAGCAGCGAAGAAACGGACTTGCGGCCAAGGGCTGCTTCTGTCCGGCGCATCTTTTCCAGCAGGCTGGTGGAAAACACGAGGCTCCAGCCGTAACGGCAAACTTCCTGACAGGAAGAGGAAATGCTTCCTCTCTGCTCATTTCTGTCTTTGGGTAAATCACCTCCCTATAGAAAGGGGATTTTATGTTTCCTGGCAGGCAGCTAATGGAACCGATGTTCGGGGTGGGGAGAGCCTGCAGATACTTCCATGTGGTGCTCAGAGGATGTTATATATAACTCTTCTGTGCCAAAAGCACTCTTTTCAAGGCTAGCTTTTAAACCGTGTCGCTGGTGTTCTGTCTCGTAGCTTCAGAATGTAAGAAAACCATACGCTACATTTTTTCCTGGTGGCCCACAAAATGATTCTAGCAAATGGATGGGACCATATGGGACGATTGCTCTGCAGGGTTTCCAATGTGTCAGGGGAGAGCTGGTTGTGCGTATTTTTAAACATTTATTTGGCAGTATCTGCCACTATAATACAGGAATCTTCTCTGTATGACTGAAGGCAGAGGTGGGATCCAGCAGGTTCTCACAGGTTCCCGAGAGTAGGTTACTTATTATTTGTGTGTGCCGAGAGGGGGTTACTAATTGGTGATTTTGCCATGTGATGTTTTGCCTTAGTTACGCCCCTCCTCTCAGCAGTAGCGCGCAGAATTTGAAGCCGTCTAGCAGGAGGTGCACCGGCGTGCGTGGCAGCCTGCGCCTGCGTGCATTCGTTTCCCACCCAAGGACCGGCACAGCGGCTGTGTCCTTGCCACAGTCCCGCCCAGGAATGCCCCGCCCCGGAATGCCTGGTCACGCCCCCGTCGTGCCCCGCCCAGTCCCATTGGCGCTACGCCACAGTTTGAATCCCACCACCATGGGAACCTGTTACTAAAATTTTTGGATCCCGCCACTGACTGAAGGTAACTTTGATTTTTTGATTTGACTGTTAATTTATATACCGCCCTCTCCTGAAGGGCTCAGGGTGGTGTACAACATAGTAAATAACAACAGTATATCAATACAATAGGCATAAAACAACGTCAATTACAACAAATCCTAACACTGGCCCAGCATCTCAGGTTAACCACTAACACATATCAGCATTACAGCATCGTAACAATTTGTAACAGTATAATAGCATCTTACATTTTGCAGCATAACAACAACATAACATCAAATAACACAACTTTCTAACTACCAAAAATATCAATCCATAGTACCTGAAAACCTAACCATTACAACTAACAAGCCTCAGAATTAATTAACCTGATAGCCAAGACAACAAAAGATGGCGACTTCCCTAGGTTCTATAACCGGGATGGCCTAGCACAGTGGTGGCGAACCTATGGCACGGGGGCCAGAGGTGGCACTCAGAGCCTTCTCTGTGAGCACGCGTGCACAGAGTTCGTCATGTGGGGGGGAAATCCCCTCCCCCCCCCCCCACACACAGCCTAGCCCAGGGGTAGGGAACCTTTAACACTCAAAGAGCCATTTGGACCTGTTTTCCACGGGAAAAGAAAACACTTGGAGCCACAAATAATTTTTGACATTTAAAATAAAGATAACACTGTATATATTGGAGGTTTTTTTTACCTTTTACTCCGCTCATTCTGAGAAGCGCATGGATGCGTCCACCCTGCTGCCTGCAGGGCGGGCAAGGATGGGGCCAGCAGCTCAGCCTCACCAGCTGCCGGGAGAGCACCCACCCCGCTCAAACGGGGTGGGCGAGAGGGGAAGCCCGCGGTGCGGTCCAGCCGGCCGCGGGCAATTGGTGCGCCCGCCCTGCTGCCTTAAGGGCGGGCAAGGATGAAGCCGGCGGCTCGGCCTTGCTGGCCGCTGGGAAAGCGCCCGCCCCACTCCAATGGGGCGGGCGAGAGGGGAAGCCCGCAGCGCAGCGCAGCCAGCCGTGGGCAGTTGGTGCGCCTGCCCTGCTGCCTGCAGGGTGGGCAAGGATGGGGCCGACAGCTTGGCTTGTGGAGCCGCAGTGCAAGGGCAGAAGAGCCGCATGCGGCTCTCGAGCCGCAGGTTCCCTACCCCTGGCCTAGCCTATCTTCAGGATCCTCTGAAGATGCCAGCCACGGATGCAGGCGAAACGTCGTGCTACTAGAACATGGCCTTACAGCCTGGAAACCACACAGCACCCTATGTGTAGCATTGTACAATAGCAACATATGTTATCTTTTAATACCATAAATATACGCAGTTTTTAAAAGTTAAAAGAGAAAGAAAAAAGTCAGTTATTCTCTGGTACGAAGGGAGGGCCGAAAACTTTTACGCAGATGTCCAGATCACGGGGGGTGATGCACCCCAAACCGCCTGGGATGTGGAAAGGATAACTGTATCACCTTTTTATTCTCTCTGGAAAGCTGCTGGCAACCAAGAGAGCTGGTAGTATTTGGTTCTGAGCTGGCTCATAGTGGTCCTGGAATAGGTGACACAGGTTGTTTAGAGAACCAGTTTGGTGTAGTGATTGGACTAGGACTGTGGTGGCGAACCTTTGGCACTCCAGATGTTATGGACTACAATTCCCATCAGCCCCTGCCAGCAGGGCCAATTGGGAATTGTAGTCCATAACATCTGGAGTGCCAAAGGTTCGCCACCACTGGACTAGGATCTGAGAGACCCAGATTCAAAACCCAATTCTGCTACGGCACTTTCTGTGTACTAGTCACATGTTCTCAGCCTGGACTATCTTACAGGGTTGTTGCGAGGGTAAAATGGAGCAGGCGAGACTGAGGGATGCTGTTCTGTGCTCTTGGAAGAAATGGTGGGATAACAAAAATTAGTACATAATAAAAAGAAATATACTCTGTCTTGCTTCTTCCTATGCCGTTTATAAAGCCCAATTTAGACACATGAGCAGCAGTGGCATAGGAGGTCAAGAGCTCGTGTATCTAATCTGGAGGAACCGGGTTTGATTCCCCGCTCTGTCGCTTGAGCTGTGGAGGCTTATCTGGGGAATTCAGATTAGCCTGTACACTCCCACACACACCAGCTGGGTGACCTTGGTCTAGTCACAGCTTCTCGGAGCTCTCTCAGCCCCACCTACCTCACAGGGTGTTTGTTGTGAGGGGGGAAGGGCAAGGAGATTGTCAGTCCCTTTGAGTCTCCTTCAGGAGAGAAAGGGGAGATATAAATCCCAAAAAAACCCCTCAATTCACCCTACAATGGTCTGTTAAAATAGTTGCCGATCAGAGCTACATGACAATAAAGTCCCGGCCAGCTGGGGCAGAAACAGACTCTGCCCAGAAAAGATACTGAAGTTCTGTTCTGCAAAGCTTACGATAAGAATTATTTTCCCTCCGCCCACTCCTAGCTGTTCTCTTCATATTCCCAAGCCTACGTCGTTTGGTTTTTCCTTCCTACAGAGGGATGAAATTTTTGCTGACTTTTGGTTTCACCGGGGAAAACAAAGTTCAAGAGGGAAAGCTTTAGGAAAAATAGTGTGAGAAATATCCAAGGAAAGATTTCCTGCCGTCCCATGCTAGAAGAAAAATCATTTCCTAAAAATAAACAGGGTCTTGGAAGCAAATGCCGGTTGGAGCCTGCCAAAAGGGTGGGGTCTGACTTTAACAGAAGATTGATCGGAGTCTGTTGTCTGGGATACCCCACTGCCAAAATCCTGAATTAGCAGGGGATAGATCAATCCACAGGAAAAACAGACATCTCCCCCCCATCTCCATTTCTTAAATCCAACAGGATATCTGACTTAAGATGGGGGAGGGCAGCCGTTGCATCTCTGAATGTGTGGTCACTTTGTCGTATTGAGAATCCTCTGCTGTTAGACTGAATGGCTTTATCACATTTTGGACTTGGCTGTTAGACTGAATGGTTTTATCGTATTTTGTGCTCGGCGTGCCGAATGACCCTTTCTCTCCTTCCTTCATTTTATTCAGAATTTATTCCCCAACATTTCTGTGCTACCATTCCACACAACCTGAGGCTGGGCTTGCCAACACCCAGGTTAGGCCTGGAGATAGAATTACCTGGTTCCCCCTGGCCATTGGTAGGAGTTGCGGGGACAGTGTTGCTCGATGCAGTCTGGGAAATTCCTGGAGATTGGGAGATTGAGCCTCAGGAGGATAGAGGCACAACGCTGTGGAGTCCACCCTTCAATGTGTCTACTTTTCCCCAAGGAAACTGATCCAGGGGACTCACGGGTCCCACCTGGAGGCTGGAATCCCTACCTGGACATCTCCTAGAATTACAACTGATCTCCACGTGACAGAAGAGGAGCAGCAGTGGCGTAGGAGGTTAAGAGCTCGTGTATCTAATCTGGAGGAACCGGGTTTGATTCCCAGCTCTGCCGCCTGAGCTGTGGAGGCTTATCTGGGGAATTCAGATTAGCCTGTGCACTCCCACACACGCCAGCTGGGTGACCTTGGGCTAGTCACAGCTTCTCAGAGCTCTCTCAGCCCCACCCACCTCACAGGGTGTTGTGAGGGGGGAAGGGCAAGGAGATTGTCAGCCCCTTTGAGTCTCCTGCAGGAGAGAAAGGGGGGATATAAATCCAAACTACTACTCCTCCTCCACTCTTCTTCTTCTTCTTCTTCTTCTTCTTCTTCTTCTTCTTCTTCTTCTTCTTCTCCTCCTCCTCCTCCTCCTCCTCCTCCTCCTCCTGCTTTGAAGGGGATTATACCCTTTGGCATTATATCCTCCTGAGCTTCTTCCCATCTCCCAACCTTTTCCTCTCTAGGATTCAGCCCTCAAATCTCCAGAAATCTTTCAACTCAGAGTTTGGACTCAAGTCCATCACTATTGCAATGTTCTATGTTACCAGCAATCTTAGCTGTTAGATTCAATTTTTTAAAAAATCATATTTTGTAAGTCATCTATTGATTGAATAATTCTTACCATATTTGTAACCACTTTGAGACTGGTATCCAAAAGAGACTCACAATTCGGGATGCCTTCGCCGACAATTTAATGACATCACTTCCTGTATGACCAGAAGTGATGTAATGAGGTCACTGGCAGCAGTTGAGCATTCGGCCAAAACTCTATGGTCTACTCTCTTGCCTCTTGTTGAAACATGGCTGTCCTATTTGAGATCCAGTGATGAAGGCAGGTTATAAATGAACCTAATAGTAATATTAGTCACTTCCGAGCAGGATTTTTAAGTTTTAGGTTCCCATCAGCATCGACCTGAGAAAACGTGTAGATGTATTGCTGTATGCTTTGCAGCTGACATTGCTTTGACACAGTGAAAACTGGTTGTTATGATCACAACTTCGAAAATCTGCTTGTACTCCCTCTCAAGCAATTGGCCCGAGCTGCTCGTTCAAAGCAAAGCTGTTTACAAACCTCGCCTCTTCTTTGTTTAATTAAGACAAATTTGCTAAAGCTTAGCTGCAAAATGGCTGGGCTGGAAGCTCTTGAAAGCTGACCTTGCAAGACACTGTTTAGCACCAAAAAAAGGGTGGAGTAAAAAAGATTTGGATCTGCTGTTCAACACGTCCTTTGGCTGGAATTTGACACACATTTACTTGGGAGTAAACCCTGTTGATGACAGTGGGTCTTTCGTCTGAGGAAGCATGGGTTGGCTCGGGCTCCAAGTGTTTCAGTAGTTTTCAAATTACCCAGAGGAATGGAGTCTGAACAAATGGCAGGGGTAAAATACCCGCCTTCGATTTCTAACCTTTCTAGGCTAAGAACTGGGGATAGGGCCTTCTGGGCAGAGGCATCGTTTCATGTTTCTGCAGAGAAGAAGAAGAAGAGGAGGAGGAGGAGAAGGAGGAGGAGTTTGGACTTATATCCCCCCTTTCTCTCCTGCAGGAGACTCAAAGGGGCTGACAATCTCCTTGCCCTTCCCCCCCTCACAACAAACACCCTGTGAGGTGGGTGGGGCTGAGAGAGCTCCGAGAAGCCGTGACTAGCCCAAGGTCACCCAGCTGGCGTGTGTGGGAGTGTACAGGCTAATCTGAATTCCCCAGATAAGCCTCCACAGCTCAGGCGGCAGAGATGGGAATCAAACCCGGTTCCTCCAGATTAGATACACGAGCTCTTAACCTCCTACGCCACTGCTGCAGGACAGAAAGGGGGGATATAATGTTTGCTTGAAAAGATTTAAGCCACCCATTTTCCAGTTAGGGACTTTAGACCTAGGAGTGCCAATCTCATGGAAAGACCATAGAGTTTCCACCGATTCCTGGAGCGACATGATGTCACTTCCTGATTTGCCCTGGAGCTTATGTAACTCCATTGCCCAAGGGTGATTTTTTAATCTTTTATTTTCCTCCCACCAGCTGCCAGAACATAGGTGGGCAATCTGATCTAGGAGTGAGAGATCTTGTACCCACTGATGGCAAACAGCAAGTCTAGCCTGACCTTATTTGAACAAGGTGCTATGACCTACTGTTAGTCCCACCCCACCTTTTCACCTGTGAGGGGCATGGCACTCCCTTCTTCCTCTTCTCCTACCCGGATGCCAAAGGGACTGGGGTATGGTTGCCAACTCCAGACTGGGCAATTCCTACAGATTTTGGGCTGGTGAAGCAGGGTTTGGGAAGAGGCCATTGGGATCTAATGCTATAGAGTCCACCCCCTGCCCCAAAAGGGGGCATTTTCTCCAGGAGAAATTATCTCTGTAGCATAGAGTAGGCTGACCAGACGTCCCGCTTTTGGCGGGACAGTCCTGCCTTTAAACAATTTGTCCCGCGTCCCATGGGTTTTTTCAAGTGTCCCAGTTTTTGGAAGGCTGCCGCACTGCCTTCTGGGGCGCAAGGCAGCCTCAGGAGCACACAGTCTTCTGGGGCGTTCCCATTTCCCGCCCTGTCACAGGCGGGAAATGGGAGCGCCCGAGAAGGCCGTGCTCTCCTGTGGCCACGTGCGTATGCGTGCGCGGCCGCGGGAGCACAGCCTTCTGGGGCACTTGGGCAGGAAACGGGAGCGCCCCAAAAGGCAGTGCGCTCCTGTGGCTGCGCGCGCATGCACGTGGCCGCCTGCCCGTCCCGGTTTACAAAGGTAACCATCTGGTCACCGTAGCATAGAGATCAGTTGTAATTCCCAAATGTCTCCATGCCACAACTGCGACAACCTTAGGATGAGGTCCTGTTGGTGGCCAAACAAAACTATGGCCAGATTCTCACATAAGGAAGGAATTTGGCAAGGGTTCATGAGTATGGGAAGTCTGGGGTGAAGGAGCAACTTTGGGAGAGCGGAGTCAATTCTGGCGTCCTCGTGGACATCGTTATAGGGAGTGGATTGGTGGCTGAAAAAAGATTCTGACCCTAGGCATGTTGTGACCTAGCATGGCACAGTGATTAAGAGCGGCGGACTCTAATCTCAAGAACCGGATTTGATTCCCCACTCCTCCACGTGAGCAGCAGTGGCGTAGGAGGTTAAGAGCTCGTGTATCTAATCTGGAGGAACCGGGTTTGATTCCCAGCTCTGCCGCCTGAGCTGTGGAGGCTTATCTGGGGAATTCAGATTAGCCTGTACACTCCCACACATGCCAGCTGGGTGACCTTGGGCTAGTCACAGCTTCTTGGAGCTCTGTCAGCCCCACCTACGTCATAGGGTGTTTGTTGTGAGGGGGGAAAGGCAAGGAGATTGTCAGCCCCTTTGAGTCTCCTGCAGGAGAGAAAGGGGGGATATAAATCCAAACTCTTCTTCTCCTTCTTTTTTTTCTTCTTATCTGGTGAACTGGATTTGTTTCCCCACTCCTACATGTCTGCTGGGTGACCTTGGGCCATTCACAGTTCTCTCAGAACTCTCTCAGCCCCAAGGTTTCTGTTGTGGGGGAGAGTAAGGAAAAGGAGTTTGTCAGCCTCTTTGAGTCTCCTTACAGGAGAGAAAGGTGGAGCATAAATCCAAACTCTTCTTCTTCTACATGGAGATTGGCAACACGTTGTAGGATAAAATATGGTGGGAGAAGAACCAAGCTATGGGCCTTCTCCTGAGAAGGATGAAACTAAAAAAAATGCTGGTAATTAAAATAAGGGATAAGTTCTCCTTGCTGCTGCAGAATACTGCCCCACGAAGAGGTCGAACGACATCTTACGGGCAGAACTGGCACTTCTGGGTTCCCAGGAGTGTGTGAAATATTTTTAAAATATGAAATATTTTTGCAAAGATGTTTTGTTGTGTTTTGTGAGTTTGCTACGTTAAAGTTTCCAAGCGCCCGGTGGGAATCTATAGCAAAGATTTTAACCATTTATGAAGGGAACTTAGGGGGGGGAAAAATAATATTCCTTTCATTGTGCAACTTTCTCAGAGAACAGTCTCCTAAAAGCTCAGGGCTGTGTAACTTTCGCTGACTTCCCACCACTGTTTGGATCGAAAGGTCATTATTTTCAGCTTTTCCAAAATGGTTTAATTAAAGATTTGCCCTCCAACACTGAGACTCGATGCATTCCAATCTCCTCTAAAAGCTTGTTTATTTTCTTCTGTGTGTACAAAGTTATATTTAAAAATAAACTCTGAGGGGAAGGTCATCGTCCGCCTCCTCTGTATTTGCTTTGGTCAGGGACGCTGTTCCACGTTCCTTGAGAAGGTCCCTAGGCCTTTAAAAACTCATATACAATAATCTGGTAAAGAGGAGAAATATGCTGGTTGCTTAGCAATCATCTTGTCCGGCTTCCCATGTCCCCTTACGGGGTCTATGCTCAAAAATCTAAGTAGCGTCATGGTTACACTAGGACTTGGGCATGGATTCAGATCTGCAAACAGCCACAAAAGCTCATTGGGTAACTCTGAGCTAGTCATTCTCTCTCTCACCCCAACCCACCTCTCAGGGTTGTTGTGAGGATTTAAAAAAAAGAAGACGGGGAGAATCGTGGGTGTTGTCTTGAGATCCTTGGGCATAGGGCAGAATTAAAATGGCCGAGGAATTCAAATAAGCTATCCATCCTTCAGACGTGGTTTAACTACCCTTCTGGACAGTGTGTGAGGCAGACAAGTGGATCACCATTTCGTCCACCATCCTGTCTCTCACAGTGGCCAATCAGCGCAACTTGGAAGGGTCAATGGGTCACTCTAAGTGGGAATTGCTGCAGGTAAAAACCATAGTGTTTCCAGAAAGTTCCTAGAGCTACCTTTTGTCACTTCCGGTCACAACCTGGAAGTGAGGTGACATCATTTCCACTGCCCATATTTCCATGTCCCCGTTAACCAGTTACTTTGAAGGACCAACAACATGGTGTAAAGTAGGCCTTCACCAGTGGTGGGATCCAAAAATTTTAATAACAGGTTTCCGATGGTGGTGGGATTCAAACAGTGGCGCCGCCGCACACACGGCACTCAGAAAAAATTAGTAACCACTTCTAGAGAAGTGGTGAGAACTGGTTGGATCCCACCTCTGCCCTTCACCCAGTGTTACCTGTGGCTACTGGGATTCAGAGGTTTATTGCCTCTGACCATAAAGGCTTCCATGTATTCCTTAACCCCTTAAAATAGCTGCAGAGGAAGCAAGAGATTTGGATACGGTGTGAGGAAATAATACCTGAAGATTCAGGGGCAGAGCCAGGAGCGAGCTCAAGGGGGATGTGATGTCATAGATTCTGCCCATTTTCTCCAGAGGAACTGAGTTGTGTAGTTTGGCGACCTGCAGAAATAAACCCGATCTGGGGGTTGAGAGCCTCAGAGAGGGAGATTAACCTTTTTTCTTCCCCAAAAGAATACTCACCAACAACTTCTACGATTTGGGGGGGAAAAACCCGTGACCCTAGACCCGTGGTGGCGAACCTTTGGCACTCCAGATGTTATGGGCTACAATTCCCATCAGCCTCTGCCAGCATGCCCAATTGGCCATGCTGGCAGGGGCTGATGGGAATTGTAGTCCATAACATCTGGAGTGCCAAAGGTTCGCCACCACTGCCCTAGACCTTTTCGCCAGATCATGCATAATTTTATCAGCCCATGTCATGTTCTGTTCCCCCATCCCTTCCCTTCTCTTTGGTGTTTTTTTTAATGTCGTCTGGTCATCTGGCAGAAATATGACTGTTCCGGTTAGACCCTTAAAATCCTAGCTGGTCTCTGGCTTCATGGGCCGGCCGTGGTCTGTCGCTAAGGCCTCCACCGCTGGCGCTGAGCACGGTGTCACGGCTAGACAGGTTAATTGCTAATGGGGGCCCGAGGAAGATCCTGTCAAATCACCAGAGTTTGATTTATTAATCTCCCGGCCTCTGCTGCTGTCTGGAGATAAAAAGCCATCCTTCCATCACTGGGGGCTGCTTTCTGTCACTTAGAGAGCAGGCCCTTTGAAGCAGGAGTCTGTCTGCCTGAGCTAGGCGTGGCGTTCATGGCGGATGGAGAGCACAGTTTGGCCGGAGACGTCCAATGTCAGCTCAACTTCTTGATGCCTGATTATGAGCAATAGATGGATTGACTTTATGGAGCACGATTGATGTTAGAAGAAGAACAGTTTGGATTTATATCCCACCTTTCTCTCCTGTAAGGAGACTCAAGGTGGCTTGCAAGCTCCTTTCCCTTCCTCTCCCCACACCTTGTGAGGTAGGTGGGGCTGAGAGAGTTCTGAGAGAACTGGGACTAGCCCAAGGTCACCCAGCAGGAACGTAGGAGTGTGGGAACACATCTGGTTTACCAGATAAGCCTCTGCCACTTAGGTGGAGGAGAGGGGAAATCAAACCCGGTTCTCCAGATTAGAATCCACCTGCTCTTAACCGCTACACCACGCTGGCTCTCAAGTTAGAATAGCTGGGAAGATAGGTTTGTGTGTGTACGGGGGAGTCACACATAAGTAGGGCTGCCACCTCTGGGTTGGGAAATACCTCTAGATTTTGGGAGTGAAGTTGGGAGAGGGTGGAATTTGGGGTTGGGAGAGACCTCCCCTAGGTCAGGGGTCTGCAACCTGCGGCTCTCCAATTGGCCATGCTGGCAGGGGCTGATGGGATTTGTAGTCCATGAACATCTGGAGAGCTGCAGGTTGCAGACCCTTGCCCTAGGGCAGTGGTGGCGAACCTTTGGCACTCCAGATGTTATGGACTACAATTCCCATCAGCCCCTTCCAGCATGGTCAATTGGCCATGCTGGCAGGGGCTGATGGGAATTGTAGTCCATAACATCTGGAGTGCCAAAGGTACTCCACCACTGCCCTAGGTACTATGTTGTAGAATCCACCCTCCAAAGCTGCCACTTTATCTAGGGCAGGGGTCGGGAACCTGCGGCTCGCGAGCCGCAAACGGCTCTTTAGAGCCTGTGGTGCGGCTCCACGCCCCTTCCTGGGCAGCGTGGGATTCCGCCCCCTTCCCCCGCGCAGAGACTGCCGCCGTGCCGCCGTCCCGACGGGGGGAGAGAAGAAAGCGGCCTCCCCGCCGCCGCCGCCGCCGCCCCCCCCAGGGGGGGGGTTTTGGGGGGGGGGGTGTTGGGGGAGGGGGGGGGTGGGGGGGGGGGGGGGTGGGGGGGGGGGGGGGAGGGGGGGGGGGGGGAGGGGGGGGGGGGGAGGGGGGGGGGGGGGCAAGCGGGGGGGAAGGGGGGAAGGTGGGGGGGGGCCTGGGGGGGGGGGGGGGGGGGGGGGGGGGGGGGGGGGGGGGGGGGGGGGGGGGGGTGGGGGAGAGGGGGTGTGGGGGGGGGGGGGGGTGGGGTGGGGGTGGGGTGGGGGGCGGGGGGGGGGGGGGGGGGGGGGGGGGGGGGGGGGGGGGGGGGGGGGGGGGGGGGGGTGGGGGGGGGGGGGGGGTGGGGGGGGGGGGGGTGGGGGGGGGGGGGGTGGGGGGGGGGGGGGGGTGGGGGGGGGGGGGGGAGGGAGCGGGACCCCCCCCCCCCCCCGGGTGCGGCTCCATGAATTTTCTTTTCCGGGGAAAATGGGCCCAAATGGCTCTTTGAGTCTAAAAGGTTCCCGACCCCTGATCTAGGGGAACTGATCTTGGTCACCTGGATATCACCTGCAGTAGAATGTGGCACCCCGACACACACGGTGTACGAAGTCATGAAGCCACGGTGCCTAGGGGGGGAAATGCTTTTTGTCACTATTGCTTTAGTTTTCGACATTCTTGTTTTCTTCGAGCAGGTTGCCCCGAAGGGGGTAATCCAGCACGAATGATACCAGCAGGTCAAAAGCCCGTACCTGTTGCAGTAAAAACTAAAACCTAATTTGTGTATGGTCCGCGTGGGGTAGGCCAGGCTGCCTTCATCTCGTCAGATCTCAGGAACTAAGCGTCAGCCCTGGTTCATATTTGGATGGGAGACCTGCAAGAAAATCCAGGCCTGCTCTGCAGAGTCGGGCAATGGCTAACCCCCTCGGTTCGTCTCTTGCCTCGAAAGCGCCGCAGGGTCGCCATACGTTGGCTGTGTCTTGCCGTCACTTCGCACACACGATGTACACATACAGGGGAATGAGGCGGCGGTAAATTGGTGGAATGCTGAGGCGGTAGAGCAGGTGAAAGGTCACAGTTTGAAACAGCCCCTCTCCGTTCCTAACTCCCTGAAAATCGACAGAAGAAGCCGGCGCTTTCTACTTGTAGGGCTAGCTTTCCGCTTGCTTGGAAGATCGTTTGGTACTGGAAGGCATCAACTGCAATTAGATCTGGTGCAGTTTGTCTAAAGAAGCAGGATCCAGACCACCATAATCCTGTTAAGGTCCTGCAAGCGTCCCTCGGGCCTGTGCGTATCTCCAGGAAAATAATTCAAAGAATTCATTTAGCGTCTCTGTTTTCCCCGCATCCTTTCAATGGTTCTTGGTGCAATTGTTCTCCTCTGACAGTCTGGCTTCCTCTCCGGCTAGTTTCCGACTTCCGATGTATTTTAAAGAAGCATTTATTATTAGGGTTTTTCAAAAATATCCTGGGCAGCACGTCTCTTAGCTGTGCATGCCTCTGTGTTCATATTTATGAGGTTTGTGCTCTTTTTTAAACATTTTCTTCAAGCATGCAGATCACCTGAGCATTCAGACGAATTTTGAACTTTGATAGTTAACTGCACTGGTATGTTAACAAGATGTTGTTCGAGTCTGTCTTGTCCTTTTACATATCCTTCCTGATTCCTTCCCAAAATACCTTATTTATTTTATTTAAACCATTTTTGTACTTCCTTTCTGCCCGATCAAGGTTTTCAAGGCGGCGCACGTGAAAAAGAACTAAAACGTGAACAGTTTAAAACGACATGTAACAGTATAAAACAATTTAATAAAAATTCATAACAAGCGATACCAGAGGAAGGCCAATAACCATTACTGGGAGTCAGAGATGTATCTAGAGAAAATATAGCCTGGTGCAAAATCTGAGAGTCAGTCTCTCTCTCTCTCTCTCTCTCTCTCTCTCTCCCCCTCCCTCCCTCTCCCTCCCTCCCTCTCCCTCCCTCTCCCTCTCCCTCTCTCTCTCCCTCTCCCTTTCCCTCTCTCTCTCCCTCCCTCCCTCTCCCTCCCTCTCCCTCTCTCTCTCCCTCCCTCTCTCTCTCCCTCTCCCTCCCTCCCTCTCTCTCTCCCTCTCTCTCTCTCCCTCTCCCTCCCTCCCCCCTCTCTCCCTCCTCTCTCTCTCTCCCTCCCCCCCTCTCCCTCTCTCTCTCCCTCTCTCTCTCCCTCCCTCCCTCTCCCTCCCTCTCCCTCTCTCTCTCCCTCCCTCCCTCTCCCTCCCTCTCCCTCTCTCTCTCCCTCTCCCTTTCCCTCTCTCTCTCCCTCCCTCCCTCTCCCTCCCTCTCCCTCTCTCTCTCCCTCTCTCTCTCCCTCCCTCCCTCTCCCTCCCTCTCCCTCTCTCTCTCCCTCTCTCTCTCTCTCCCTCCTTCCCTCTCCCTCCCTCTCCCTCTCTCTCTCCCTCTCCCTTTCCCTCTCTCTCTCCCTCCCTCCCTCTCCCTCTCTCTCCCAATTGGCCATGCTGGCAGGGGCTGATGGGAATTGTAGTCCATGAACATCTGGAGAGCCGCAGGTTGCAGACCACTGGTCTAGCAGAAAGAGAAAAGGGACTAATTTTTGTCAGGTATATTTTTTTAAGTGGGGCGGGGGAGGAATCTGGTAGTTGTCTGCAATCCCTTCTCAGCTGACTTGGAGAAGCATCGTAGGGGACCTTGATATTTCAGCACAAATTATTGTGATTCATCTCAATTAAACTTGAGGTTTGTATATTTTTCCCGTGGTAGAACGATTCTTGACCAAACTTAATTATTGAAAGGCCTCTCCGTTATTTGCTTTAACAGCTATCAAAGCCAAATATTTAATTCCAGTGTTTAAAAAAAAAATCTGCAGTGTTTATGTCTTGTGAGGTCCAGAGACGTATTTGCAGGCTAAGCCAGTGTTATTATCAATCCCGTGGCCTATTAATATGCTGGCAGCTTTAAATGTCAGAATGTAAACTTCTGTTTCCACGGAGAGGGGGCATTTTCTGTCTGGATAACTTGTGGGTGGGGATGGGAAGAGAGAAGACGTTTTTAAAAATACACACAGCAGAGATGCCAGGGGTGGACTAAAATCCAGGAGACTGAGAATAGGATAAGGAGGAACTTGGCATAATATAACTCAAAAACGAAGTGGCATGGTTTACGCCCTGAGAGGAGGCACCCACACATGGGCAAATCACTTTTCTAGAGGAAGAGGAAGAAGAGGAGGAGTAGGAGTTTGAATTTATATCCTCTCTTTCTCTCCTGTAAGGAGACTCAAAGGGTCTTACAATCTCCTTTCCCTACCCCCCACCCCCCTTACAACAAACACCCTGTGAGGTGGGTGGGACTGAGAGAGCTCTGAAGAACTGGGACTAGCCCAAGGTCACCCAGCTGGCATGTGTTAGAGTGCACAAGTTGGTCTGGTTCACCAGATAAGCCTCCACAGCTCCAGTGGCAGAGCGGGGAATCAAACCCGGTTCTCCAGATTAGAGTGCACCTGCTCTTAACCACTACACCACGCTGGCTGTACCCAATGCTTATTTTTTTACTCTGCTCCTCTTTTTGTTTTGCCCACCTCCAATGCAGCTTGGCTCACTTGCTCAAGCTCTGATCCCTACATTGTGATGCCAGTAAGAAACTGATCTCCAGGAGCAGCAGTGGCGTAGGAGGTTAAGAGCTCGTGAATCTAATCTGGAGGAACCGGGTTTGATTCCCAGCTCTGCCGCCTGAGCTGTGGAGGCTTATCTGGGGAATCCAAATTAGCCTGTGCACTCCCACACACGCCAGCTGGGTGACCTTGGGCTAGTCACAGCTTCTCGGAGCTCTCTCAGCCCCACCCACCTCACAGGGTGTTTGTTGTGAGGGGGGAAGGGTAAGGAGAATGTAAGCCCCTTTGAGTCTCCTGCAGGTGAGAAAGAGGGGATATAAATCCAAACTCCTCCTCTTCTGGTGCAAAAAACATTATTTGGTCTTCTGCTGCTGCTGCTGCTGCTGCTTCTTCTTTGAGTCTGGAGATATTGTAATTCCAGGAAATTGGAAGGGCCCGCCTAGAAGTTGGCAGCCTCACTATGGAAGAGGGAATTGCGGGAGGGATTCGTCTAGACCAGGGGTAGGGAACCTGCTGCTCTCCAGATGTTCAGATGAGCCGCAGGTTCCCTACCCCTGGTCTAGACTCTATGATAAACCATGGAGCCTGCTCTATGGAACTGCCATTCTCTTGAGGGTTTCTAAGTCTCCACGGCCTGGAGACCTGTTGTAATTCTGCGAGAACCCAAGGCCACGCCTGCAGATTGGCAACCGTGGCCCTCGAGAGCTGCTGCCAGTCAGAGCAGAGAAGCCTGACCTTGAAGGCCCGACCATCTGACTCAGTAGGAGGCAGCTTTCTGTGTTCATGCGTCACTCTTGGCGTTTGCTGCTTTGGAAGGAGAGGTCTGAGACACAGTTAAGATTAGGTCATCTAAACTATCTCCCTGCCAGATGAGATGTGTTCCTGGTGATGTTGTTGGCTTTCTTCGGCGCTGAAGTGTTCCAGCTTTCCCGCCCCGACGTCCCTTGGGGAGGTGAGTCCATGCTCATGTGAGTTCTGCGATCAGAGTTGTATTGTTTTTCCTCCGTGCAATAACAGAATCGTTAGGCGAGTGGTAACTCTTACACTGTTTAGCATGGAATTCATCCCGAGCACTTCACTTTCTTTTATTTATATACGTGAGTGTATTTATTTAACTTACACTCCGCCCTTCCACTTGCCGGCTGAGAACGGCTGTCCAACATATTTAAAAAACATAAAAATGGACCAATAAAACAATAATAGTGCAGTGTTTTGTCGAAGGCTTTCACGGACGGAATCACTGGGGTGCTGTGTGGTTTAAGAACATAAGAACATAAGAACAAGCCAGCTGGATCAGACCAGAGTCCATCTAGTCCAGCACTCTGCTACTCGCAGTGGCCCACCAGGTGCCTTTGGGAGCTCACGTGCAGGATGTGAAAGCAATGGCCTTCTGCAGCTGTTGCTCCCGAGCACCTGGACTGTTAAGGCATTTGCAATCTCAGATCAAAGAGGTTGTGTTCTAGCAGCATTCTCTCCTGATGTTTCGCCTGCATCTGTGGCTGGCATCTTCAGAGGATCACTATCAGATCCTCTGAAGATGCCAGCCACAGATGCAGGTGAAACGTCAGGAGAAAATACTGCTAGAGCATTGCCATACAGCCCGGAAACCACACAGCACCCCAACAATAGTGCAGCCTGTAACAAGGGCATTAGCATCTCCAACAAGGCTAGATAATAAATTACTGTTTGTATAAATTATAAGGAAGGAAGAAGCAACAAACGAAGTAGGGAAAGGAAAAAGGGAAAGGCCCATCAGATGGAATACAGTTAACGGCGAAGTCAGCTAAAACGTTTGCAAAACATTTTCAATTTCCTTTATTGTCCATATTCATGGCCGGTGTGAGGTGTTTTTTCCCCTTTTTTTGGCCTATTTTTAGAATTGAGTCGTCTTTGCTTATGTGCTTTTTAGCTGGGATTTTCTGCAGCTACATGCATTCGATGGTTTGAAGATTTAACCTAAAAAATGATGATGATGAAGAAGGAGGAGGAGGAGGAGGAGGAGGAGGAATTTGGATATATATTTTTAGCTGGGATTTTCTGCAGCTACATGCATTCGATGGTTTGAAGATTTAACCTAAAAAATGATGATGATGAAGAAGGAGGAGGAGGAGGAGGAGGAGGAGGAGGAGGAGGAGGAGGAGGAGGAATTTGGATATATATTTTTAGCTGGGATTTTCTGCAGCTACATGCATTCGATGGTTTGAAGATTTAACCTAAAAAATGATGATGATGATGAAGAAGAAGAAGAAGGAGGAGGAGGAGGAGGAGGAGGAGGGAGGAGGAGGAGGAGTTTGGATTTATATCCCCCCTTTCTCTCCTGTAGGAGACTCAAAGGGGCTTACAATCTCCTTGCCCTTCCCCCCTCACAACAAACTCTCTGTGAGGTGGGTGGGGCTGAGAGAGCTCCGAGAAGCTGTGACTAGCCCAAGGTCACCCACCTGGCGTGTGTGAATTCCCCGGATAAGCCTCCACAGCTCAGGCGGCAGAGCTGGGAATCAAACCCGGTTCCTCCAGATTAGATACACGAGCTCTTAACCTCCTACGCCACTACGCCTCCTACAACAGCAGAAATTACGAAAAGGAAGAGGCCAGGGGGATCGGAGGGTGCTCAGGGACGCGATAAAACGGTGCCACAGAGAAAGTTCGGGGACGGCACAGAGGAATGGAAAATGGCAGTGGGAAAGATAAAAACACTTTAAATATGCCTGCACAGCAAGGGAGGACGTCCTGAAAACATCTCAAATCAAAGACTCGTTTCAAAAGGGGATTTTGATACAGTGTTTCCAGGCTGTAAATAAAGCAGACCCAAGGGGGGGGGGGGGCGGATAATGCAGCACTCCAGGGAGGGAATGTTTCATTTTCTACCTAAAACGTTTAAGAAGGTTTGTGCAGAAAGGGTGAGTTCCTAGTCCTTATTGCTTTGGACCAAAAAAATAATAATAATTAAATGTCTTCACATCATAAGCGTTCTGCGCATCAGTCATAAGAACACAAGAACTAGCCTGCTGGATCAGACCAGAGTCCATCTAGTCCAGCACTCTGCTACTCGCAGTGGCCCACCAGGTGCCTTTGGGAGCTCACCTGCAGGAGGTGAAAGCAATGGCCTTCTGCTGCTGCTGCTCCTGAGCACCTGGTCTGCTAAGGCATTTGCAATCTCAGATCAAGGAGGATCAAGATGGGTAGCCACAAATCGACTTCTCCTCCATCAATCTGTCCAAGCCCTTTTTAAAGCTATCCAGGTTAGTGGCCGTCACCACCTCCTGTGGCAGCATATTCCAAACACCAATCACACGTTGTGTGAAGAAGTGTTTCCTGTTATTAATCCTAATTCTTCCTCCCAGCATTTTCAATGTATGCCCCCTGGTTCTAGTATTGTGAGAAAGAGAGAAATATTTCTCTCTGTCAACATTTTCTACCCCATGCATAATTTTATAGACTTCAATCATATCCCCCCTCAGCCGTCTCCTCTCCAAACTAGAGAGTCCCAAATGCTGCAGCCTCTCCTCATAGGGAAGGTGCTCCAGTCCCTCAATCATCCTTGTTGCCCTTCTCT
Organism: Sphaerodactylus townsendi; assembly: GCF_021028975.2. Taxonomy (NCBI): domain Eukaryota; kingdom Metazoa; phylum Chordata; class Lepidosauria; order Squamata; family Sphaerodactylidae; genus Sphaerodactylus; species Sphaerodactylus townsendi. The sequence continues at coordinate 9,595,508 of NC_059428.1, read as the reverse complement.
GCACTTTTTCTATCTCTTCGATATCCTTTTTGAGATGTGGCGACCAGAACTGAACATAGGACTCCCAAGTGCGGCTTTATATAAGGGCATGACAATCCTTGCAGTCACTTCTTTGCTAAACAGATTGTCTAAATAATGTTAAATTGAAATATGGCGTCGGAGTGAGATGCATGGCGTCTCTGTGTGTTGATTTTTATCCTCCTAAAAAAAAAAACCTCCTCCTGAATCTTGTTAAAGTCAATTGCTCCCTGACTTCACTGAAGACATTTGGAGGAGTTGGGTTCCTTATCTTTGGAATTTATGACGGCGTGAGATCTTATTTATTTTTATCCTCCTCCAAAGACCCTCCTTAATCTTGATCAAGTCAATTGCTCCCTGACTTCACTGAAGATATTCGGAGGAGGAGGAGGAGGACAGAGGGGTTCTCGGATTTGGGATTCGTGACGGGAGGCCCTTATTTATTTTATTTATTTATTTTCTTAAACTTTTATACCGCCCCACCCCCGAGGGGCTCTGGCCGGTGTACAACATAAGAAATAACAATGTAAAATAACTAAAACTTTTAAAAGCAGCGATAAAACCGTAAAAAAACTGTTTCTGGTAAATATACAATAAGTCTCAATAAAATGAATGGCGTCCAGCATTCTAATTTTAAAGTTCCCTCCCCTCCCCAAGAGGGAGGAATGGCGAGTCTCATTAGATGGCAGCTGGCCCAGATGTCAGGGGCCAAAAAAGGGGGGGCACAATCAGTGGCCGGTCCCTCCGAAGGCCCAGCGGAACAGCTCCGTGTTACAGGCCCTGCGGAACTCACCAAGGTCCCGCAGGGCCCGGACGGCTGGAGGAAGAGAGTTCCACCAGGCCGGGGCCAGAGCCGTAAAGGCCCTGGCCCATGTGGAGGCCAGCCGCATCTCCGAGGGGCCAGGGACCACTAGTAGATTGGCCTCAACTGATAGAAGAGGCCGTACAGGGACGTATGGGGTAATGCGGTCTTGGTCCTTGTGAGATCTTGGGGGTTTTTGTACCCAACATACTGCTTTGTGCTCTAGGACTGGGATCCTCGGAAGGCCTCTCCTATACCCTGGCTTACCTCTGTCTGAAGATTTTGCAGAGACTGAGAAGGTACGAGGGAAGTTGGTGGGTTTGCAGCAATGAGAATAACGGGGAAGGTGGAGCAAGCGGGAATGTGGCGACATCAATTCAGGGACGCCGAGTGGGTGGCAGCCATCTGGGAGAGTGTGTGTGCCATGTTGGGGGCAGATCCCCTTGCATTAGCCGGATTTGAGTCGGGCGGTCCCACGGCCCGGGTGAGTGGCAGGCGCCTCCGTTCTGTGACAGCTGATGGCGTGGCCCTTTGGGATCGGGAGATCCTTCAGGTGGGTGGCAGCCGCTCGGGGAAGAGCCACGCCTGTGATCATTGTGCGTGTGCAGCCGCCGCTGTAAGCCCTGCCCCCAGACGGCCTCTTCCTTCTCTGGCAGTTCCTGGCCAGCGTGTGGTTTCATGCACTACTGTATGCAAGGTTCTGTCATTGGGCTTGCGCCAGACTTTCCTGGGAATTGCATCTTCCGGCCTGTTTGTAATTGCCAGCTCACCTGACTCTTGGGTCAGAGGCCCTGGCCGGTTCCAGAAGGACCTTGACCGATTTCAGGACAGGCCTGTTGTTGGAGCTGACCATCGCAGACTGTGAGTTCTCTGTGGAGTGATCCCCTGGGTTCATGAATCCCTTACAACGCCATCATTTTCTCCATCGTTGTCCCTGGCGATCCTGGGTCTTTGGATGGGTGGCAGTCACCAAGCATAGACTTGGTTGAGTTACAGTTGGCATCTAGATCCTTATAGTGATTGGAAGAGGGTTTGTTCACAGTTCTGGGCACCGCAATTCAAGAAGGATATTGACAACCTGGAACGGGTCCAGAGGAGGGCAACCAAAATGGTCAAAGGTCTGGAATCCATGCCCTATGAGGAGAGACTTGGGGAGCTGGAGATGTTTAGTTTGGTGAAGAGAAAGTTAAGAGGTGGTAAACATGATAGCCATGTTTAGATATTTGAAGGGATGTCATGTTGGTGAGGGAGCAAACTTGTTTTCTACCCCGATCTCTCTGGGAATACCTGTGGATAGATTAATTGTAGCCCGGTACCTTTATCTCCTGGTTGAGGCCCGGTGGCGTAGAGCAATCACCTTAGCTAGGTGTAATGCCCTGCCTTCTTCCTTTAGCCTTGGACGCCAACTTGGAATTCGACATAAAGAAAGGAAATGCCCGTGTGGCATGGGTTCTGTGGAAACAGTATCTCATACGCTGTTGAATTGTCCTTTTTATGAGATAGATAGGAAGAAGCACATAATCCCCTTCCTGCACGGAAGTGAAGGCACTACGGATGAACAGAAGGTTATCTATCTTTTAAACAGCCACAACTACGAGCTGTTGGAAGCGGTGGCTAAATTTTTAAATGGTGTTATTTTAACTCGTCAGAAGTTGCAAAGGCTGTTATTATCTTGCAACGTTAAACTATTTATATGCCATTAAGGGTATTCGAAATCGAACTTCTTTCCTGCTGCTCCAGAGACTAGGGCCAGGAGTCATGGGTTCAAGGGGAAGGAAAAGAGATTCCACCTAAACATCAGGAAAAACTTCCTGACAGTCAGGGCTGTTCGACAGTGGAATGCACTACCTGGGAGTGTGGTGGAGTCTCCTCCTTCAGAGGTTTTTAAAGAGTGGCTGATTGGCCATCTGTCAGGAGTGCTTTGATTGTGTGTTCCTGCCTGGCAGGAGGTTGGACTTGATGGCTCTTGGGGTCTCTTTCAACTCTATAATTCTATGACAGTGATGGCGAACCTATGGCACGGGTGCCAGAGGTGGCACTCAGAGCCCTCTGTGGGCACGCGCAGAGTTCATCATGTGGGAGGGAAATTGCCCCCCCACACACACACACACATCTAGGCTGGCCTGGGCCGCTGGGCTCGATTATTAGCATTAAACCTAAGACCTAGTTTTGGGGAAGCAGTGTAGGTAACCCTGTTAAGCGCTGTTAAGTCCCACTGATTGTCATGCAAAGAACTAAAGCGCGATCCTTTACCTGGGAGTGAGCTCGGTTGCTGGCAATGGGCCGTGCTTCTGAGTAAACCCTCCTAGGGTCGTGATTCACCCGTTGGAAGAGTTGCACGGTTGCTTCAAAGCAAAGCCACCGACTACCACCAAGCTTACTCCCGAGTAATGCACGCCTTGGAGCCAACTGTTTTTTTCTAAACTGAAACCTCAGTATTCAGGTTAAATGGCCGTGTTGGCACTTTGCGATAAATAAGTGCGTTTTGGGTTGCACTTTGGGCACTCCGTCTCGAAAAGGTTCGCCCTCACTGTTCTATGATAAGCTGCAAGGAATCATTTGCTTCTACTGCCCTGCCAATGCACACTGGCTTCAGGCCCCATTGAATCCTCTCCTGTGTGCTCTGATCCGATGGGGAGGGCAGAGCACATATGGAAGGAGGCAACTGCAGAGGGCACAGCCCTGTTTCCATTCGGAGGTTTTCTCCTGCAATAACCTGCCACTGGACAGTCCTTCATGCTCTGAAAAATGTTGCTGCAGACTTCACTGCGTACAAGTTCCTCGCCCTTGCAGAATTGCTATCACAGCTCTGTCCAGTCGCCAAGGTAAATAATTAGCTCATAAGTTGAGCGCGTCTGCTTTGTTTTGTGACTCTTGGAGCAGAATCTCGGGACTGAATTTATCAGCTCGGAGGCTCTCGCTCGGAATATCTCCCCCACCTATCCACCCATATGATAATTCCCAATTACAGGGCAGTTTCAGGGTTTTCCTTTAGGGTGCTACTGTCGTATTTAATGTGGATTAAGGCGCCGTTCTGTGTATCGTCGCAGGCTTTCATGGCCAGATTCAACTGGTTGTGGTGGGTTTTCCGGGCTGTGTGGCCGTGGTCTGGTAGATCTTGTTCCTAATGTTTCGCCTGCATCTGTGACTGGAATCTTCAGAGGTGTATCACAGAGGGAAGTCTGTTTCAGAGGTGTATCACAGAGGGAAGTCTGAACACAGTGTGTGAGAGACTTCCCCCTGTGATACACCTCTGAAGATGTCAGCCACAGATGCAGGCGAAATGCTAGGATCGATCCACCAGACCACAGCCACACAGCCCGGAAAACCCACAACAACCAAGGAGCCATTCTGGTCAGTAGACTGACTGTGCAGGTTTGATTGGGTAAGGTGACAGAAGGATAGGGTTGTCAAGGATAGGAGCAGCAGTGGCGTAGGAGGTTAAGAGCTCGTGTATCTAATCTGGAGGAACCAGGTTTCATTCCCAGCTCTGCCGCCTGAGCTGTGGAGGCTTATCTGGGGAATTCAGATTAGCCTGCGCACTCCCACACACGCCAGCTGGGTGACCTTGGTCTAGTCACAGCTTCTCGGAGCTCTCTCAGCCCCACCTACCTCACAGGGTGTTTGTTGTGAGGGGGGAAGGGCAAGGAGATTGTAAGCCCCTTTGAGTCTCCTGCAGGAGAGAAAAGGGGGGATATAAATCCAAAACTCTTCTTCTTCTTCAACCTCCAGGCATGGCCTAGAGATTTCCTGGAGTTACATGTGATCTCCAGATGATATCTCCTAAACTGTTTTGAAGTATCTCTCAACTTAATTGAGGTGGAGGAAAGTCATGACTGGCTTTGGGGGACGAATGTTTTGGTGGAGAAAGAAGCGCACACCAAGAAACCCATGAAGAACCATCTGAAAAAGGCTGTGCTGTTTAGAGAACTTCGGGAGGGAAGCAGAGAGCCCCACACCCCCGGTCGCTTGGGGTTTTCTGACCAGCTCTCCGAAGATCTAGAGCAGGGGTCTGCAACCTGCTGCTCTCCAGAGGTTCATGGACTACAAATCCCATCAGCCCCTGCCAGCATGGCCAATTGGGCAAGGCCTGATGGGAATTGTAGCCCATGAACATCTGGAGAGCCGCAGGTTGCAGACTACTGATCTAGAGCCATTATGAAAACATTTTTTTAAACAAAATGCTATTTAGAAAGGCCTTTTGCCTGAGGAACAGTTGCTGATGTCATCCTCTGAGGCCAGTGCTGTTTTTAATCTGCTGTTTGGAGTTTGTTTTGGTTCCTGGTTATCTTTTTCTTCTTTTTTTTCATTGCGTCATGCTTGATATTTTATATTTTGTTGGCAACCGTCACGCAGGAGATTTTTTGGAGCTTGGTGGTGTGACACTGAATTGACAAATCACATCTCTCCTATCTGCACCCTGGCACAGTTTCTGATGCTGCTTTGAGAACAATGTCCCTTTGGCCCGAAAATCCCAATTACAGGAACCTCCATTAGCCCTGGATACGACTTGACATGTAAATATATTTTGACACCATCTTTTCCCTCTGCCAACTACTGGATCTCTCCCAGCCTTCCCCATTACCTGATTAGACTTTTGCAACTTCAATTTGAGAAACTTGTTTTAGAACAGGTCAATTATTTTATTTTTATTTTTTTTTAATTAATTGAATTTGTAGGCCGCCTCATCCCCGAAGGGCTCGAGGCGGCTCACAACACGGCTGTTCTACCGAACAGCAATCAACAGCATAAAATCAACAACATAAAACACTGAACCCATTGAAACCTATGCAGCGATTACAAACAGCAAAAGGCTATAAATTAAGACAACCAAGGTTTTTATAAAACAGAAGTTGTTTAAAAACAGGCGCCCGGTCTAAGGCTAAAAAGTAAGGGAGGGAGTAGGCCGGGCCCGCGATGGAATCCATAAATCAGGCCCAACCGTAATAAAAGATGGAACATGGCAGCCTCAGTTTCAGTGGGGGGCGGCAGAACCACGGCCGGCCCCTCCAAAAGCCCGGTGGAATAGCTCCGTCTTGCAGGCCCTGCGGAACTCACCAAGGTCCCGCAGGGCCCGGACAGCTGGAGGGAGAGCATTCCACCAGGTAGGGGCCAGAGCTGTAAAGGCTGTAAATTATGTCTCCTTTTCTTGCCTGTCTCCTCTGATGTGGGTTCTGGTCTTCTGTGGGTTGCCAAAACCTCCAGGTAGGGCCTGAAGACCTTCCAGAAATTACAGTTGACTTCCAGGCTAGAATCAGTTCCCACGGAGACTGCTGGAGAGGGTGGACTCCGCATTATATGCCCCACTGAAATAGTTTACCACCCTCTCTAGCTTCCACCTCCAGATCTTTCCCAACCTGAAATTGGCTACCCTGGGTCTCACGCAACCTGTTCGCCTCTTTCTACTTCCTCGTCCGTCAGAGTTTGTACTTCTTGCAGAAAATACTGTGAATAATGCTCGGCCTTTCCCCATCTTTTATGTTGTGAGCAACTGACTGTAAAGTGATGCACATAGGGGTAAAAAATCCAAACTTCACATACACGCTACAGGGGTCAGTGCTATCAGTCACAGACCAGGAAAGGGATTTGGGCGTCTTAGCTGATAGTTCCTTGGGAATGTCAACTCAATGCATGGCAGCTGTGAAAAAGGCAAACTCTATGCTGGGGATGATTAGGAAAGGAGTTGAGAATAAAACTGCAAGGATTGTCATGCCCTTATATAAAAAAAAAGCAGTGAATGCGACCGTGACTTGGCGATACTGTGTTTTTTTTTTTTTTTTTGAGTCGACACACTGCCTCAAAAAAGGATAGCGAAGAGATAGAAAAAGTGCAGAGAAGGGCAACGAGGATGATTGAGGGACTGAAGCACCTTCCTTATGAGGAAAGGCTGCAGCGTTTGGGACTCTTTAGTTTGGAGAGGAGACGTCTGAGGGGGGATATGATTGAAGTCTATAAAATTATGCATGGGATAGAAAATGTGGACAGAGAGAAATTTTTCTCTCTTTCTCACAATACTAGAACCAGGGGGCACTCATTGAAAATGCTGGGGGGAAGACTTAGGACTAATAAAAGGAAACACTTATTCACGCAACATGTGATTGGTGTTTGGAGTATGCTGCCACAGGAGGTGGTGGCGGCCGCTCATCTGGATAGCTTTAAAAAGGGCTTGGACAGATTTATGGAGGAGAAGTCGATCTATGGCTCCCAATCTTGATCCTCCTTGATCTGAGCTTGCAAAGGCCTTAACAGACCAGGTGATCGGGAGCAACAGCCACAGAAGGCCATTGCTCTCACCTCCTGCATGTGAGCTCCCAAAGGCAGCTGGTGGGCCACTGCGAGTAGCAGAGAGCTGGACTAGATGGACTCTGGTCTGATCCAGCAGGCTAGTTCTTATGTTCTTATGTTCTTTTGTAAAAGGTGCTTCATTGAGGGCTTGATGAGAGATTATTTACAAGACAGTATTTACTTACGGCATGAAAAACTTCACCTGCCCGTTTCGAAACATTCAGCCTCTGTTAAAAGGGCAGGACTTTTCTCGCTCAGGTTGCCGGCACCCCTTGTTTGCGGTGTATTTAAATGACATATTGAGCTCGTTTAAGAGTAATTCTTTTTGAAGTTGACGGAGGAAAATCCATGAAGTTTTCTCAAAAGATTCTCAACTTCCTCTACAAATTACATCTTCCCATGTTGGTTCAGGCAAAGCCATGGCAAATTGGGTATAAAATTAAAGCATATTTCAATAAGGGGTATCAACTGCTGGATCGTTCTGGAGTTCTTCTGGAATTACTACTGATGTCCAGTCTAGGCAGCTTGAAAGATCAAACTCTATAGTATACTATAGATTCCCGCTCTACAAGAGCTGCTCTCAAATTTCCAGGAATTCCCGAGGCTGGAGTTGGCAACCCTTTTGCTTAGAAGAAGTGTGAGCGTGCTGGGATTTCCTTGTTAACATTTTCCTATCTAGAATTAAAAAGACTTTTTTTGTAGTACAGATTGAAGGGTTTAACCGGTATAAGAGTGCCACAAAGGAATGGTTCCTAGTTGCCGCTGGCAACTGGCAGGAAGTGTGGGAAACTTATTGGCAGTGGAGGGAGACCTGGCCTGACATTGCAGCGGTGTCAATTGCAATACTTTTGATACACACCAGAAGTGACGTCATCAAGTTGTTGGCAGTGCAGGACATTCTGGCATTGGAGCAAAAACTCTATGGCAGAAGCCATTTTTACTGTACAGCGGGACCCTCGGTTTTTGTTGGCAATCCATTTGGAAACCTGCCCCCCCTCCCATCCTTGTTTCTGTTTACATCTTTTATTGATGGAGCCAGCAGTCTTCCCATTTAGGGAAGGTTTTAAAATGGGTTTGCTGGGCGCCCGATTTCGATTTTAAACCTAGTATTAACCGCTGTTTTAATGGGGATTTAGTAATTTATTTATATTGGAATTTAATTGTTTAGTTTTGATTGTATTTAGCTGAATTATGATTAAATTTTGTTGTACACCGCCCAGAGCCCTTTGGGGATAGGGCGGTATATAAAACTAAACAATAAATAAATAAATAAATAAATAACTAAATAAATAAATAACCGCCCGACGAAAACCGAAACTGACAAAAACTGAGGCTACGCAGTCGGCGCAGGTGCAATGCAAACAACGCAGCAAATGTACGCAAAAGTTGCAGCAAAATTTGTCAGCACGCCGACGAAATCCGAGGCAACTGACGAAAACCGAGGCAAAAAAAAGGCTGGCAACGACCGACGAGAACTGAAATCGACGAAAACCGATGTCGTCGGTAACCAAGGTTCCACTGTAGAATTAATACTGCATCGCTAGTGACGGAGTGATGTCACTTCTGGTGCATGCTGGACTCGTCCTTGCGGATAACCTCCCCTACGAGCCAGCTGACTGGCGGATGGGGGTGGGGGGGGGTCCTCCATCCCAAATAGGAGCTTGGCAGTCCTACAATGGTGCACCCCTTAATGCAGCCTGGGGGACATTTCCCCCACAGATGATTTTCCAAGCACCTTCCAGGCTTCAGTGCTTCAGGGCGATTTGATCACAGAGGAGAGCATACTCAGTCGGGTCAGCAGAGAGGTCTTCGCTTAATGCAGCCGGCTGCCTGCCCTCGTCGCATTAAAGCGCGAGCAGTCCCCCCCCCCCCCCATTAAATAATGCATGCAGGAGGGGACGGCGTTTTTGAAAAGCTTGTCAAATATTCATTGGCCGGCTCGAACCTTTGGGCTCGTGAGAATTCATGCAAACGAGGCGTGAAGGGCCTGGAAACTTCACCTGTGTAAATCAGCCTGTGGAGGAGACCTGTGGGGCTGGAAAAGGGGGGTGGGATTGAACATGGCAATGTCTTGCTGAGGGTCATCTGTTCATTATTATCTGGCTTATGGCTGTGAGCCGGAAGGCAGGGCTGAATATTAACCAGAATTGCAATAGATCTCCAGAGAAAATGGCGGCTTTGGAGGATCGGCTGTGTGGCATTATCCCACCGTGAGATCCCTCCCGGCCTTCAAACCCTGTCTTTCCCACACCGTGTCCCCAAATCTCAAGGAATCTCCCAACCTAGAGCTGGCACCAGTAAGCTTTGTATTGGGATGGGGTGGGGACGAGGATGATTGAGAGATTGGAGCACCTTCCTTATGAGGAGAGGCCGCAGTGTTTGAGACTCTTTAGTTTGGAGAGGAGACGTCTGAGGGGGGATACGATTGAAGTCTATACAATTATGCATGGGGTAGAAAATGTTGTCAGAGAGACATTTTTCTCTCTTTCTCACAATACTAGAACCAGGGGGCATCCATTGAAAATGCTGGGGGGAAGAATTAGGACTAATAAAAGGAAACAGAGTTTGTTTCCCCGCTCCGACACTTGAAGCCTGTGACCAGTCACAATTCTCTCAGAACTCTCTCAGCCCCCCCCCCCCCACACACACATGCACATTCACCTCACAAGGTGTCTGTTGTGGAGTGGGGAAAGGAAGGAATTTGTAAACCACTTTGAGACTCCTCACGGTTCAGAGAAGCAGGGTATAAATCCAAACTTCTTCTACCGACCCTGACCAACCTTGTGTAGCTTCTAAGCTCTGATGGGCATCCCTATAGAGACCCTTCCACTTCCACAGAGCTTACTGAGTAACCTTGGGCCATTCTTCCCCCGGAACATAATTCGTTTCACAGGATGGTTGTTGTCAGAGTAAAGCAGATAAAAATATGGCAGAGATCCACACTGAATCAATGCCTGTGTGTCTACAGGCTCATGGTGACCCTGTACAGCTTCCTGTGGCTGCTTTCATAAGGGGTCATGATACATTTTTGTGTCTGTGTGACTGTCCAGTTACGTATTTTGGTGGGCAGAAACTGCCTTAAGCACTCGCACGGTCGGTTTGCATGCGGATAAGGGGCTCCTTTACGCAGAGTCAGACCTTTGGTCTGTCAGGGTCAGTACTGTCTACTTTGATTGGCAGGAGCTCCCTGGCAGAAGGTGCTCAGAGACCTTCTCACCCGATCTTTTGTAACAGGAGATGCTGGGGACCGAACCTGGGAAGTCCTACATGCAAAAGCAGAAGCTCTGCCATTGAGCCACAGGCACTGTGCTTTGCCACTGAGATATAGAACACGTGGCCTCTGTTACTGGAAGAAGAAGAAGAGGAGGAGGAAGAGGAGGAGAAGGAGGAGCAGGAGCAGGAGGAGGAGAAGAGGAGGAGGAGGAGGAGAAGAAGAAGAGGAGGAGGAGGAGGAGAAGGAGAGGAGGAGGAGGAGGAGGAGAGGAGGAGGAGGAGAAGAGGAGGAGGAGAAGAGGAGGAGGAGGAGAGGAGGAGGAGAAGAGGGAGAAGAAGGAGAAGAAGAGGAGGAGGAGGAGGAGGAGAGGAGGAGAAGGAGAAGGAGAAGAGGAGGAGGAGGAGAAGGAAAAGAGAAGGAGAAGAGGAGGAGGAGGAGAAGAAGAAGAGGATAAGAGGGAGAAGAAGGAGAAGAAGAAGAAGAAGAAGAGGAGGAGGAGGAGGAGAAGGAAAAGAGAAGGAGAAGAGGAGGAGGAGGAGAAGAAGAGGAGGAGAAGAAGGAGAAGAAGAAGAAGAGGAGGAGGAGAGGAGGAGGAGGAGGAGGAGGAGGAGAAGAAGAAGAGGAGGAAGAGGAGAAGAAGAAGAAGAATAGTAGGAGGAGGAGGAGGAGTTTGGATTTATATCCCCCTTTCTCTCCTGTAAGGAGACTCAAAGGGGATTACAATCTCCTTTCCCTCCCCCCCAACAAACACCCTGTGAGGTAGGTGGGGCTGAGAGAGCTCCGAAGAACTATGGCTTGCCAAAGGTCACCCAGCTGGCATGTGTTGGAGCGCACAAGCTAATCTAGTTCACCAGATAAGCCTCCACAGGTCAAGTGGCAGTGCAGGAATCAAACCTGGTTCCCCAGATTAGAGTGCGTCTGCTCTTAACCCCTGCACCGCGCTGGCTCTCGAACACCAATGTGCAAAGAATAAAAGTGTGCCTGGTAGGCTGAGAGTGGGTACCTGGCCCACAGACACACAGCGTCCGACGTTTTAACCCAGGGGTGGCCAACCTCTGGCGCTCCGGATGTTCATGGACTACAATTCCCATCAGCCCCTGCCGGCATGGCCAATCACAAGAAGCGCTTCACCGTGCTGGCTAATAGCAAACGATTTGCAAATGAATGCTGCAAACATATCAGAGAGCTGCTGTCTGTAATCACAGAGATCAGCCTGTGCCCAAATATACCACAAACGTTGCGGATTCTCAGAAGGGGGGAGATGTTGTCTTCCAAGAGGCCATCGGGGAGAGCCAGCCGCCTTCCGACGCCTCTCTCATCTTCTCGTGCTTGGTAGGGTCCTCTTTGACATAAGCCTCTCTGCAGGCCCTGCCAGCCGGCGTTCATAGTTCAGCCTCACCACACTTTCCCGTTTCTTAATCCCGTTCTCCCCCCCCCCCCCCGAAAATCTTTCCAGACGGCGCTTCTGCTAATTGTACCAACAGATGACCATCTGGGCAAGGAAGAAGGAATCGCACAAAGAGCAGCTGGAAAGAGGTTGTCGGCTTGGCTCGGGGAATCAGACATTTGGGCACGCTCGCGATGACGGCAGCGCGCTGGGAAAGATGTTTCCTTCGTTCTGGAGGGCTGGCCTGCGTCAGGCTCCGGGCAGCTGAGCGTCCGCCCTACGACTGCCTCTCCTCATAAAAATAGGCTCTGCGGCATTAGTCTCCCGGTCTGGCTAATCCAGAGTTCTTCAGCCAAACCAGATGCTCCTCAGGAACACACAAACAGGACATGCCGAAGACAGCCGGCTGTTTGCCCTCAGCTGCTGTTAATTTAAAAGGTAGAGATCCCCTGAACATGGAGGTTCCACCACCCATGGCTGTGAATGGCTGTGGATAGGTCTTTATTTATACCCGGTCTTTCTTCCCAGTTGGGCACCCAAACTAGCTTGCATCGTTCTCTTCTCCTCCATTTTACCCTCATAATGACCTCCATTTTACCCTCATAATTTACCCTCAGGGCCTTTCCCCACTTACCTTAGGCCCCGTGCTACTTGAGGAGAGTAGCGCGGGGTCCCCCGGCACTCCCCACGACAGGGGCGGCGACAGCGCAGCCGCCCTGACGCTGTCGCGCCCCCTGGCGCTCTTCTTTTGATGAGAGCAGTGCTCGGCATAGGGGGGATCGAAGAGAGTGGGGAAAGGCCCTCATTTTACCCTCATAATGACCCTCATAATAAGGCAGATTTTAGATTCGACTGAGAGTGTGTGACTAGCCCAAGAGCTCTTAGTGTTCTTCCGTGGAGGAGCAGGGATTTGAACCTGAGTCCTTCTGATTCTAGTAGTCTGACCCTCTATCCCCTGCACAACACTGCCCTCCGTGTTTAAAGAAAACCATCTGAACTAGCAACTCTCGTTTCTTGTAGCCGTCACCAGTTTTTCGAAATGAATCATGAATTGTGCGAAGGAAAAGACCTCCTTTGTGCGAATGTCCTGTACTCATCAGTAATCAGTTTAATTAGATGACCAGCAGCAGCTCCCAAGCTTGTATTGCCTGGGAAAGAGAAAGTATTCCATGCTTGGCTTGGATTTGTTCGCTGGAAAAGAACAAGAACAAAACAGTACGAGATTCTTAGCTGATCTGAATCCCAGCTGGGGAAGAGACATGAAGGTTCCTCAAACTGAGTCAATGCGATTCTGGACTGCATCGACAGGAGTCCAATGTCTAGATCGGGGTGGCCAACCTATGGTGCTCCAGATGTTCATGGACTACAATTCCCATCAGCCCCTGCCAGCATGACCAATTGGGCAGGGCCTGATGGGAATTGTGGTCCATGAACATCTAGAGCACCATAAGTTGACCACCCCTAGTCTAGATCGAGGGATGTAATGGTACCACTCTATTCCTCTTGGCCTCTAAAACAGGGGAGGAGTTGGGATGAGATGGTTGGGTTCTTTTAGAAAGGAAGAAGAGTTTGGATTTATATTCCCCCCCTTTCTGTCCTGTAAGGAGACTCAAAAGGGCTTACAATCTCCTTTCCCTCCCCTCCCAACAAACACCCTGTGAGGCAAATGAGTCTGAGAGAGCTCCAAAGAACTGTGACTAGCCCAAGGTCACCCACCTGGCGTGTGTTGGAGTGAACAAGCTAATCTAGTTCCCCAGATAAGCCTCCACAGCTCAAGTGGCAGAGCGGGGAATCAAACCTGGTTCTCCAGATTAGAGTGCACCTGTTTTTTACCACTACACCATGCTGGAACTACACCTGGTTTTATTTATAAAATAAATAAATAAAATAAAAACTGCCTTTATGTTCTCTCTGGTGGCTCACCGATTTAGCTAAGCAGAGGCTGGGCTTGACTTATACAATCTAGCTCTTCCTTGTATTTGGGCTGCGTGTCGTTCCTTTTGCGGTAGACGTATCTCATTCATCATGACCTTCTCGTGTCTCAGCTGACTCCAGTAGATCCTGATTCATACTCCCGAGAATAGTCGGCATTGTTTCGTACGTTGCGTTCTGTGCGAGAATTTGGAGGGACCCTTTCATGTGGCAATCCGCGCTTCTCAGAGTACCATTCACGAAGTGGCTAACTTGGGGGGGGGGGGGACGACATTCCAACTAGATTTTTCAGCTTTTATGCAATTTTGCATCCAAACTGGGACAAAGAGGTAATCAGTTAAATTTAGTCGGGGACGAGGCACGCCGAAGACGTCGATTTGCAACGGTCCTGTCTCGAGGCCGCCGCATGGTTTTGAGTTCGTTCTGCGTGCATCAGATTTTTCACCGATGAGAACAGAGAAGATATAATGCGATTTTCATGAATGAGTGGCTCGTTTAGACTGTGCTGTTTGTTTATTGCGTTTTGTCGTGCCCCGCTCATCTTGAAAATCCGTTTAGCAGGGCTGATTTTGTACAGGGAAGATGCGGTGAGGGGAGGTAGATCTCAGTAGTCTGCACAGTCCATAGTCCCATGTATAATATAGCCACTCAAAGCACCAGGAAGGGTTGGGATACAAGTATTTTCATTAATGAATCCACAGAATGGAGCGTGTGCCAAGTAGAGCAATGAGGATTATCGGGGGCTGGAGATCAAAACCTATGAGAAAAGGCTGTGGGATGTGGGAATCCTTAGTCTGAAGAAGAGGAGCTTGAGGGGGGACATGATTGTTCTTTTGAAATATTTGAATTCTGGGCACCGCAATTCAAGAAAGATATCGACAAGCTCCAGAGGAGGGCCACCAAAATGGTAAGAGGTCTGGAGTCCATGACCTACGAGGAGAGACGTAGGGAGCTGGAGATGTTTAGTCTGGGGAAGAGAAGGTTGAGAAATGACATGATAGCCATGTTTAGATATTCGAAGGGATGTCATGTTGGTGAGGGAGGGAGCAAGCTTGTTTTCTGCTTCTCCCGAGACTAGGACAGTGGTGGCGAACCTTTGGCACTCCAGATGTTATGGACTACAATTCCCATCAGCCACTGCCAGCATGGCCAATTGACCATGCTGGCAGGGGCTGATGGGAAATGTAGTCCATAACATCTGGAGTGCCAAAGGTTTGCCACCACAGGACTAGGACCAGGAGTCATGGGTTCAAGGTGAAGGAGAAGGGATTCCACCTAAACATCAGGAAAAACTTCCTGACAGTCAGGGCTGTTCGACAGGGGAATTCACTCCCTCGGAGTGTGGTGGAGTCTCCTTCTTTGGATGTTTTAAAAGAGATGGCCATCTGTCAGGAGTGCTTTGATTGTGTGTTCCTGCATGGCAGGGGGTTGGACTGGATGGCCCTTGGGGTCTCTTCCAACTCTCTGATTCTATGATTCCTGGTGGTCCCTTCCCCCACCAAGGTACAGGGGGAGGGAGTACCCAAGAGGGCTTTCTCCGTGGCTAGCCGCAGACTATGGGACAGTCTCCTTGTGGAAATTCGCCAGGTGCTGACCCTTAATAGGGTTTGGTGTCTGATGAAGACATTTCTACTTACCCGACCTTTGGCCTTTGGTCCCCTTGATGTTCTCTCTGGAGGCTGTTGGTCAGGGGTGGGGAAACGTGGGTGACTATTACTATGGTTTTATTATTGTTTTACATTATGACATTTTTACTGATCTTTATCATTTCGTAGGCTGCCCTGAGACCTCCAGGCAGATAAGTAACTATTAAAACCAGAGAATCATTTGAGTCCAGCAGCACCTGTAAGACTAACAAAGTTTGATTCTTGGTATAAGACTCTTTTCTGCTGCTTCGGATCGACACGGCTACTGCCCTGAATCTCTTTTCATGAAAAGTAGAGAGTTAGTCCCTTGCCAAAAAGTAACCGGCATCTAGTGTTCTCCAAAGAGGAGGCTCAAGTTGTTGCTGCCGTGGCCGTAGTGATTGAGGACTGATGTAGAGACTGGACCCCACCGTCCTGTTAGGTTTCATTGGGCTGGGCTAAGGTGGGAAGAAAATGGCTAAAAGTGAGGGGAGAGAGGAAGGGAAGGGAGGGTGATGTGCAGATTGGTTTCTCGTTTTAAGGATCCACAGCACAGCAGCGGGAGAAGGGAAAAATGAAAATAAGATGGTGGCAGCGACAGAGAATGACCTATGTGAAGGCATCAATGGTGGCACGTTGCCTCTCACCTCCTGAATAATAATATGATGATGATGATGATGAAGAAGAAGAAGAAGAAGAAGAAGAAGAAGAAGAAGAAGAAGAAGAAGAAGAAGAAGAAGAAGAAGAAGAAGAAGAAGAAGAAGAAGAAGAAGAAGAGGCGGAGGCGGAGGCGGAGGCGGAGGCGGAGGGGGAGGGGGAGGGGGAGGGGGGAGGAGGAGTTTGGATTTATACTCCACCTTTCTTTCCTGTAAGGAGACTCAAGGTGGCTTACAAGCTCCTTTCCCTTCCTCTCCCCTCAACAGACACCTTTTGAGGTAGGTGGGGCAGAGAGAGTTCTGAGAGAACTGTGACTAGCCCAAGGTCACCCAGCAGGAATGTAGGAGTGTGGAAACACATCTGGTTCACCAGATAAGCCTCTGCCACTTGGGTAGGGGAGTGGGGAATCAAACCCAGTTCTCGAGATTAGAATCCACTTGCTCAATTACTTCACCATGCCGTCTCCTTTAAGCAGACGGGCATGACACTTAAGTAAACCTGTAAATATTAGGTTGCTAGGCCTCCCACTATATTGCCCCAATGGGGATGGGAGAAACATTTCGAAAAGCCCATTGGTGGTTTACCATAGATTTTTCCTGTGATTCCTAGAACTACCCTACATCGCTTCCACATTTTCCCCAAAATGTATGTAGCCACGCAGAGGGCGACACACCCTTCCCGTGTCCCTGCCCACAACCCTCTCGCTAGTTGCCTGCAACCTTAGTAAATGTTCACGTGGAAAATCCCACATCTGGTTGAGCCTTCAGAGTAGACAGTCGTGAGTTAGGTGGATAGAACAGTGTGAAGGTGGCTTTGTGCGTTCGTGGCTTTTAAGCCTTCGGTTTCTTTTATGGGTTTTGCTCGTACCTTGCTGCTTTAGAAAAAAAATTATCCTGCATCCTAAGTCCCTGAAGATGTCTAAACCGCTCGAGCAGAAAAATTACTCTGCCAGCCTTTGCCGAAGGAAGACGTGTCTTATCAGAGTAAGACTAGGGTGGAACAAAAACGTTGTGTATTTTTTCTCTACTCGTTATAGTGATAAGTTGTGCCAGTGAGAGATTTGCTAACAGATCTGTGCCTTCTGTGTTAATGGGATAGCGAGTAGGGTACTCGGTTCATTTTTTTAAAAAAATCATTTTTCCACGTTACATCCCCCACCCATGTTTGCTCTGATGCCCATTGACCAGTGGTGGGATCCAAAAATTTTAGTAACAGGTTCCCATGGTGGTGGGATTCAAACAGTGGCGTAGCGCCATTGGGGGTGGGCGTGGCACGACGGGGGCGTGGCCGGGCACGACGGGGGCGGGGCATTAATAATTTCTCTGTTACTGTAAAAAACTCTTACTGTAAAAAAAAAAGTTCCTAATTTCCAGCTGGTTATCTTTCTGTCCATAATTTAAACTCATTACAGCAAGTCCTATCGTCTACTGCCAACAGAAACAACTACTTCTCCTCTGTCAAATACTTAATACTTTCAAATACTTAATTTTGTTTCTAGAAATCAAAAGAAGGAGACTTTCCTTAAACAAGGAACTTTACCATATTTCTAAAACATGTTTTGAAAACAGCCCAACAGGGAGAATTATCCCGTTTTCTACCTTCGCTAACCAGCCACACAGGAAATAACAGGACTTCATGATTTTTGGACCTAATGGAATTTCTAATGGAAAAGGAGGCCCAATTAGTAACCCCCTCTCGGCACACACAAATAATTAGTAACCCCCTCTCAGGAACTGGGGAGAACCTGCTGGATCCCACCTCTGCCATTGACACGTTTCGGGGTGATTCTGATTTTAGACAGTGTGTGGGACAGTTGGCGGCTTTTGACGAGGAAGACGTATAATTGGCTGTTGGAGGTTTGACTGTTTGCTCAGACGTTTTTTCAAATGTTGCTTTGGCAGCAGTTACTGCAAGGATATTCTATGGGACTGAAGGTGGCAGCCATTTTGTGGCTTCGCCTCCCCTGGCAGCCATTTTGTGGCTTCCCCCACAACATGGTATCAAAATTCCAGAGGGGCCTGCAGGCTCGAGCAGGTTGAGGACTCCTGCTTTGTATGGGATATGACTGTTTAGATCAGGAAAAGAAGACGAGCAGAAGGAAATGTCAGCGTAGGAAAAAAAGAAGGGTAGTGTCGTGAGTAAAATGAGGCCATTGTACTTTGCTCATGTCATGAGAAGAAACGGCTCGCTGGAAAAGACGATAATGCTAGGAAAAGTTGAAAGCCTTAGGGAAAGAGGAAGACAGATGGATTGACTTTATAAAGGAAGCCCAGCCTGGTTTGCAAGGCCCAAGCAAGGCGAGAATAGGATATGTTGGAGGTCATTGACAGTGCATAACATGCATAACAAACCACTGTATAGCAAGGGTAAGTGAATTATCCCCAGTTACTAATCTCATTAAGGCCTTCCTAACCACCATCTAGTTTTAGATGTTGCAGTTGGCAGGGCCTGAATATGAGCACATTCTTGTGGTGGGGCCACACACACACCCCCAAATTGTCATGGGGGTTAGGGTTATTGTCATGGTGGTATCTATCAAATGAGGGAATAAATTTAGTTCTTAACCCGGGACTTTCACCCCTTTCCCCCCCAATATTCTTTTAGAGTTGGTGAATTTTTTTAAAGACTGTTTAAACATTTGCCATCAAATATTATAGGTCCATAGCACTTTGTATGGTTCTCCAGTTGCATAGTGGCAGATAGGAAGGCGCTCCAAAGGGTGATCACTGCTGCACAGAGGATTATCCCCTCCTTGGAAGAACTCTATAATTCCCGAAGCCTGAAGAAAGCCCAAAATATTCTGAGAGACCCGTCTCATCCAGCACACTCTCTTTTTGAACTGTTACCATTCGGCAGACGATACAGGTCTATCGAAACTAGGACAAAGAGGCTTAGAGACAGCTTCTGCTCTAGAGCTGGGGCTATGCTGAACTCCGCGGCTTCGTGTTGATGTGTTTGGGGCTGTGTAGGGATGGGTGGAGGAAGGGGAAAGCGGGGATGGGGTATGAGTCTGAAATTGTGTGCATCGAGGAATGCTGCTGTAAATTTCGTTGTGCGTGCACAATGACAATAAATGCTTATGCTTATAGGCCCATGTGTGTGTGCATATTCCTTAGGGAATATGTGATGTTTTGTGAACTCGGACTGCAGCAACTTCCTCACCAGCCATATTTAGCAGTTCAGTAGTGCAGAAACAGACTTGTATAAATTTCTTCTACTTTCCCCTCAAAAGATTAGTCCTTATTGGGTAAAAGAGCTGCGTGCGCCGCTAGGCGAATGCTGCTGCTTTCAGAGAGTGAGCAATAGAGCAAGTCCCGCCTCTCAAAAGCCTGAGGCAAGCACATGGCCAGAACAAACCAAGAAAAAAGCCTTCCCAAGCCCTCAACTAACAAACACACAAGCCCTCAGAAAGGGTAATTAATTAATTCAGTTCTGCATTAAGGTTCTTTTCCACCAGTCCAGTTGCCCTGTACAGTCTCTACCTGCCTGCTTGTTTTAGGGCCGTCAGCTATGGAAATAGCAGCGGTCGAGGTTCACCTGAATTCCCCTGCTTTGTCCAGCTGTTTCCACCTTTCCCTGTTGCCAAGACCGGTCTCGTTCTCATCAGTCTCTCCTGAATTCTAGTGAACCAATCGGTCGGTAGCGCCAGCCTCACACTTCCCCTTTTTTTTACCTCTTTTAATCCCATAAGTGCCCATACTTACATGAAACTCCCTTCGACTGAATTAGATCATTAGTCTATTATGGTCGTTGGCTCTCCAGGGTTTCATGCAGGGTTTCAGACGTTATTTTCTACCGGATGCTTTTAATTGGGACTTTCTGCATGCAATCAGAAGTTCTTCCACTGATCCACTGCCCCTCTCCCTATTTTGATCCATCTTAATCACATAAGCACCTTCTTGATGCTGGCCAGAGGTGGGATCCAGCAGGTTCTCACCAGTTCCCGAGAGTGGGTTACTAATTATTTGTGTGTGCTGAGAGGGGGTTACTAATTGGGTCTGCTTTCCCGTCTCCACACCCTCGCACCCCGAGAGGCATCCTGCCTTTGAACGTGAAGGTTCCATATAGCAATTGTGACTAATAATGTAACTCCCTGAACTGGGTTAATCCCTTTCAGGTACTGCAATTCATGGATTCTCAGCCTTTTGTGCCTTTTATCTCACCAGTCTCTATCAAAGAACCTGTGTGTTTCACCATTGCTGTGTTCAGATTTGTGAGTTGGGGCATTTTCTAGAATGTGATGATGATTTAGAAATGACCTGGTGCAAAAAAAATTGGGGGGGTCGTGGTGGGGTGGCTGCCCATGGGGGGGCATCCAACTCAGGTTTTTCCCAGGGCTCAGGTTTGCCTAGGTACGCCTCTGCCCCCTTTGCTGAGGGGGGGCTGGCGAGGGAACCTGTTACTAAAATTTTTGGATCCCACCACTGATGCTGGCCATATCTGTGTAGGTGTCTGGTTGAGGGGCTGGTGGAGTTCCCACCGTGGATCTGGGAACAGCTTTCGTGTCCCAGCTTATGCAAAAAACTCTTTCAAGTGTGTGGAATCCATCTTTTAACCGCCACACCACATCATCCTGACCCACACGCTTAAAGCTTGTGCGTTGAAGGGACCAAAGACTGCAGCACCTTCTCCCTTAATATCGAGACATCCTACAGGAAAGCACCAGCTTTAGTCTGTTGGAACTTTTCTTCGGCAGACAACCAAGAGGCCGCGTGGACATCTAAAAGAAGCTTGTACAGGCCAAGAGCAACCTGAATGCCAGCACACTGTTGCCTACTTACAAGACCTGCGGCAGAATTTAAAGGAGACAGGAGTCACAATGCCGCCGCCTGGGGGTCACTCACCTAGCCACCCATGAAGTCCAGGTTGGCCCCATCACAGAACATGATCAGTGCATAAACAGTTGTATCCATACCCAAAAAGAAAGGAGAAAACCTTTGAAATTGCCAAGACAGAGGAACAGAAGGGTATAACCCAGTGGTGGCGAATCTATGGCACGGGTGCCAGAGGTGGCACTCAGAGCCCTCTCTGTGGGCACACGCAAACAGAGTCGCCCCCCCTCCCCCACACATCTAGGCTGGCCTGGGCCGCTGGGATCGATTATTAGCATTAAACCTAAGATCTAGTTTTGGGGAAGCAGTGTAGGTAACCCTGTTAAGTGCTGTTAAACCCCACTGATTTTCATGCGAATAACTAAAGCACGATCCTTTACCTGGAAGTAAGCTCGGTTGCTGGCAATGGGGCTTGCTTCTGAGTAAACCCTCCTAGGGTCGTGATTCACCCATTGGAAGAGGTGCACGGTTGCTTCAAAGCAAAGCTACTGACTACCACCAAGCTTACTCCCGAGTAACGCACGCTTCGGAGCCATCCGTTTTTTCTAAATTAAAACCTCAGTATTCAGGTTAAATGGCTGTGTTGGCACTTTGCAATAAATTAGTGGGTTTTGGGTTGCAATTTGGGCACTCGTTCTCGAAAAAGTTTGCCATCACTGAATTGGGGAGTTCTGTGTTCAGATCTTTGGGGAAGCAGTGTTGGTGACCCTATTAAGCGCTGTTAAGCCCCACTGATTTTCATGGGAGGAACATGGGAGGATCCTTTACCTGTTAGTAAGCTTGGTTGCTGGCAATGGAGCTTGCTTCTGAGTAAACCCTCCCAGGGTCATGATTCACCTGTTGGAAGAGTTGCACGGTTGCTTCAAAGCAAAGCTGCCGACTACCACCAAGCTTACTCCTGAGTAACGCACGCCTCGGAGCCAACTGTTTTTTCTAAACTGAAACCTCAGGTTAAATTGCCGTGTTGGCACTTTGCAATAAATGAGTGGGTTTTGGGTGGCAATTTGGGCACTCGGTCTGGAAAAGGTTCGCCACCACTGGTACCCTGTTTCCCCTAATATAAGACATCCCCGAAAAATAAGACATAGTGGAGGTTTTGCTGAAGTGCGAAATATAAGGCATCCCTGAAAGTAAGACGTAGCAAAGTTTTTGTTTGGAAGCATGCCCGACGGACAGAACACAGAAAAATAAGACATCCCCTGAAAATAAGACATAGCGCATCTTTGGGAGCAAAAATTAATATAAGACACTGTCTTATATTCGGGGAAACACGGTATAACCCATAGGTGGGGGGAAATATCCAGTGGTCCAACACACAACTGCAACCTTAAATCATGCTCAGGCACAAGAGAAAACGAGTGATTTAGAGCTCTGTGTTTCCTTAATGGTGGCGTTTTGTAAGCAAAATGTCATTGTCAGAAGAAGATTACTTGAAATGGAATCTGCTACCAAACAATAATTTGTGTGAGCTTTTCCCCTTTTGGACTCCTGACAGATTTAAATGGGATTTGTTCCTTTTAATTGGCAAACATTTAATTCTTTGTTCACTTTCCTCGGGTGTGTTTACACTGCGTGTCGCAATTTGGTACCGTGACGTACTGTGTGTTAAGAGCCCTCAAATCACTTCTGGTTTAGGTGACCTTGTGAATTAACGGCCTCTAAAACATCCGATTGATGATCACTCAGGTATTGCAAACTGAGAACCTGGCTGTCTTTGGCATACTAGTCATGATTTATGGTGTTGGTACCTTAATACCAATCCTTAATACCTTAATACCTTAATACCAAGGAGCAGCAGTGGCGTAGGAGGTTAAGAGCTCGTGTATCTAATCTGGAGGAACCAGGTTTGATTCCCAGCTCTGCCGCTTAAGATGTGGAGGCTTATCTGGGGAATTCAGATTAGCCTGGGCACTCCCACACAAGCCAGCTGGGTGACCTTGGGCTAGTCACAGCTTCTCGGAGCTCTCTCAGCCCCACCTACCTCACAGGGTGTTTGTTGTGCGGGGGGAAGGGCAAGGAGATTGTAAGCACCTTTGAGTCTCCTTACAGGAGAGAAAGGGGTGATATAAATCCAAACTCTTCTTCTTCTTTTTCTTAATTGTATATATTGTTGGAACACATTTGTCATTTTTAATTACCCTGTTTCCCCAAAAATAAGACCTGCCCCCAAAAATAAGCATAGCGTGATTTTTGGGGATTTTGGGAGGATGCTTGAAATATAAGCCCTACTCCAAAAATAAGCCCTAGTTACAGATTCCCCGACGCAGCTGATCTGGTCACATGGGGGGGGGGCAAAATCAGGGGGAAAATAAGACATCCCCTAAAAATAAGGTCTAACGCATCTTTTGGAGCAAAAATTAATATAAGACCCCAACTTATTTTCGGGAAAACACGGTAGTGGGCTCGTGGTGGTTGCCTTGTGAATCAACGAGAACCAGGTATGGTCTCAGAACGTAGCCATGATGGTCAACAGGAGAAAAGCTAGATTTGAGTCCAATCGTGGGCAGTTGAGGGATGACCAGTCCTCCATTGGGTCTGATGCATAAGAAAGGTGGTAGCTTAATGGGAGAGAAGACACTTTGCAATAAGAACGCCCCTGGTTCCATTCCCGGCACCTCCAACTAATAAGATCTCAGGAGGTGGGAAAGATCTTTCGTTCTCTACTCAAGTTCATGAAGGGGAGATAATATTAAGATAATACTAAGCTAGGTGGGACAAAGGACTGACTTGATATAAGGCTCCATATGTTCACCTGCCTTGTGATGTCATTATTCTTCCTATGATTATGAGAGTCAACAGAAAGATCTGTTTGAGGGCAGGGCTGTGGTTTAGCAGAAGAGCATCTGCTCGGCATGTGGAAACACCCAGCTTCAATCCCTGACGTCTCCTTTGGAAAGGACCAGGTGAGATCCAGAATGATTAAGGGCAGCGGACTCTAGAGAACTGGGTTTGATTCCCCATTCCTTCAACATGAGTGGGAGAAAATTATCTGGCAAACTGGAGTTGTATTCCCACTACTACACATGAAGGCTGATGGGTGAACTTTGGCTAGTCATGTTTCTCTTCGAACTCTTTCAGCCCCACCAACCTCACAGGGTGCCTGTTGTGGGGAAAGGAAGGAAAGGAGCCTGCAAGCTACTTTGAGACTCCTTATGGCTGAGAAAAGTGGGATATGAATCCAAACTCTTCCTCCTCCTCCTCCTCCTCCTCCTCCTCCTCCTCCTCCTCCTCTTCTTCTTCTTCTTCTTCTTCTTCTTCTTCTTCTTCTTCTTCTTCTTCTTCTTCTTCTTCTTCTTCTTCTTCTTCTAGTGCATAGGTGTCAAACTCGTGGCCCTCCAGATGGTATGGACTCCAGTTCCCATCAACCCCCTCCAGCATCATGCTGACAGGGGATGATGGGAACTGAAGTCCATAACATCTGGAGGGCCGCGAGTTTGACACCTTTGTTCTAGTGGGTGATGTAAAAATTAGGGAACAGATAGATCTCTCTGGGGCCATGACTAAGAAGGCCCTGTCCTGGTTTTCCACCCGCCTAATCTCATGAGGCAGGGGGGACACAAAGTAGGTCCTCAGAAGATGACCATAGTGATTGGGTAAGTTCATAAGGGGGTATGTGGTCCATTTGGTTTACCTCATTGTGTTCTCTTCTGAAACCTGCACAATTTTGTGTAGAAATGTATCACAGCATGCACAAAGTGTATATACACAGCTTTGTTGGGAAAAGATGTCTCAGTGTGTAATCAAACTGAATTTTGCTATAAACTTGCAGCCTTATGGCCTCCTGCCTCAATCCGATGCTTGGTCGGTCGAGGTCAGTTTTGACGGTGGGACTTCCCTCTCATAAATGGAATGCATTTCCCAGGTGCAACACCCCCCAAAAAATTAGACGAATCTAGGAGAACTGGAACCAAACAGCAGTTGATCCAAAGCGGGTCTACATTTCTCACTTTCCCCTCTAATGAAGCTAAGAACATTTCCTCATCCCTAAAATAGATATCCACATAAAGCTGTTGTTGAGAGAACAGGTTTCCGACAGGATTTGAGATATTGTTCAGCCGTGTTGTGTCTGAACGGTGAATAAGAAAAAACTCCACCTGCCGTAGACTCGAAAACTCATCTGTTTTGCTTCTCAGATGTTCCTCTATATTCTAAGCTGTTCTCTGTTGCTATAACTCCTGTGGCTGGGAGCCAGAAGATCCACCTGTTCAGTAAAAAAAAAAAAAATAGCAGTGGATTAAAAGGCACCCTAACTGTGTAAACAGGTGTTAGCAGAAGGTAAGTTTGCTTTCGTTGTGGTGGGTGTCTTGACAGAGCCAGGCCAAAAATATGTTGCCGGGTGTGGGTGAGCTTAAGAAGTTTTGAAGGTTTTCTGGCCTAAACTCTTAGAGTTTTTAATTAGAGGAACACTATAGAGTAAAATATCTGGGATGCTGGAGCTGAAGGGGATGGCTTAACTGTTGTCTGTTCCTCCTTCTTCTCTTTCTTCTTAGGAGTGCTAGAAATGTGAAGGTCAATAGGTATATAGTCCTGGATGCAGAGTAATGAGCAGAATGTAGCTTTGTGCGCCATTTTAAAATAAGAGCAGTTAACTTGATAAAGGCCAGCTTTTTACCTCAGAAGTCATAAACAAAAGAACTTTACTTATACCGAGAAAGAGACTATATACACATAACAAAATATCACTTCTATATAGATACACTCTGGCTCCAAGCAGTTAGCATCAGTCATTTTGAATGTGTCCAGTCAGGCATAGTCTTTTCTCCGCAAAATTGCAAGGGCCAAATGGAGTGCCGATATGTAGCCCTCTGTTTGTGAATTTGTTAAAATTCAATTCCGTTGTAGAGGAGCTTAGTTCAGAGGCACCCAATTTTATGACCCCATGCCATTTCTCGCATGAGAAATGAGCACTCGCTGGTTCACCTTACTTTTATCCCCAGTATAGGAGAAGCCTTCAATCCATGATTCTCTCGATAGAAAAGAGATTGAATCAACTTGGTATATCTGAGCTCGCTTTTTCCTTCATCTAGTTCAGGTCTAAGCATGTCAAAACAAAAATTATTGGTTTAAGGCAGGCTGATTAATTTATTCCCCAAGACACTCCTTCGAAAGACTTGTTCATGCCCTGCATCTTCAATACCCCTATATCAAAACAGGATGGCTCCTGTTATGTGTGCGACCCCTGAAAATCCAAACTGAAGAGAAGAGCCGCTACATCTCTTGCTGGCTTCAATGGCACCCCTCACTTTATTTAAACAGCAGTTGTAAATGAGCCCAGGAGTATGCTATGTGATTGTACAACAAATTGAAACGTTGGCACACACATCTAACAGCTTTACCGCCCTAAATCTGCTAATATGAGATCAGAAATATGCTTGGGTATTCTTTCTGGGACCTAAGTGAGGCTGGAAGAATCAAGTAGGGCTTCCTCTTTTCTTCTGGACCAGAACTCTGACAATGCCAGAACTTTTGAATTGAAGTTGTACAGTTACCTACTGGAGAGTGATGCACAATCAATGATGTTAGTTGTATTTATCCTTCAACCTTTGTATTGTTCTGCCTTTTCTCTAAACCTTCAGCCTTTGTACATCTTTTATCATCTGGTGGTTTTTTTATTGTCATTATAGTTAGTATTTGCCAAATAAAGGCTTATTATTATTATTATATAGATACACACACAGTTCATCGTCTTGTTACAGTTTGGTTACCATAAGAAGAATCATTTACAATATTTAATATTAGTCAGAGCCTTTTACACAGCTTTTGTTAACAGAACACTGAACATCATCTTTCCTCAGCCAAAGTCAGAGAGCAACTGTTTTCAACTGTCACTTTTTTCAACTGTCACTTTTAGAATGTTCGTTGAGCTGTCCCAGAATTCCATGCTGCTGCATGCAAGACTGTCAAATCCAACAAAATGCACCTCTCTTTTTGTTAAGTCCTGGTCAGGGTAGGCTCACAAGAGAAGACAGTAGTTTGGGTCCACGCAACTGTTCGTGGAAGGTGCAAGCATTTTCCCCATTTCCCCCTCACAGACTGTTCACACATACCACATTCCCTTTTGACCCCTGTAATAACATGGTTCCCTGACCTGGATAACCACGGTTCGCCTGATCCAGTCAACTCTCAGAAGCTAAGCTGGGTTAGCCCTCATCCATCTTTGGATGGGAAGCCACCACGGAGGTCCAGGATTGTCACACAGAAATAGGCAACAGCAAACTGTTTGTCAATCTCCTCAGATCTCGGAAACTAAGCAGGGTCAGCCCTGGTCAATTTTGGGATGGGAGATCACCAAGGAATTTTAGGGACGCTATTCAGGGATAGGCAATGGCAAACCACCTCAGAAATCTCTTGAAATGTCTTGTCTTGAAATTCCCTATGGGGTTGCCATAAATCAGCTGTGACTTGACAGCAAAAAACAGAGGGCCTTTCCCCACTTACCATCTGCTGCGCGCTACTCTCGCCAAGTAGCGCGGGGTCCCGCGGCACTCCCCATTACAGGGGCAGCGACAATGCAGCCGCCCCGACGCTGCCGCTCTTGCGCCCCCTCAGCATGCGTCATTCCTGGCACTCCTCAAAACGGCTCCTTTTGATGACCCCGCGCAGAGCGTGGGGAAGCCCGGGAGCGCCCCAGAAATGACGCACGCTGAGAGTAATGCGCAGCAAGGATGGTTGATGGTAAGTGGGGAAACGACCAGAGATTCCAGTAATTTTCTGGAGCATGAAAAAGTCTTCCACGGGCAAGAAAACTCAGGAAAGTCCTTCCATCTTCTACTGCTAGTTGCTTTGATCCAAACTGGTTTTCTTTTCTTCACCGCTCCCTGCAACCCTGCTTAGAATCTCCCATGTCAGCATAATGTGGTGGTGAGGGTGTCAGATTAGAACCTAGCTGACCCAGGTGCGAATCTGGGTGACCTTGCCCCAGTCACACACTCTCACCCTGACCTACCTCACAGGATTGTTGTCCTGAAGATAAAATGGAGGAGGACATAATTGTGTTGTATTATAAAATGGAGGAGGACATAATTGTGTTGTATTTGGGTCCACACTGGGCGGAAAAGCAGGGTACGAGTATCTAAAGCCAGCGTGATGTAGTGGTTGAGAGCAGGAGGATTCTAATCTGGAGAACCAGGTTTGATTCCCCACTCCTCCACCTGAGTGGCAGAGGCTTATCTAGTGAACCAGATATGTTTCCGCACTCCTACGTTTCTGCTGGGTGACCTTGGGCTAGTGACAGTTCTCTCAGGACTCTCTCAGCCCCACCTGTCTCACAAGGTGTCTGTTGTGGGGGGAGGAAGGGAAAGGAGCTTTTAAGCCACCTTGAGTCTCCTTACAGGAGAGAAAGGTAGGATATAAATCCAAACTTCTCCTCCTCTTCTTCGAAGGGAGGAGGTGCGTTTATGTCGGAATCCCCCAAGCTGGTTCCTGACTGAAAACCACGTTTTAAGAGATAGTCGCCAAGTTTTGCCTCAGGCATCTCTCGGTCGCCCTGGCTCTGGCTCGGCCCCTCCTTTCTTCACCTCCTCGCCGTCTCCCTCATTAAAACGTCAAGGCGTTTTCCAGCTTCGATTGCCCTCTCTGCCACTCTGATGGATGCCCCAGGCCAAGAGATGAGCGTGCTTAATGGGGCACGTGCTTAATGGGGCACGTTCGTCCTTTGCCGCCGTGATTGCTGTCAGGGAAGGAGCATCCGCTCTGGGAGGAGGGCAGCAGGGGGTCCCTCCTTGTCTGGACCTGTTCCAGTGGTGTCTCTTTGATGATTCTTTTTTTTTTCTGCATAGACCATTCAGGCAAGCTTCAAATTAAATGAGATATTGCAATGCAGTTTGCACCGTTTGCAGCATGGTGTGGTGGTTAAGAGCCCCTCAATGATGCGGCTGGCCTCCACGCGGGCCAGGGCCTTTACGGCTCTGGCCCCGGCCTGGTGGAACGCTCTCCCTCCAGCGGTCCGGGCCCTGCGGGACCTCGGTGAGTTCCACTTAGGGCCTGTAAGGCTGGAGGCACTGTTCCACGCCCAGACCTTTGGAGGCACTGGCAGCTGATGCTAGTGCACCCCAATCTCAGCCCTCCTGGCCCTCGTCCGACCCTGACATCTAGGTGGTTTGCCAGCCGTGAGACCAACTATGCACTCCCTCTGGGGGGGGAGTGGGGTGGGGTAGGGGAGGGAATTTAAGAATTAAACACTGGGCCTTCACTTGTATTCCTATTTCTTTTATTTAAATATTTGTTAAACAACTGCGTTTTTAATTCTGTGTTGTTGCTTTTACCTGCTGTACACCGCCCAGAGCCCTTCGGGGATGGGGCGGTATAAAAGCCTCATAAAATAAATAAATAAATAAATAAGAGCAGGTGGGTTCTAATCTGGAGAACCGGGTTTGATCCCCCACTCCTCAACCTGAGTGGCGGAGGCTTCTCTGGTGAACCAGATGTGTTTCCGCACTCCTGCATTCCTGCTGGGTGACTTTGGGCTAGTGACAGTGCTCTCTGAACTCTCTCAGCCCCGCCTACCTCACAAGGGGTCTGTTGTGGGGAGGGGAAGGGAAAGGAGCTTGTAAGCCACCTTGAGTTTCCTCGCAGGACAGAAAGGTGAAGTATAAATCCAAACTACTCCTCCTCCTCCTCCTCCTTTTCTTCTTCTTCTTCTTCTTCTTCTTCTTCTTCTTCTTCTTCTTCTTCTTCTTCTTCTTCTTCTTCTTCTTCTTCTTCTCCTCCTCCTCCTCCTCCTCCTCCTCCTCCTCCTCCTCCTCCTCCTCCTCCTCCTCCTCCTCCTCCTCCTCCTCCTCAGAAATAGGTTCTTTGAGTGTTGGAACTCCCGGCCAGGCCTACCTAGCGTATTGCGGCAGAGTCAGGGCGGCTGCGTTGTCGCCGCCCAGACTCGTGGGGAGCGCAGCTGGACCCCGCGCTATTTGGGGAGAGTAGCGTGCAGCAAACGGTAAGTGGGGAAAGGGCCATGATCTGACAAGATCACGCTAGCCTGGACTATCCAGCTCGGGGCAAGTATTTATAGCTATAAACAATTAAGTAGATTCACATACTGGGCTTGCTTATCAAAAGCACAAAATAGTTATTTTGGGACGACTCTTTGGTATGCATCCGCGTGCGTGGATGCATCGCTGCAATTGTAACGAGGTGCCCGAGATAACGGGAATCTTTGCAAAATGCCCGACTTATTTGCAGCTTAATCTCGGAGACGGGCCTTTGAGAGTGTTCTCCCACCCCTTCGTATGTGTGCACGACGAAACGTAAATCGGTTCCCTCCCAGGGGGAAGGTGTGCCAAATCTGCCTCCCTTTCTCCCCCACCCCCTTCCCGGATTCTGTTCTTTATTGACTTTCAAAGCTGCAACCGAGGGTCTCTTATTAGCCGCCGCTGTGATTTAATAAGGCGCGCAGCCTTGACTATCAAAAGGGTGTTTTGAAATCTCTGGCGAGCCCTTTACCCCCTCTCTGCCTCCCGTCCCTTATCTATTGCTGCAATAACAGAGAAGATATTGTGCGGCTGGATCAGATGGTTATTATCAGAGGGTCGTTGGTACGGAAAGGGCCAGTCAACCGGTTGCTATTTTCAGCCTCACCGCATGGATTTTTTAATTTATTTTTGCTTTTAATCAGCTTGGGACTTCTCAAAGCCTTCCCGCAGAACTGCAGGGCTGTTTTGGGACGGCAGGAGAGTTCCCCACGGTCGGGAGGTCAAATCGGCGGAAGGCACAGCCGCACTGCAGAATTTAACAGATTTCATCATGTTTCCCCAGTTGCAAGGAACTCCAGAGCCTATGGTTCTTTGGGGGTGAGGGATGTTTACTAAAACTGCTGCTCAGCAGGCCTGCCAAAAATATACGTCCGAGAATTCTTGGCTGTTGGGGGGGGGGGGGGGGGCATGCTAGTTGATGCTGTATAAATCCAAGAGATACAACCCCCAGAGAAGATGACTGCCTTGGAAGGTGGCCTTTATGATGGAGAAGGAGGAAGAGGAGGAGAGGAGCAGGAGGAGTTTGGATTTATACCCCACCGTTCAGAGGTGGGATCCAGCAGGTTCTCGCAGGTTCCCGAGAGTAGGTTACTAATTGTTTGTGTGTGCCAAGAGGGGGCAAGCATGACCTAATGGGTGAGGATTTTTGCCATCATGTGGTTTTGCCTAGAGATTCGCCCCTCCTCTGCCCCAGTAGCGCGCAGAACTTGAAGCAGTCTAGCAGGAGGTGCACCGGCCTGCATGGCGGCCTGCGCCTTCTCACGATACATTTGTTTCTGCCTAAGGACCAGTGCATTTTAGCGGCTAAGTCCTGCTACAGGCCCCGTCTCCCTGGAATGTCCTGGCAGGGCCCATTAAATTGCCCGCCCCGCCCAGCCCCATTGGCGCTACGCCACAGTTTGAATCCCACCACCATGGGAACCTGTTACTAAAATTTTTGGATCCCACCACTGCCACCTTTCTCTCCTGTAAGGAGACTCCAGGTGGCTTACAAACTCCTTTCCCTTCCTCTCCTCACAACAGACACCTGGTGAGGTAGGTGGGGCTGAGAGAGCTCCAAAGAACTGTGACTTGTCCAAGGTCACCCAGCAGCCATGTAGGAGTGCGGAAACACATCTGGTTCACCAAATAAGCTTCTGCCACTCAGGTGGAGGAGTTAGGAATCTAATCCGGTTCTCCAGATTAGAATCCACCTGCTGTTAACCACTACACTATCCTGGCTCTACACCATGTTGCAAGGAATTCTGGGACCTACAGTTCTTTTGCAGTGAGGGATGTTTACTAAAACTGCTACTCAGCAGGCCTGCCAAAAATATACATCTGAGAATTCTTGGCTGTGGGGTGGAGGGAGTCGTGCTAGTTGATACAGTATAAATTTCTATTCATTTAAAGCACAGGTGTCAAACTTGTGGCCCTCCAGATGTTGTGGACTACAGTTCCCATCATCCCCTGCCAGCATCATGCTGGCAGGGGATGATGGGAACTGTAGTCCATAACATCTGGAGGGCCACAAGTTTGACATCTATGATTTAAAGTAATTGCTGCTGTTAGATTTTAATGGGGTTAAGTTATATTTTTGTATTTATTTGCTGTCTTTGTGAGCAGCCATATTGTGAGCCGCCTCGAGCCCTTTGGGGGTGAGGCGGCCTATAAATCGAACAAATAAATAAATAAATCCAAGAGATCCGATCCCCCAGAAAAGACGGCTGCTGTGAAAGGAGGCCTTTATGGCATTACACCCTGCAGAAATCCCTCCACTCCAAAAAAAAAAGCCGGGGCTCAGTAATGGCGTGGCACCAAGGGGACCAGGGGGGGTATAGCGCACTGGGTGCAGCACCGTGCTGTAGGGTATGATAGGGCGCATTAAGCAGGTGCATGCATGCCCTGAGAGCAGCTTCCCCTCGCTCTGCCCCACCCTCCCCGGGCCCCATTTTCCAAATCTCCAGGAATTTCCCATTCCAGAGTTGGCAGCCCTAAATAGGGTTTTAGAGTCTGTTCCTAATCTGCAGAAGTAACTGCAGTTGTGTGTGTGAATGGGGGAGGGGAGTTTATTCTAGAGGAGCAAACCCAATATTTTGCCAAGAAAATCTGAATTTTGAAAACTGCTAGTTCTCTTATAATTGACACAGCGGGCTCTCTCTCTATATGTAAAGTACCCCATAATCTGTGATCATTAATTTTTTTCATGGCTTTCTTTTAAAAGAATGCCGCAAATACAAAACAAGAAAAATATAGGCGGATCGCTTTTCTTCCTCTTGGTCTGCAACTTTCCAGCAGTGTAGACTGTGGGTATTTTATTTGGGGTTTTTTTACTTGGCATGTTATAAATGGTGCTGTTTTAATTCGTAATTCATATGCCGCTTTGAGCCATGAGGAAAGAAGGGACACAAATATTTTTGTAAATAAATAAAAACGGGAATAGTAGGGGGGAAAAACTCAGAGAGCCAACGGGGTTTTTAAAAAAAACTATGCACTGGGGACAAAATCTAAGAACAGCTCTGCCATTTTCCGGCTCTCCAAATCTCAGCAACCTCATTTGCATGCAAAGTTAATTATGTAAATCAAGCACATTAATTAAACAAGCATTGTCTGCCCCATTGTTTGGCGTCTGCTTCTGGCAGCAAA
Organism: Sphaerodactylus townsendi; assembly: GCF_021028975.2. Taxonomy (NCBI): domain Eukaryota; kingdom Metazoa; phylum Chordata; class Lepidosauria; order Squamata; family Sphaerodactylidae; genus Sphaerodactylus; species Sphaerodactylus townsendi. The sequence goes on along the minus strand of NC_059428.1, from coordinate 9,562,667 downwards.
CACGAGAAGTTGAGGCGAGATCAGGGAAGTTTCCTGCGACCTCCGCCGGATTTGCTGCGGCTTTGTTATCAGAATGCAAATGCTTGTCGGGAGGAGGCACGAATTCCCGCATTGGACAGAACAATAGAAGAGAGGAACGGGCTCCTCTTTCGCACCATCCGCCAGAAACCTACCTGTACGACCTACCTCTAGAGCAGGGGTCTGCAACCTGCAGCTCTCCAGATGTTCATGGACTACAAATCACATCAGCCCCTGACAGCATTATTATTATTTATTCGATTTGATAAACCGCCCTACCCCCGAAGGGCTCAGGGCGGTGTACAACAAAACAACAACAAACATAATAAAACAAATCGAATAACCCCAATTAAAATACAAAACCTTAAAACTAAATCAGCAACATCCTTCAATAAATAATTAATAATAAGGAGCATCTGGCATCCCACCCCAGTGGTCAAATCCTGGGAGTGGTCAAATTCTGGGAGGGGGCTGGCAGATGGTCAAGATACAAAGCCAGTGGACAGGGCAATGAGAGGGGTTGAATGCAGGAAATGAACTAGGTAGTACCACCACCACCCCCCGGAAAGGAGTGGGCCACAAATCATGGACAGGATGCTATGGTAGAGCCACCCATACTTGGAAGTCGGGTTACCCAGCATACCCTTGTAATTAGCGAGAGACATGTTGGGAGGACGTGGGGCAGTTGCCAGCGACCGTATGGTGTCCCCACCAGGAAAACTCAGAAGCGACCTCTCATCTCTCTAGGAATCACTGGGAACTCTGTGGTAAAAACAATAGAAATTCTGGTGCTTCCTAGAAAAAGACTGATATCACTTCTTCTTCAGACTCTGTTGACTCTGATGGATACTTAAAAAAAAAATCCCCATTGCCATTTCAGCCAGGGAAGGGAAATGAGTGCCGACCAGCCTACTTGGAGGACGAGGCATGAAGGTCTCGGGAGGTAGAAGATCTTGTAGCAGGTGTGACCAGAGGTCCTTTCCTCCCTGTAACAGAAGTTTTAATTTGCAGCTTCCTTAAAGATCTGCTAACAGTAAAAACTGCAGCAATTCAAGGAACAGATGTGAGCTTTGAGTTGCATCAGCTTATTCTCTACCCAGTTGGCTTTGGGAAGGCTGTCTCTTTCTCACCAAATGCCAGCGTTGGGTTAGTGGCCCACTCCACCAGAAGGGACTTCATCAACAGGCTGTGATATAGAAGAGAAGAGTTTGGATTTATATCCCCCCTTTCTCTCCTGTAGGAGACTCAAAGGGGCTTACAAACTCCCTTCCCTTCCCCGCCCTACAACAAACACCCTGTGAGATAGGTGGGGCTGAGAGAGCTCCGAAAAGCTGTGACTAGCCCAAGCTGGCATGTATGGGAGTGCACAGGCTAATCTGAATTCCCCAGATAAGGCTCCACAGCTCAGGCGGCAGAGCTGGGAATCAAACCCGGTTCCTCCAGATCAGAGTGCACCTGCTCTTAGCCACTGCTCTTAGCCACTACGCCACTGCTGCTCCTAATATAATAGAGTTCAACCATTTTTAGCAGCCATTTTTTTTCCCACGAGGGAGAACTTCGCTTGCGAACTCTAGGTTGGGAAATCCTTGGAGGGGGAGCCTGCGGTGGGTGAAGTTGAGAGAAAGGCTTCAGGGGAGCAGCAGTGGCGTAGGAGGTTAAGAGCTCGTGTATCTAATCTGGAGGAACCGGGTTTGATTCCCAGCTCTGCCGCCTGAGCTGTGGAGGCTTATCTGAAGAATTCAGATTAGCCTGTACACTCCCACACACGCCAACTGGGTGACCTTGGGCTAGTCACAGCTTCTCGGAGCTCTCTCAGCCCCACCCACCTCACAGGGTGTTTGTTGTGAGGGGGGAAGGGCAAGGAGATTGTCAGCCCCTTTGAGTCTCCTGCAGGAGAGAAAGGGGGGATGTAAATCCAAACTCTTCTTCAGAGGGGTATAATTTCATAAGAGTCCGTGCTCTACAGCAGCCATTTTCTCCAGACACAGATCTCTATAGTCTGGATATCAGTTGAAACTCTGGAAGATCTACCAGCCCATGTGGAGGCTGACAACCACACATGGTTAAGAACTTGGGAAACGTTACATCTCTATCAAATCTACGTGCAGATATTAAAATCGGACACTTTTCCCCACAAAGGCAGCCTAGTTTTTTTCCACAGAAGACTTGGAAAAGGATACCTGGACCCCTCTGTTCCCTCGGGGGATTAGGTGCAATAGATTGTATTTTTAGTGCCGTTTCCCCCGATTCTATTTCATTCGCTGTTGAAGAAGATTCATGTGTGTTTTTAACCCTCAGCGATGGGTGCCCCCCAGATAGCTATATGTCTATATTCGGTTCTTCTATTAGCAGGCATGTCAAAGGGGAAATTGCATTTAGTGCCCAAACGAAATTGAAATCTGAAACGCAGACCTGTGCGTGTGCACGTGTAGATAAATATATATGTGTGCGTGTGTGTGTTTTATCACCGCACAATTTGCTGCTCGACTGCCTTTGTTCAAATCATCCTTCGGTCGGCTTCCCGGCTATTCCACAACCGGTTGGAGGTTTAGCGCGAAAATAATTAGGTTACAAATCTTGCAGCAGGCAAAGCGTTGGGGGGAAAACTCTTCCTCTCTTTGCTGAGATCAGCTTGCTGCTCAAGCCCTGAACGTTGTCAGGGACATATCCTACCAGAATGGTCTTGTTCTGTGTTCAGTTCTGGTCGCCACATCTCAAAAAGGATATTGAGGAGATAGAAAAAGTGCAGAGAAGGGCAACGAGGATGATTGAGGGACTGGAGCACCTTCCTTATGAGGAGAGGCTGCAGCGTTTGGGGCTCTTTAGTTTGGAGAGGAGACGTCTGAGGGAGGATATGATTGAAGTCTATAAAATTATGCATGGGGTCGAAAATGGTGACAGAGAGACATTTTTCTCTCTTTCTCACAATACTAGAATCAGGGGGCATCCATTGAAAATGCTGGGGGGAAGAATTAGGACTAATAAAAGGAAACACTTCTTCACGCAACGTGTGATGGGTGTTTGGAATATGCTGCCACAGGAGGTGGTGATGGCCACTAACCTGGATAGCTTTAAAGGGGGCTTGGACAGATTTATGGAGGAGAAGTCAATCTATGGCTTGATCCTCCTTGATCTCAGATTGCAAATGCCTTAGCAGACCAGGTGCTCAGCAGCAGCAGCAGCAGCAGAAGGCCATTGCTTTCACCTCCTGCATGTGAGCTCCCAAAGGCACCTGGAGGCCACTGCGAGTAGCAGAGAGCTGGACTAGATGGACTCTGGTCTGATCCAGCTGGCTTGTTCTTATGTTCTTATGTTCTTGTTTGCAATTTATATCCCTAGGATAGGAAGGCCTTCACAAGGCTAGAATGGGAAGGACTTCATCAGGGAGCAGCATTGGCATAGTGGTTAAGAGCAGGTGTACTCTAATCTGGAAGAACCGGTTTTGATTTCCTGCTCTGTCGCCTGAGCTGTGGCGGTTTATCTGGGGAATTCAGATTAGCCTGTTCACTCCCACACACGCCAGCTGGGTGACCTTGGGCTAGTCACAGTTCTTTGGCGCTCTCTCAGCCTCACCCACCTCACAGGGTGTTTGTTGTAGGGAGGGGAAGGGAAGGGAGTTTGTAAGCCCCTTTGAGTCTCCTTACAGGAGAGATAGGGAGGATATGAATCCAACTCTTCATCTTCTATAATGCTGTACGGTCTACCCTCGCAAGCAGCCATTTTCTCCCGAAGCAAATTGCCTTTGAACATGGGTGTTCCTTTTAAAGCATCTTGGCGAGTTGGTCAAAAGCTGCCTTCTAAGAAATAATGCCATCGCACAATGGTACAGTGAGTTCCACAGGTTAATGATGGGTTGTGTATTGTCAAAGGCTTTTTATGGCCGGAATCATAAGAACATAAGAACTAGCCTGCTGGATCTGAACAGAGTCCATCTAGTTCAGCTCTCTGCTACTCGCAGTGGCCCACCAGGTGCCTTTGGGAGCTCACGTGCAGGAGATGAAAGCAAGGGCCTGCTGCTGCTGCTGCTCCTGAGCACCTGGTCTGCTAAGGCATTTGCAATCTGAGATCAAGGAGGATCAAGATTGGTAGCCATAGATTGACTTCTCCTCCATAAATCTGTCCAAGCCCTTTTTAAAGCTATCCAGGTTAGTGGCCATCACCCCCTCCTGTGGCAGCATATTCCAAACACCAATCACACGTTGCGTGAAGAAGTGTTTCCTTTTATTAGTCCTAATTCTTCCCCCCAGCATTTTCAACGGATGCCCCCTGGTTCTAGTATTGTGAGAAAGAGAGAAAAATGTCTCTCTGTCACCATTTTCGACCCCATGCATAATTTTATAGACTTCAATCATATCCCCCCTCAGACGTCTCCTGTCCAAACTAAAGAGTCCCAAACGCTGCAGCCTCTCCTCATAAGGAAGGTGCTCCAGTCCCTCAATCATCCTTGTTGCCTTTCTCTGCACTTTTTCTATCTCTTCAATATCCTTTTTGAGATGTGGCGACCAGAGTAGGGTGTTGTGGGTTTTCCGGGTTGTATGGTTGTGTCCCAGTAGCATTTTTTCCTGACGTTTCGCCTGCATCTGTGGCTGGCATCACAGTGGTGCGGTGAGTTCCACAGGTTAACGATGGGTTGCGTGCCTGTATTCTGCTATGAATTGCTTTCACCGCATGTCGTTTGGCAACTGTAGATCTGAAAGGTCCGTTCTCTTGAGTCCCAAGCTGATGACGTCGAGCCATTTATTATCTCTCAACTTAACTACATTATAGTGTGATCGTAATAAGAAATTGGTGAAGGGGGAGTTGTGTGAGACAGTAGGAGCAAGGGAAGGAGAAATATGAGGGAAGGAGAAATGGAAGCATTCAAATGCCATGGCATACTTTTGTGTTGTTTTCGGCTGGCGAGATGGGACTCATTTGTCCTTCCTGGTGATTTCATTTTAACGGCTGCTCTTTTCTTGTTTACCGCTGTCGCTGTGTTTTCTGGGATTGCTAATTAATTTGACCAAATGTGCTTTTAATGTGTTTTTTATTGATGTTTTTAGAATTGTAGTCTTTAAAAGAAAAGGCTTGGGATGAAATTTTTAGAACAGGTTCATCTCTGGAATCCGTTCCGGGGGATTTCTGCCTGGGGAAAGAACTCACATGTACGTGAGAAATTTCTACCCCTGGATTTTATTTTGCCATTTCGGTGGGCCGTGATTTATGGTGGTGCGAGAAAAAACAAATAGATACCAACTCAGGATAAGGATGTTCAAAAAAACTATGAATGGGGAGTTCTGTGTTCAGATCTTTGCTTGGGCATAAAGTCCACTGAGCAACTTTGGGGGCAGTGTCGTTCTCTCAGCTTGGCCTATCTTAAGGGGTTGTTGAGAAGCTAAGAGGGAGGAAGGCAGTTGCTGTTTATGCCCCTTAGGCCGTCTCACAGAAAGGATGAGGAGGTATAGAATAAATATTTGGCCTTTTCATAAGTCCCTACGTTCTTCTCCATTATTCCTCAGTTCAGCCTGATTCGTGCAGGCCAGGGAATTGAGGTGAAGAAGAAGAAGAAGAAGAAGAAGAAGAAGAAGAAGAAGAAGAAGAAGAAGAAGAAGAAGAAGAAGAAGAAGAAGAAGAAGAAGAAGAAGAAGAAGAAGAAGAAGAAGAAGAAGAAGAAGAAGAAGAAGAAGAAGAAGAAGGCAGCAGCAGCAGAAGCAGAAGCAGAAGCAGAAGAAGAAGAAGAAGAAGAAGAAGAAGAAGAAGAAGAAGAAGAAGAAGAAGAAGAAGAAGAAGAGCCTATCTACCCACAAAAGAAGGAAGAAAGGAGGGAGGGAGAGGGAGGGAGGAGTGGACGATGGTTATATCCCCTTACTCTCCTTGTAGGAGACTCAAAGGGGCTTACAATCTCCTTGCCCTTCCCCCCTCACAACAAACACCCTGTGAGGTAGGTGGGGCTGAGAGAGCTCCGAGAAGCTGTGACTATGCCTAATAAAGGTTTTGGATTTGGATTTGGACTAGGCCAAGGTCACCCAGCTGGCGTGTGTGGGAGTGCACAGGCTAATCTGGATTCCCCAGATAAGCCTCCACAGCTCAGGCGGCAGAGCTGGGAATCAAACCCGGTTCCTCCAGATTAGATACACGAGCTCTTAACCTCCTACGCCACTGCTGCTCCTGCTGCAGTGGGCTGCGTTTCTTCCAGTGGCCAGTGGTGGAGGCTGATCTCTTAGAATGGGTCCATATGTGAAGAACTCCCTGAAAGCAGAAAGCTAGCACTTCAAGCCAATAGCACTGTTGTGTTTTTTTGTTGTTGTCATTATCTGAAAATGAAAATCTCCCATCTCCAGCCTGAATTAGTGCAGTTTGTTCTACTGTCTCTGCTTTCTTACCACCTCTTTTTACTGCATGTGTAAACCAGGAATCTTTCTTTACTGGGGTGGGGGGGATGCCTCCTCCTCCCCCACTAGGAGAAAGTCAGTCAACTTGAAGCGCCAAAAATGTCGTACATGAAAGGTGACCTCCCTCCTGAGGCGAGGAGCGTGAACACAATTCTTGTCTCTAAACAGCCTTTTCCATCAAGCTGTGTGTACTTTGGCCGGCTCGACGGTTCCCGGCTGAACGCGTTTGTACCGTTTGAGCGTCTCTGCCGGCAGACCCCTGAGAAAACCGTGCGCCTCCTGCGCACACATGAAAGGAAGCAAACCTGTTTGCGGAAGATAAACCCAGCGTCAAGCTTGCGTTGCTTTGAAAAGCTGGCTGATGGATGGCATTTGGAGCGGCTGCGACGACCTGCCAGGCCTCTCGGGGCACTCATCTGCGTTCCTCTCCCGGCCTTCTTTTTTCTGTTTTTCTTGCTTGCGTTCTTTGTGGAACAAAATGCCACTTTATTTTAATTGAATATTACCGGCGAGCCGAACTTGACCTCTGCAGGCTGTGCCTCATTTCTGTGGGAGACTCGTATCTTGCAGGAGCGGCTAATTCTGGAGGGGCCGGGTTTGGGAGGAACAGGAGGCTGGATGAAGTGAGCTACTGGTCTGATACTGCAGGACTCCCTATTTTGGAGCCCCAAGCTATGCCGCCGCCTATCCTGAATTGGCCATCTCCAGTAAACGAGATAAGGGGAGATGCCGTGGGTTGACAACAGAGGTCGATTCCGCACTTGCGTTATCGACCTAAGTTCGAGCTGCGTTCGACCTAAGTGCTCCGCCCAACCACTGGGATCGACGTGGTTTTGTACCAGCTTCGCCCCGTGTAACGGTCAAATTTCCGACTCCAGTTGGGAACTACTACTTTTTCAGGGAACCACCCCTCGAACTCTCAAGCTCGATTCCAGTAAAGTGCAGGAATCTCTTGGGTGCCAGGAGTCCCCATTCCAGCCAATCCACAGCTGAGTGTTTCGCAAGGGCATGCGTACAGCTGGCCAATCAAAAAATGCCACCTTCGTCCCTCCATTCCTGTAGCAGTTTTTTTTTAATAACGTGTGTGGGGATAGACGGAACATGGCCGTAGAACAGTAGCCAATCGGAACGGAGCGGCGAAGAGGCACAGGATGATTCCGCCCTCCGAGCTGGGATCAAGCTGGTTGCAGTGGGGAACAACAATGGCTTCGACCTAGGTCAGTACCCTTCTCAGGGAACTGGGTCGAACCTATTTTACTCGTGTACAGAATCGCCCATAGAGTAGAAATGAGAAGCCACCAAAAGAGGGTGGGGGACAAGTGAAAAAAAAGGTTACTGGTCAAGGCCATGAAGTGGTGGAAGTTGTTGTCGTTCTAGCCCCAGATGGAAGTTTTGAAAGGGGTTTGTCAAATTCCCAAAGGATATCAGTCTAGATAGAAGTAACCTTTCGGTCCCTTCCGCTCATGCAAAATAATGCACTTTCTATCCATTTTCACGATTGTTTGCAAGCGGATCTTGCTGTTCCGCACAGTAAAATCCAGCTGCAAAGTGCATTGAAAGTGGATTGAAAGTGCTTCATTCTGCATGTGCGGGAGGGGCCTAAGTCATTACAGCAAAATGGAATCTCCAGATTTAAGGCCCCTTCCGCACATGCAGAATAATGCACTTTCAATCCACTTTCAATGCACTTTGCAGCTGGATTTTACTGTGTGGAATAGCAAGATCCACTTGCAAACAATTGTAAAAGTGGATTGAATGTGCATTATTCTGCATGTGCGGAAGGGACTAAGAGTAGGATAACCCTCAGTATAGCTTTCCAGCTTGCCTTCTGCAGTAGGTGATTTCGTGCCCGAAGCTCAGTCCCCCGCCACTGAACATAAGAACATAAGAACTAGCCTGCTGGATCAGACCAGAGTCCATCTAGTCCAGCACTCTGCTACTTGCAGTGGCCCACCAGGTGCCTTTGGGAGCTCACATGCAGGACATGAAAGCCTGCTGGTTGCTGCATAACACTGCTGCTCCCTTTGAGCACTTGGTCTTGCTAAGGCATTTGCAATTCTGAAGGATCAAGGGAGGATCAAGATTGGGAGCCAGGGATCAACTTCTCCTCCATAAATCCTGTCCAAGTCCGAAGCCTTTTAAAGCTATCCAGGTTAGTGGCCATCCCACCACCTCCCTGTGGTAGCATATTTCCAAAACACTCCAATCAGCACGCATAGCGTGAAGAAGTGTTTCCTTTTATTAGTCCTAATTCTTCCCCCCAGCATTTTCAATGAATGCCCCCTGGTTCTGGTATTGTGAGAAAGAGAGAAAATCTATCACTGCTTGATAGATGGCAGGGGAAATGGCATTGTATGATACCACATGTCATTTAGTTGAGTACCATCACCAATTTGCATGACACTCTAGGGATCTCCCTGATCACTATGGTTTTTAACCATATAAACTGGGAGAGACCATGGAGTGATTCACAACGTCATGCACAACACAGTGATGTCACTTCTGGGAACTCAGCTCGGAGTGATGTCATGTGTCACCGATTCCTTCAGTCTCTGCCACCAGAATCTCCAAATGTTGGGTGACACAACAATAGAAGATGGGCTTGTTTATGGACCCCCCCCCCCCCAGGTTTCTGTCTGACTACCATTAGAAACATCGTGCCAGAGTAGATTTGTTTGTTTGATTTCTAGGTTGCCTTGATTTCTAGGTTGCCTAGAGCAGCAGTGGCGTAGGAGGTTAAGAGCTCGTGTATCTAATCTGGAGGAACCGGGTTTGATTCCCAGCTCTGCCGCCTGAGCTGTGGAGGCTTATCTGGGGAATTCAGATTAGCCTGTACACTCCCACACACGCCAGCTGGGTGACCTTGGGCTAGTCACAGTTCTTCACAGCTCTCTCAGCCCCACCCACCTCACGGGGTGTTTGTTGTGAGGGGGGGAAGGGCAAGGAGATTGTCAGCCCCTTTGAGTCTCCTGCAGGAGAGAAAGGGGTGATATAAATCCAAACTCCTCCTCTTCTTCTTCTTCTTCTTCTTCTTCTTCTTCTTCTTCTTCTTCTTCTTCTTCTTCTTCTTCTTCTTCTTCTTCTTCTTCTTCTTCTTCTTCTTCTTCTTCTTCTTCTTCTTCTTCTTCTTCTTTCCCTTGACAGATTCAGGTGGCTTACAGCAGTGTAACCATATAGTAAATTATATCATTCAATACAAATCCAGTTAACTTCAGCACAGTTTTAACATTTGGGGGCTAAAAACAACCAGCGCCCCCCATGCCAATATGTACATGCATGTCAGATGTATTGGGGGAAGCGGGAGGAAAGAGGAAGGGGAAAAGGAAGAGGGAGGCCGTATAGATGGTAACCGTAGCTGTCTTCAACCATTGAGAGCCAGCGTGGTGTAGTGGAGAAGAGCGTGGTGTAGTGGAGAACCAGGTTTGATTCCCCACTCCTCCACCTGAGTGGCAGAGGCTTATCTGGTGAACCAAATGTGTTTCCGCACTCCTACATTCCTGTTGGGGTGACCTTGAGCTAGTCACAGTTCTCTCAGAACTCTCTCAGCCTCACCTACCTCACAAGGTGTCTGTTGTGGGGAGAGGAAGGGAAAGGAGCTTCTAAGCTACCTTGAGTTTCCTTATAGGAGAGGAAGGTCTGGTATAAATCCTTTTCTTCTTCATTGGCCTGGCAGAACCACTCCATCTTTCTGGCCCCACCAACAACTCTTGGTCTATGTGTTGTCGAAGGCTTTCACGGCTGGAATCACTGGGGTGCTGTGTGGTTTCCGGGCTGTGTGGCCGTGTTCTAGCAGCATTCTCTCCTGATGTTCCACCTGCATCTGTGGCTGGCATCTTCAGTTGATCCTCTGAAGATGCCAGCCACGGATGCAGGCGGAACATCAGGAGAGAATGCTGCTAGGCCATACAGCCCGGAAACCACACAGCGCCCCAACTCTTGGTCTGATCCTGGAAGGCGAGTTACATCATCCTTGGACAGCACTTTTGTTACACAAATTATTGTTGTGTTAAAACATTTATAGCGCTCTTTCCCCATGGGTCCAGGTGGCTTACAATACACAATTAAAACATCAAACCCCACAAACTCCCCCACAAACAAACAAAGACTTATAAAATGTAGCAAAGTGCTTGCAACCTACAGTCCATTAAAGTTCTATCGAGTAAAATATATTCCAGTGCCTCTTAAAATTGTCCAAGGACGGCACTCCCTGTCTCTCTTCGGAGAACCCATTCCGTAAAATGGGAGCCGCAGCAGAAAAAGCAGCAACGTGGGAGTCGGGGAGGGAGACGGAGCGTCTCGACCGCTTTTCTCGGCCAACCGTGCTTGCTACAATCTGTTAATGTTGCATGCGGAGGGGGGGCCGTGGTCCGAGGTCCAGCCAGGACAGCTGTGTTCCTTGGGCTGCGGGATCGTATCGGCGCTCCCCTGACAACCTATGATTAAAGGCCGACGCTTGTTTCGCGCTCTTAAAACGCAAGTTCTAGTCCCTGCTGCCCACCTCTGGCAGCTGGGCTGATACGTACTAGACAAACACACGCAAGGCCCTCTTGGCACCGCGATGCATGATCTGAGAAACAGCCCTCGAAGCGAGCGCTCTTTCCTACACACAAAACAGATGTTTGCTCAGGAGAGGGAAAATGTCATTTGGGCGGGGAAGCAGGAAGCTCCGTGTGTGAGAGGCCTGTAAAATTGTCTGCTGCGAACGGAACGGGAGTGGTTTTTAAAGTGTCCGCAGATGGCGTTAGGATCTTGCCCTGAGCAACTTTGAGGGCAGTGTCTTTCTCTCAGCTTAGCCTACCTTAAGGGGTTGTTGAGAAGCTAAGAGGGAGGCAGGCAGGTGCTGTTTATGCCCCTCAGACCGTCTCAGAGAAAGGATGAGGAGGAATAGAATAAATATTTGGCCTTTTTGTAAGTCCCTACGTTCTTCTCCATTATTCCTCAATTCAGCCTGATTCGTGCAGGCCAGGGAATTTAGGTGAAGAAGAAGAAGAAGAAGAAGAAGAAGAAGAAGAAGAAGAAGAAGAAGAAGAAGAAGAAGAAGAAGAAGAAGAAGAAGAAGAAGAAGAAGAAGAAGAAGAAGAAGAAGAAGAAGAAGAAAGAAGAAGAGAAGAAGAAGAAGGAGAAGAGGAGGGAGGGGCCGAGGGAGGGAGGAGAAGAGGAGGGATGGGCCGAGGAGGGAGGAAGGGAGGAGGGATGGGCCGAGGAGGGAGGAAGGGAGGAGGGATGGGCCGAGGAGGGAGGAAGGGAGGAGGAGGAGGAGGAGGAGGAGGAGGAGTTTGGATTCATATCCCACTTTTCTCAGCCATAAGGAGTCTCAAAATACTTTGGGCTTCGGCCCTTCCTAAGCCAGTGGTCTTCAGCTGATGGGGAGGGCCCCTCAGGTTCACAGTGGAGCTTCCCAACTGTTGTGGGGAGTTTTGTTGCTGCTTTTTTGGGGAAAAATCTATATATATTGAGGCGCGTGAAAAAGGCTCTGGGTGCCCTTTGCATGCATGCTGAGAGGAGCAGTAGGACAGGTCACCGAGCAGAGAGGATTTTAGCACTGTTGGGCTTAGGTCAGTGGTGGGATCCAAAAAATTTAGTAACAGGTTCCCATGGTGGTGGGATTCAAACTGTGGCGTGAAGAAGGCCAATGCAGGGCTGTGGGCAGGGCTGGCAACGGGCGTACAGTGCATTCCAAGAAGTAGCGGGCAACGTTCCTGGTGGGAGGAGGGGCTGTGGCAAGGATGCAGCCGCTGTGCCGGTCCTTGGGCGGGAAACGAATGCACGCAGGCGCAGGCTGCCACGCACGCCGGTGCACCTCCTGCTAGACTGCTTCAAGTTCTGCGCGCTACTGCCGAGAGGAGGGGCGTAACTAAGGCCAAAATCACGTGGCAAAATCACCCATTAGTCACCCCCTCTCGGCACACACAAATAATTAGTAACCTACTCTCGGGAACCTGTGAGAACCTGCTGGATCCCACCTCTGGCTTAGGTACTCCGGCCCATCCTTTTCCTATCAAATGGATGCTATCAGTGGTGGGATTCAGGCGGTTCACGCCGGTTCGGTGGAACCAGCACCTAATTTTTTGTTGAGTTCCGGGAACCAGTTGTGAAAAGCAGCCTTGCCGCCCGGCTGCTCTGAGGCACTAAAACCTCCGTCTCCCACTCTCCCAGGGGAGGAAGAGCGAGGGAGCTTTCAGAGCCCTAGAGCAATTGGGTAGCAAGGCACCCAGCTGCTCTGAGGTGCTAAAAGCCCCATTGCCCCCTCCCCCAGGGTTTCAGAGCAACGGCGGCAAGACCCCCTCCTCCCCTTCGCCCCCGCAAGAAGTTCCTCCACAGCAGGTAAGTGGGCAGCGGAGGAGGTGTAACCAGAGGTGGGATCCAGCAGGTTCTCACAGGTTCCAGAGAGTAGGTTACTAATTATTTGGGTGTGCCGAGAGGGGGTTTTGCCACGTGATTTTTGTCTTAGACAGCAGCAGTGGTGTAGGAGGTTAAGAGCTCGTGTATCTAATCTGGAGGAACCAGGTTTGATTCCCCGCTCTGCCGCCTGAGCTGTGGAGGCTTATCTGGGGAATTCAGATTAGCCTGGGCACTCCCACACACGCCAGCTGGATGACCTTGGGCTAGTCACAGCTTCTCGGAGCTCTCTCAGCCCCACCTACCTCACAGGGTGTTTGTTGTGAGGGGGGAAGGGCAAGGAGATTGTCAGCCCCTTTGAGTCTCCTGCAGGAGAGAAAGGGGGATATAAATCCAAACTCCTCCTCCTCCTCTCCTCCTCCTCCTCTCCTCCTCCTCCTCTTCCTCCTCCTCTTCTTCTTCTTCTTCTTCTTCTTCTTCTTCTTCTTCCTCTCAGCAGTAGCGCGCAGAACTTGAAGCAGTCCAGCAGGAGGTGCACCGGCGTGCGTGGCAGCCTGCACCTGTGTGCCTTCGCGTTCCTGCCCAAGGGCAGCCCCTTGGCAAGGCAAGAGCTGCGTCCTTGCCACAGCCCCGCCCAGGAATGCCCCGCCCCCGGAATGCCCGGCCATGCCCCCATCATGCCCCGCCCAGCCCCTTTGGCACTACGCCACAGTTTGAATCCCACCACCGTGGGAACCTGTTACTAAAATTTCTGGATCCCACCACTGGGTGTAACGGGGCACGGTGGGGGGGGGTACAGAGGGGGCATGCACGGTGTGGGGGACCGGGTTTTAAATTCTCTTCCCTTGAAAACCTTATGTGGTCTCCATAAGTCGACTGTAATGGATATCAGGCAACGGGGTGTTAGGAAAAGACCTCCCCAAGACCCTGATAGGAACCACTGCCCACAGTCATCAGGAAATGCATGACAGCCCTTGAATTCAACCCAGATAAGCAAGGATCGCACTCGCCATAGGCCTTACTTGGCACGAGTCTGCGTTTTCTTTCAGCTCAGATTCCGGCGCATCTCCAACTCTCTGCACGAAGAGGAAAACTAAATGTTTCCTCAGAAAGTGAACTGGCAAAAGCGCCCGTTTTCGCAGCCGTTTGTCACCCTGGCTCTCTGAGCGTACTGACAGGGCTCGTAAATCACATTCCTAGTCCGTTCAAGGTCGCTTCCATCTCTAACGCAAGGCAGCCTGAACCGTTCGACTGCCTGAGGCGGAAAATCCAACTTAAAACATCTCCGCACATAATAATTAGCACACCCCGTTTTGCAGCTTCCATTCCATTTCGGCAGGGCCGGCTCAGGAGAATTGCACTGTGGTTTGGGGCCCGATTCGGCATATAAAACTGCCTGTCACCCACACTGTCCTCCTTAGTGTCGAACAATGCAAGAGGCGGGAAATGTTTGCCTTGTCTCCTGAGTGCTTTTTCAAAAAAAAATGTTTTACTTCAGTGTCACTGTGGGGACCTTATGGGAGAAAGGGGTGATTTCATTGTTCCTTCAAGACAGTTTTCCTTGTCAAAAATTACATTCCCAAGGCAGCATTCCCTCTCTCTGGGATTTCTTTTCCCTTGCTGGGAGAACATAAGAGGATTTCGTGGTTGTTTCCACCTCCCAAAACTTCCCTGTGTCAGAACTTCCAAGGTGCTCACAGGGTGAAAAATATTGGGGACCCCTACATTGTGGTTTCCGGCAAATGATGCCCAGAGGCAGCGTGGTGTAGTGGTTAAGAGCAGGTGGATTCTAATCGGGAGAACCGGGTTTGATTCCCCACTCCTCCACTTTGAGTGTATGTGGAGGCTTCATCTTGGTGAACCAGATGTGCTCGCGACTCTCCTACTGTTCCCCCCACGTCGGAGTGACCTTTGGGCTAGTCACCCGTTCTCCTCAGGACTCCCTCTCAGCCCCACCTACCTCACCCAGGTGTCTGCTGCTTGGGGAGAGGAAGAGGAAAGGGAGCTTTGTAGGCCACCTTGGTTGGAATCCCCCACTCACCGTCTTGAAAGCCAGGTTTCAGAACACACAACCTAACCAGGTTTGAGGGATCGAATTACCTCCCTCATTGCTTTGGGCGTGGCAGATTCCGCTTTCTGACTGCTCGTTCTCTCCCGTTAATCCGGTGTTTCGGCAGGGGACCTTGGTTGCAAGTGGTATACAGACTCCCATTGACCACGATTTCCAGAGCTGATCCGAGGGGTGGGATGAGGGTTGAAACCCTGATTCGCTTCCCGCACTCTGG
This sequence comes from Sphaerodactylus townsendi, assembly GCF_021028975.2. Classification (NCBI taxonomy): domain Eukaryota; kingdom Metazoa; phylum Chordata; class Lepidosauria; order Squamata; family Sphaerodactylidae; genus Sphaerodactylus; species Sphaerodactylus townsendi. The sequence goes on along the minus strand of NC_059428.1, from coordinate 9,547,654 downwards.
AGTGTGACGCAATTGCACTCCGGGACTAACCAATCAGCACTGGCGATGCACGCCAGCCAGCCTTTTCCCTTGGATTACTGCTTCCTTTTGCGATTGGCCAGTAGAAGGGGATACAAATGTTAAACAGTCAAATGTGTAACTTTGAATCGTTAATAGTTTACATAGGTAACAATTGACTGTTTGCACAGTTAAACGTTAAACTTTTACACACTGGTTTTTTTGCTCACGCCCCTACAATGTACATTTCCGCAAGAGCTGGTAGGGAAAGGTCCCGCGCATCAAGGCACGCCGCTACAGCCAATCTAGGGAAGACCGTCAGCCGTTTGAAGCTGAAGGCTCACAATCCTTGGTAGTGGGGATTGCTAAGAGTTCTGCAACCGGGTGTGTCTGCTGTGTGCTCGCTGCGGTGGGGAGGGAGAAACTCTGATGAAGAGGACACAGTTTCACACCGAACAGGTTTGGATCTGCGTGCACATTTCAAGTGGGGATTCGACCCTTGAATCTCCTTACAGGAGAGAAGTGTGGGATATAAGTCCAAACTCTTCTCTTCTCAGATGGGCAACTCCTCTGTGCATTGACAATCCAACCAGCACAAGTACAGTTAGCATGACAGTAGTGCAACAGGGCATGGCACTGTTAGTGAAACAGAAATAAATAAGTAAATAAATAAATTTGAAGTGAAATAAATACATAAATAAAATAATACTCCCATGCGTTCCTTAGCGGGAGAGCGGTGGCACTGTGGTAGAACACCTGCTTTTCATGCAGAAGGTCCAATCCCCCGGCATCTGCGATTAAATTGAACAGGTAAGAGGTAATATGAAAAATCTTGCTTAGGATCCTGAAGAGCAGCTGCTGATCTGAGCGGGGAATACCAACTTTGGCCCTTTCCCCACTTACCTTTGCTGACCTTTGCTGCGCGCTACTCTCAGCGTGCGGCATCTCTGGCGTGCGCCTGGGCGTCCCCACGACCCCGCACTCTGCGCGGGGTCATCAATTGGCGCCGTTTCGAGGAGTGCCAGGGATGCCATGCGCTGAGGGGGCGCGAGAGCGGTAGTGTCGGGGCAGCTGCATTGTCGCCGCCCCTGTAGTGGGGAGTGCCGGGGGACTCCGCGCTACTTGAGGAGAGTAGCGCGGGGCTTAAGGAAGTGGGGAAAGGGCCTTTGACAAATGCAATAGCCTGATTCATATGAGGCAGCTTCTCGTGTGCGTGAGCTCTGTATCTGTCATTGTTCTATCCCATGGGTCTTCAACCTGCGGCTCTCCAGATGTTCATGGACTACAATTCCCAACAGCCCCTGCCAGCATGGCCCAAGTGGCCATGCTGGCAATGGCTGATGGGATTTGTAGTCCATGAACATCTGGAGAGCCGCAGGTTGAAGACCGCTGTTCTATCCAGATAGTACGGTCACACATGAATTGACGGTTGACCAACACTCATCATATGCTCCCCTCAATGGTGGTCCTTTCCGTTCCTTCACCAGGCATGGAAGAAGCGATGGTTTATCCTCCGCAGCGGCCGCATGAGTGGGGACCCGGACGTGCTGGAGTATTACAAGAACGACCATTCCAAGAAGCCGCTTCGCGTGATCAACCTCAACTTCTGCGAGCAGGTGGACGCGGGCCTCACCTTCAACAAGAAGGAGCTGCACGACAGCTACGTCTTCGACATCAAGACCAGCGAAAGGACCTTCTACCTGGTGGCCGAGACAGAGGATGACATGAACAAGTGGGTCCGGAGCATCTGCCAGATCTGCGGGTTCAACCAATCCGAAGAGAACTCAGGTACGGCTAGTAGCTTTTTGCGTCAGGGGCGAACGATGGACTTTCAAAACAGGATGAGGTCGTGACTCAAAAGCCAGCAAATGTCGCTTGTCGCGTGCACAAACTTTAAAAGCTGGGAATGCTTTCAGGGTGGGGGTCTTTGGAAGGTGATGGTGAGGGGCTGCAGCTCTGTTGGAGAATCTCTGATTTGGGGTGCTGTGTGGTTTCCGGGCTGTATGGCCGTGTTCTAGCAGCATTCTCTCCTGACGTTTCGCCTGCATCTGTGGCTGGCATCTTCAGAGGATCTGATGGTAGGAATGGAAAGCAAGTGGAGTATATATACTGTGAGGTCAAAAGGTGAGGCCATCTGAATAGAGTAGCCCTGCATGTGAGTCACAGAGAAGTCTGTAGCATGGGAGTAACAATGAAGATAGCAAGGTCAATAGGTGAATGGACCGGAATAGAATATTGACCTTGCTATCTTCATTGTTACTCCCAGGCTACAGACTTCTCTGTCACTCACATGCCAGGCTACTCTATTCAGATGGCCTCATCTTTTGACCTCACAGGTATATATACTCCACATGCTTTCCATTCCTACCATCAGATCCTCTGAAGATGCCAGCCACAGATCCATGTGAAACGTCAGGAGAGAATGCTGCTAGAACACGGCCACACAGCCCGGAAACCACACAGCGCCCCAGTGATTCCGGCCGTGAAAGCCTTCGACAATACAATCTCTGATTTGCATGCAGAAGGGCCCGGGTTCGAGTCCTTGGGATTTTCAATTAAAAGATCACCGAGTAAATGTTACGAAAGACCCCCCCAATCCTGAGAGCTGTTCCCAGTCTGAATAGAAATACTGACTGATGGACTCTGATTCAGTCAGGACAAGGCAGTTTCATATATATGGTTTTACTCTTAAAAATTTCAGTCATCATCCCATCATTAAGAGGGGACAAACAGACAGAGGTGTCTGATAACACAGATAGATTTGATTCATGTAATCAAACAACTTCATCTTAGACAATGCTGAGGTAAAAACTGACAATTTCTTACACACCTGAGCAGCTTCCAAAGAGCCAGTGTGGTATAGTGGTTGGAGGGCTGGGCTAGGCTCTAGAAGACCCAAGTTCGAATCCCCCCGCAGCCATGAGTGCTCACTGGCTGACCTTGGGCCGGTCACACACTCTGAGAGTCACCGACCTCACAAGATTGTTGTGAGGATGAAATGGAGGAGAGACAAATGATGCGAAAGGTGGGGTAGGAGTGAGGGAGATAAGCGAGTTAAAATTACCATTGTTCTCCTTTTGTCCTCACGGCAACCCTGTGAGGTAGGTTAAGCTGAGAGTAAGTGCCTGGGGTGTCCTCTGTCCTGGAGGCCATTTGTTGCACGAAGTCCACTCCTCATCTAAAAGTAGGGCAAGGTCATGCCTTCAGGTAACATTCACTTGGCCAAGTCAGCACTAGGTTCAGTGGTGGGATCCAAAGATTTTAGTAACAGGTTCCCATGGTGGTGGGATTCAAACAGTGGCGTAGCGCCAATGGGGATGGGTGGGGCACGACGGGGACGTGGCCGGGCATTCCGGGGGCGGGGCATTAATAATTTGTCTGTTACTGTAAAAAAAAAGTTCCTAATTTCCAGCTGGTATCTTTCTGTCCATCATTTAAACTCATTATAGCAAATCCTTTAGTCTACTGCCATCAGAAACAACTACTTCTCCTCTAATTGACTGCCTGTCAAATACTTAATACTTTCGAATACTTAATTTTGTTTCTAGCAATCAAAAGAAGGAGACTTTCCTTAAACAAGGAACTTTAACATATTTCTAAAACATGTTTTTAAAACAGCCCAACAGGGAGATTCCTCTACAGAAGCACTGTGGATATCAATACCAGGGGTGAAGCATAGTTTAACAGTAGGAATATATTATCGTCCCCCTGACCAAAGTGCACAAGAGGATTCTGAGATGGAAAAAGAAATTAGAGAGGCCAACAAAAGCAAAAATGTCGTGGTAATGGGCGATTTTAACTATCCCCACATAAACTGGAAAAATGCATGTTCAGGTCATAGTAAGGAGAGAACATTCCTGGATATGCTAAATGACTGTGGCTTAGAGCAGATGGTTGTGGAACCAACCAGGGGAGAGGTGATCCTAGATCTAATTCTATGTGGGACCCAGGACCTGGTGCGGGAAGTCAGTGTTGTTGAGCAGATAGGGAACAGCGACCACAATGCTGTCAGATTCAGTATCCCTGCATGCGAACAAGTGACAACTACTAATGTAGTTACATTCGCCTTCAGAAAGGGAAATTTCTCAAAGATGAGGGGGATAGTGCGCAGGAAGCTGAAAGGGAAAATCAAGAGAGTCAAAAATGTCCAAGGTGCTTGGAGGTTATTTAAAACACAGTTTAAAAAGTTCAGCTGGAATGTGTTCCCGCAGGTTAGGAAAGGCAGCGCCCAGTCCAAAAGAAAGCCACCATGGTTAACAAGGGAGGTTGAGGAAATTATTAGGAAAAAAAAGATGTCTTTTAGAAAATGGAAGTCCAACTCAACTGATGAAGAATACCAGAGAGAACACAAATGGTGGCAAAAGAGAAGCAAGTTAGCTGTAAGGGAGGCAAAAAAGGATTATGAGGAACGCATGGCTGCGAACATCAAGACTAGCAACAAACAGTTCTTCAAGTACATCAAAAGCAGGAAGCCAGCTAGGGAAGCCGTAGGCCCGTTAGATGATGAAGGAACAAAAGGTGTGCTAAAAGATGACAGGGAGATTGCAGAGAAGCTGAATGAATTCTTTGCATCTGTCTTCACCCAAGAGGAGGTGAGGAATAATTCCTGCACCTGAACCAAGCTTCTTAGGAGGTGATCTGAGGAACTAGCGAAGATAGTGGTAGACAAGGAAGAAGTTCTGGCAGCCATTGATAAACTAAATGCTACCAAATCCCCTGGCCCAGATTGCATTCATCCAAGAGTTCTTAAAGAGCTCAAGCATGAAATTGCTGATGTTCTCACATTAATATGCAACTTATCCCTGAAATCAGGCTCCATCCCTGAAGACTGGAAGATGGCCAATGTCACACCAATCTTTAAGAAAGGGTCTAGGGGGGACCCAGGAAATTACAGGCCAGTCAGTTTGACATCTGTTCCTGGTAAATTAGTAGAATCTGTCATTAAAGATAAAATTATAAAACATGTAGAAAAGCAAGACCTGCTGAGGAAGAGTCAGCATGGCTTTTGTAGAGGCAGGTCCTGTCTTACAAACTTACTAGAGTTCTTTGAGGGTGTAAACAGACATGTGGATAAGGGGGAACCAGTGGACATTGTCTACTTGGATTTCCAAAAGGCTTTTGACAAAGTTCCTCACCAGAGACTGTTGAGAAAACTCAGCAATGAAGGAATAAGAGGGGAACTCCTCCTATGGATTAAAAACTGGTTGAGGAACAGGAAACAAAGGGTGGGTATAAATGGGAAGTTCTCACAATGGAGAGATGTCGGGAGTGGTGTCCCCCAAGGATCCGTTATGGGACCAGTGCTCTTTAACTTATTCATAAATGACCTGGAAGTAGGGGTGGGTAGTGTGGTGGCCAAGTTTGCAGATGATACCAAATTATGTAGGGTGGTAAGAACCACAAAGGATTGCGAAGAGCTCCAAGTGGACCTTGATAAATTAGGTGAGTGGGCTAAGAAATGGCAAATGCAGTTCAATGTAGCAAAATGTAAAGTGATGCACATAGGGGCAAAAAATCCAAACTTCACATACACGCTACAGGGGTCAGTGCTATCAGTCACAGACCAGGAAAGGGATTTGGGCGTCTTAGTTGATAGTTCCACTCAATGGATGGCAACTCAATGCATGGCAGCTGTGAAAAAGGCAAACTCTATACTGGGGATCATTAGGAAAGGAGTTGATAATAAAACTGCAAGGATTGTCATGCCCTTATATAAAGCAGTGGTGCGACCGCACTTGGAGTACTGTGTTCAGTTCTGGTCGCCACATCTCAAAAAGGATATCGAAGAGATAGAAAAAGTGCAGAGAAGGGCAACGAGGATGATTGAAGGATTGGAGCACCTTCCTTATGAGGAGAGGCTGCAGCGTTTGGGACTCTTTAGTTTGGAGAGGAGACGTCTGAGGGGGGATATGATTGAAGTCTATAAAATTATGCATGGGGTAGAAAATGTGGACAGAGACATTTTTCTCTCTTTCTCACAATACTAGAACCAGGGGGCATTCATTGAAAATGCTGGGGGGAAGAATTAGGACTAATAAAAGGAAACACTTCTTCACGCAACGTGTGATTGGTGTTTGGAATATGCTGCCACAGGAGGTGGTGATGGCCACTAACCTGGATAGCTTTAAAAGGGGCTTGGACAGATTTATGGAGGAGAAGTCAATTTATGGCTACCAATCTTGATCCTCCTTGATCTCAGATTGCAAATGCCTTAGCAGACCAGGTGCTCAGGAGCAGCAGCAGCAGCAGAAGGCCATTGCTTTCACATCCTGCATGTGAGCTCCCAAAGGCACCTGGTGGGCCACTGCGAGTAGCAGAATGCTGGACTAGATGGACTCTGGTCTGATCCAGCAGGCTAGTTCTTATGTTCTTATGAGAATTATCCCGTTTTCTACCTTCGCTAACCAGCCACATAGGAAACAACAGGACTTTATGATTTTTGGGCCTAATGGAACTTCTAACGGAAAAGCAGACCCAATTAGTAACCCCCTCTTGGCACCCACAAATCATTAGTAACCCACTCTCTGGAACTGGTGAGAACCTGCTGGATCCCACCTCTGACTGGGTTGCACACAGGATGCTGCATAATTCATTATAGTAACATCCGTTTCTCATGGGAGTGGTGGAATAGCCGTATGCCTTTCAACGCACCGCAGGTGGCAGGGTGGCGTTTTAAAAGGGGCCGGCAAACCCTTCGTGTGCAGGCGGCCGTTCCCACTTTGACCTGCACTTATCAGTTTCAAGGGCCAGATTCCAGCTGGCTCGCCCTCTCAGGCAAGGATCCCACCAGCGGGATCTGCGACCGTAAATGAATGCTAGAAAGATCCCGTCAGCAGTCGGTTTTGCAGAATCGGCACGGGGCTTCCGAGCGCAAAAGGACTCCTTGGCTTTCGTTCCTCGGGAGCGCTGTGGATAAAACTAAGCTGTGGACAAGTCGTTCCCCGAGAGAGGAGAGGAATGGTTTAAAATGGGGGGGGGGAGCCCTGATGGGAGTATTCTCTTCCCTCCCCTCTTCACCCCCTCCCGGCGTGATCTCAAGGGCAGGCGAGCGAGAACAGAGTGGAGACGAACGTGCCTAATGCTCAAAGAAAGGAAGCGCTTCCACCTGCCGAGCCCAATTTCTGATTGGGGCTCCCGAGAGCGGTAATGCTACGAGGCAGCACACTCAACAGACACATCCAATTGCATTAGAAAGGAGAGGCATCTTGGGCTGGGGAAGAGTCATTTTAAAGCTGTTTTGTGCTATAGCCGTGGTGGCGAACCTTTGGCACTCCAGATGTTATGGACTACAATTCCCATCAGCCCCTGCCAGCATGGCCAATTGGCCATGCTGGCAAGGGCTGGTGGGAATTGTAGTCCATAACATCTGGAGTGCCAGAGGTTCGCCACCACTGTGCTATAGGAAGGCCGGAATCTTGAATTTCCAGTGGGCATATTGGAGGGGGTAAACTTTGGGATATGTAAGCCTGTGAGTTACATCTAACTATTCAAAGCCCCCTAAAATCTGTCCCAAAGACTGGCCTCGCTTCTGGATTCTTCTTCTTCTACCACACGGCAGCATTTGAACTGGACCTCCGAAGATTGCTCCGGCTTAGCTGTTGTACAGATTGTGGAGCTTGAGGAATAATAAATGAATGCAGGCTAGGGCAGGGGTGTCAAACTCGCGGCCCTCCGGATGTTCATGAACTACCATTCCCATCAGTCCCTCCCAACATGAGCATTGGCTATACTGGCAAGGGCTGATGGGAATTGTAGTTCATGAACATCTGGAGGGCCGCAAGTTTGACACCTGTGGGCTAGGGGATCTGCTAAATTGGTTGCAAGGAGAGCCTGCAAGCAGAATCCTGCAATTTTTTTTCTCTTCAAATATTTGAAAATAGTTTTTATTTATGTCACTTCATTAAAATTCACAATCCAAATTTCCTCACTGTTCACTGTACATTTACAATTGCTTTTAGGTTATCCTTCAAATATACCAGATAATGCATAAACCATATACAATATTAATCCAATATCACAATTGCTAGAGTAAAAGAAAAAAAGCGAAAAAGAAGGGGGGAAAGATACAAATTAAGAATTACTAACTGTGTATTAAGAATCAGACATAGCGGCATAGAAGCAGAAAGAGATGAAAGAAGAAAGTTTTGATTAAAGAAGATAGACGAGAAGACCAAGAAAAGACCTCCACTTAGCTTTTCCATTATTGTTGGCCAATGCTCTCACATCCTGCAGGTGAGCTCCCAAAGGCACCTGGTGGGCCACTGTGAGTAGCAGAGTGCTGTACTAGATGGACTCTGGTCTGATCCAGCAGGCTACTTCTTATGTTCTTATGTTGTTAGTATTTTCCTTAATTCTTAAGCTCCTATTCATTAATTCTATGTACATTACATTGAATAATATTATTTCCTTTATACAATTTCTTACTTGGTCGGTAAATGAGTACCTAGCTCATAGCTAGGGGGTAAAGAATACCAGGGGAAAGCAATGGCAGACTGCCCCACAGAATCCTGCAATATTATGGGCACTGAACTGCACCAACTGTCTGACCAGCAAATCAACGGTGCGATATTTGCCTGGATGTTTGTCATCTCGGAGGCAGGAAAACAGCGCCGGCGGCAGCAGAGGCCAACCGCTTCCTGACCATTGTGTGCCATGCGCTCCCGTTTCCTCTCTTGCAGATTCGTGCGAGTGGCACTTGTGTCTGGAGCGGTGGGAGGCTGGGGGAGGAGCGAAGAACGATCATGAGCTGATTAACAATGACTCCGGTTTGCTAGCAAAGGGCAGTCCGATCGTCCTGGGGATTTTATTTTGGTGAGCCTATCAGGAGGGGAAACGGTGGAGAGGTTGAACCTTCTGGAAAGAGGCTAGGTCATTTCTCTGCAATATGCAGCACCTAGCACACTGCTGAACAGAGGCGTACCAGGGGTAAATGGCGCCGGGAGACAAATTGTCTCCAGGACGCCCACCAGGCTCTGCCCACCCTGGCTCCGCCCCCACTGCCCTCAACCCCGCCCATGTCACCATGGACATGGGCAAGGTCTAGGGTGCCCACCTCCCCCCCCCAGACTCCCCCTGCCGGCTGGGTTCCCCTCCGGGCAGGCCAGAAGAGACTGCAGTCCCGGCCTCAGAGACCTTCTTTTATAAGCACTGAGGTGGGGGAGGGGGCTTGGGGAGCAGGAAGGGGCGGGACTTCCTGCTCCCCAAGCCCCACCCCAGGCCTCAGTGCTTATAAAAGAAGGTCTCCGAGGCCGGGACTGCAGTCTCTTCTGGCCTGCCCGGAGGGGAGGTCAGAAGAGACTGCAGGAAGGGAGGGGGGAGTCCAGGGCGGGGTTGAGGGTGCTTGGAGGCAGCAGGAAGTCCTGCTGTCTCGTCGTTTTTGCATGCCTCGGACGGGGTCGAGGCACGTGAAAACGACGAGACAGCAGGACTTCCTGGTCACGTGGGGGGCCGATTTTGCGCCCCCCCCCCACGTGACCAGCAGTGTGGCGCCCGGGGACAAGGGGTACCCCTTGTCCCTAGGCAGATACGCCACTGCTGCTGAACCCCACCCCTTGCCTCCGTGAGGGGGTGGGCTCGATGGCGTGCGGCTGGGGCGCACACCATGACAGAAAGGTGTGCGCCCGGGGACATGGGTGACCCCATATCCCTATAAACCCTACACCTCTGGGGTAGATCATCATACACAAAGCAGCCTTATGCTTTGATCATCAAAGTTAGCATTGTCTGCTCAGGCAGGCAGGCACTTTCCAGGGTCTCTGCCAGAGGACTTTCACATCACCAACTGCCTGGTCCTTTTTTACTGGATATATACTGAACCTGGGACTCTTCATCCAAAGCCGAGGTGCTTCCCCTGAGCCACAGCCCCTGCGCTCTGTGATGTTATTTCCACGGGAACCCAGAAGTGCTGTCAGGTAGCTCTAGGAATTGCCCAGAAGCGGCTGACGATTCCTAGATCTACCCAGGGTTACAGGCAACCAAGAAGTTTGCCAGAAGTTTGGCCTCCGCTTAAACAGGCTGTTTCTGATTGTCTTCTGGCAACGGCCCTGCTGTCTTTTGCCGAACAGTCTTAGCACTGAAATACCATTGCATGCATGCAAAAAAACGGAAGAAAATAGCCCATCTTTGAAGCAGTAACGTTGTTGGCAGCTGCTTCTCTCTCTCTCTCTCTCTCTCTCTCTCTCTCTCTCTCTCTCTCTCTCTCTCTCTCTTCTCTTGTGAATGTCTTTGACCCTACGTTTCCTGAGTCACAAACAGCCAGTTATTTTAAGAACGCAGCATTATTTGGCGTGCTTTTTAGACAGTAAACAATTCCAGAGAAGGAACATATTTGGCACAGAGAGGTTTCTGGAGAGCGTTTGAGCAGCCCTGCACCCCACCCACTCCCCCAAATCAGCTGATAGGCAGTACATAAAACCTTTTGCAGGCCAGAAGACCATGTATATCAGCAATATGCTATGGCCAGCCCAATCCGTGGGGGCCAGGAGGATTCCCTTCTGAAGGTGGTACAACCCTGCTTCGGTGCAAGGGGCAAATGTTTTCATCTGAGCTGGGTTGATCATGTCTGTTGTGAGGCAGGATGGTCCATGTGGAAAGGGGCTACAGTGGGTTAGAAACTTGATTAAGAAGAAGAAGAAGAGGAGGAGGAGGAGGGGGGGGGAGGAGGAGGAGGAGGAGGAGGAGGAGTTTGGATTCATATCCCCCCTTTCTCTCCTGCAGGAGACTCAAAGGGGCTGACAATCTCCTTGCCCTTCCCCCCTCACAACAAACACCCTGTGAGGTAGGTGGAGCTGAGAGAGCTCCGAGAAGCTGTGACTAGCCCAAGGTCACCCAGCTGGCGTGTGTGGGAGTGTACAGGCTAATCTGAATTCCCCGGATAAGCCTCCACAGCTCAGGCGGCAGAGCTGGGAATCAAACCCGGTTCCTCCAGATTAGATACATGAGCTCTTAACCTCCTACGCCACTGCGTAGGTTTTAATGCCTTGAATATAGATATCTTGCTCAGTCTTTCCCCCTGAGCTGTGGGAATTCATTCAACGCTTTGGCTGTATTACCCTGGAGCTTTCCCCCCCTTCCACGTTATGAAAACAAAAGGAAGTAATCTCTGGCTTCCTAACCTGACTTGTCTGAAGAATCCCGAGGTAATTCCATTGAGGTAATTGTCCCTTTAAAGGTTAAGACCGAATGTAAACACCCCATTAACGGAGCTCCCCAGCTTACTGCTCCAGATCACCATCCGACGAAGTGGCTAATTGCCTGCAAATGCTCAATACCGTAATTTCAGCGAGTCCTTAAAGGTGCAGCCGGACTCTATTAATAAGTATATTATTATCGCTATTCTTTCCCTCCGGCTGACGTAGGAAGGAGTGCTAATGGACAGTTCCCTGCTCGTCAATAAGCTGAGAACATGTCACCAGTTCGACGGGTTACCAGCTCCGTCAACATCTGTGATGCCAGCTGGTAAATACTGAGTCTAGGATTCCCAGTGGTGCCAGGGACCACTCATCCCACTATAATCATGCTGAGACTTTTACACAACACTGTCAACGTTTGAACACTTCATGTACATTCACTTACGAGAATCTTCATGTCCTAGTTACTAGTAGAACAGACCAGAGATCTGACCAGGATGGCTCAGGTTGTTGTTATTATTGTTGTTGTTGTTGTTGTTGTTGTTATTTATTCGATTTGATAAACCGCCCTATCCCCGAAGGGCTCAGGGCGGTGTACAACAAAACAACAACAAACATAATAAAACAAATCGAATAACCCCAGTTAAAAATACAAAACCTTAAAACTATAGCAGCAGCATCCTACAATAAATAGTTAATAATTAATAATAAGGGGCATCTGGCATCACACCCCAGTGGTCAAAACCTGGGAGTGGTCAAATTCTGGAAGGGGGCTGGCAGATGGTTAGGTGCGCAACCAGTGAACAGGGCAGTGAGAGGGGCGGAATCAGCGGCCGGTCCCCCCAAAAGCCCGGTGGAACAGCTCAGTTTTACAGGCCCTGTGGAACTCCCCAAGGTTAGCCCAATCTTGGAAGCTAAGCAGGATCAACCCTGGGTAATACTTGGATGGGGGACCACCAAGGAAGTCCAGGGTGAACTCCCCCTGAAAGGGATCTGGGAGTCTTAGTAGACCACAAACTGAACATGAGTCAGGAGTGTGATGCAGCGGCCAAGAAAACCAATGTGATTCTGGGCTGTATCAATAGGAGTCTAGTGTCTAGATCGAGGGATTGTAATTGTACCTCTCTATTCTGCACTGGTTAGACCCCCCCTGGAATATTATGTACAGTTCTGGGCACTGCGCAAAAATGCTGCCAATCCAGACAGATTGGCAGCCATTCATGTTCTAGGCAAACACAGAACAAAAGGTTTTGTTGTTTTGAAAAAAACACGGCATTTATTTATGACTACCAATCTTGATCCTCTTTGATCTGAGATTGCAAATGCCTTAGCAGACCAGGTGCTCGGAAGCAGCAGCAGCAGCAGCAGAAGGCCCTTGCTTTCACATCCTGCACGTGAGCTCCCAAAGGCACCTGGTGGGCCACTGCGAGTAGCAGAGAGCTGGACTGGATGGACTCTGGTCTGATCCAGCTGGCTTGTTCTTATGTTCTTATGTTCTTATGACTGATTTATATGAGAGAGTGTGGCCCCTTCCGATCATGCAAAATAACGCACTTTCAATCCACTTCCAATGCACATTGCAGCTGGATTTTACTGTGTGAAATATCAAAATCCACTTGCAAACAGTTGTGAAAATGGATTGAAAGTGCATTATTCTGCATGTGCGGAAGGGGCCTGTGAGTCAAGACCAACAGCATCTTAGAGACCAACAAAACCTTCTGGGTAAAAGCTTTCGAGAGTCAAGTAGGAATGGAGATCCAAGACTTCTTATAAGTGCTGGCAGATTGCTAGGTACACAGAGAAGCGGCAGACTCACTAGTGAAAGATAAAAGTTAAATGTTTATTAGGGAACTACACTTCAGATGGAAAAGCCGAGAGGCAGGCATAGCTTTCAGCTACTTCACTGTAACTAGAGAAGGAGGGAGAGGAGTCTTTTGAGAAAGAGGACATTAGACCTGAGATGATCAATCTAGGAAGAAGAAGAGTTTGGATTTATACCCCACCTTTCACTCCTGTAAGGAGACTCAAGGTGGCTTACAAGCTCCTTTCCCTTCCTCTCCCCACAACAGACACCTTGTGAGGTCGGTGGGGCTGAGAGAGTTCTGAGAGAACTGTGACTCGCCCAAGGTCACCCAGCAGGAGTCTTAAGAGTGTGGAAACACAGTCCGGACAGACAAGAGGTGACGCGAAAGGATGGAGGGGTCTCTAATCTTTCAGGCTTATCTAGCTGACTTTCTTCTTAGTTACTTCCAACAATGGCCTTTTCCACACAAATCACCTGTAACGTTTATAAAACGTTTTTAATCCCTCACCCCTTTATCATGATGTTTGTTTGCATTCACCCCTTGAAATGATTCATGGCTGTCTTGGGGGTTCCCTTCCCCCTTTTTTGAGTTATTTGTAGAATTGATGCTCCAATGCTTCCTAACTGCAATTCTCTATAGCTTATATAGAAGAAGAGGAGTTTGGATTTATATCCCCCCTTTCTCTCCTGCAGGAGACTCAAAGGGGCTTACAATCTTCTTGCCCTTCCCCCCTCACAACAAACACCCTGTGAGGTGGGTGGGGCTGAGAGAGCTCCGAGAAGCTGTGACTAGCCCAAGGTCACCCAGCTGGCGTGTGTGGGAGTGTACAGGCTAATCTGAATTCCCCAGATAAGCCTCCACAGCTCAGGCGGCAGAGCGGGGAATCAAACCCAGTTCCTCCAGATTAAGATACACGAGCTCTTAACCTCCTACGCCACTGCTGCTATAATTGATGCTTCAAAGATTTACCACCACCACCACCACCCCCAGATTAAAAGACACAAAAGGGGGAACGGAGTTAGCTCAGGGGTGTGATAAAATGACGCTGAGGCGGGAGTTTGGGTACAGCACAGAGAGTTGGAAAACGGCAGTGGGAAAGATAAAGCGTAGTAAATATCGCACAGCGAAGGAAGGTGTCTTGAAAACGTTTCAGACTAAAGAATCATTTGAAACGGGGATTCATTTGAAATGTTTTGAGGCTGGAAATAAAATGTTTCTAGAACCGGGGGTGGTGGGATGGGGACAATGTGGAACTCCAAGGAAGAAACGTTTTATTTCCTGCCTCAAAATGTTCTAAAACAGAGATGGCAAACCTTTTTGAGACAGGAGTGCCCAAACTGCAACCCAAAACCCACTTATTTATCGCAAAGTGCCAACACGTCCATTTAACCTGAATACTGAGGTTTTAGTTTAGAAAAAATGGTTGGCTCCCAGGCGTGCGTTACTTGGGAGTAAGCTTGGTGGTAGTCGGTGGCTTTGCTTTGAAGCAACCGTACAACTCTTCCAACAGGTGAATCACGACCCTAGGAGGGTTTACTCAGAAGCAAGCCTCATTGCCAGCAGCCAAGCTTACTCCCAGGTAAAGGATCGTGCTTTAGTTCTTCACATGAAAATCAGTGGGGTTTAACAGTGCTTAACAGGGTTACCTACACTGCTTCCCAAAAACTAGGTCTTAGGTTTAATGCTAATAATCAATCCCAGTGGCCCAGGGCAGCCTAGATGTGCAGGGGGGGGGGGGCAACTCTGTTTGCGTGTGCCCACAGAGAGGGCTCTGAGTGCCACCTCTGGCACCGTGCCACAGGTTCGCCACCACTGTTCTAAAAGATTTGCGCGGAAAGGGCCAATTTCGCAATCAGGAAGTAGGAGGGGTGATGCGAAAAAGGGGACAAGATGCAAAGATACAAACCTAATTACAATGTACGTTGTTTCTTTTCATCCTGACTGCTCTCTTTGACTTGTGTCCTTCTGGCTGGGATAGAAGGCCTCAGGAATCTCCAATCCTACTACTGAACTGGACAGACAAACACAACGACCGTCACATCTTAGAGGAAATCTCCGTTTGCCTAAAGTGGAACGTTGTCTCAGAGTGAAACCGTTGACACTTACCAAATTCAAAGTCAAAATGTGATGGGCTATGGGCCATTAATAAGCCCACGTGCGGAAGCAGGGCCATGAATGCTCAAACATGCATGATGCGTGAAATTGCTAACAATTGGTCTATCAAGGTCAGCATTTGTCTGCTGTAATGGACTGTGGCTCACAGGTAGAGTGATGTGTCACGTCACCTGCCACCTGAAGAAGAGAAGAAGAAGAAGAGTTTGGATTTATATCCCCCCTTTCTCTCCTGCAGGAGACTCAAAGGGGCTTACAATCTCCTTGCCCTTCCCCCCTCACAACAAACACCCTGTGAGGTAGGTGGGGCTGAGAGAGCTCCGAGAAGCTGTGACTAGCCCAAGGTCACCCAGCTGGCGTGTGTGGGAGTGTACAGGCTAATCTGAATTCCCCAGATAAGCCTCCACAGCTCAGATGGCAGAGCGGGGAATCAAACCCGGTTCCTCCAGATTAGATACATGAGCTCTTAACCTCCTATGCCACCTGGTCTTTGAAGAAGAAGAAGGAGGAGGAGGAGGAGGAGGAGGAGGAGGAGGAGTTGGCATTTATATCTCACCTTTCTCTCCTGTAAGGAGACTCAAGGTAGCTTACAAACTGCCTTCCCTTCCTCTCCCCACAACAGACCCCTTGTGAGATAGGTGGGATTGGGAGAGTTCAGAGAGAACGGTGACTAGCCCAGGGTCATCCAGCAGGAATGCAGGAGTACAGAAACACATCTGGTTCACCAGATAAGCCTCTAGCACTCAGGTGGAGGAGTGGGGAATCAAACCCGGTTCTCCAGATTAGAATCCACCTGCTCTTAACCACTACACCACGCTGGGAGAAGTGGGGATTGGACCTGACACCTGCAGTAGATGCTGTACTACTGGTCCATGATCCTACCCCATGTGAGAGAATGTTCTTTCAGACACATAACAGCAGCTGGCTGTGCAGCTAAAAGAGACAGAAATCTGCACACACGTTGGGTCCTTCAACACAGGAAAGTTAATTGCAAGGGATCAAATATCTTCCCCCTCATGTTCCACATACCAGTGCATCCAAGTAAGCGTCTGAACCTGGGTGGGAAAATGAGAAAGGCCCATTTACTTGGCCACGCTTTTAGTGACCCACCAAGGCCCTTGAAAAAAGGCTGCGAAACATCGCTGATTTCTTTGGCTGCCTTCTCCCTCCAGAGTGCATGCTCTGTAGGCTGGGTCTGAAGAGTTATTTTCTTCTACGAGGGAGTTTACCACCCAATAAGAGCATTGTTTGCGAGAGGAAGAGGAGGGCGGGGGAATTATTTTTCTTATCCATGGGATACTCGATGTGGGAGTGGAACCAAATGCCAGAAACTGAGATGGTTTACTTTGGTACAGAAATGATGTGAGATGTTTTCTTGACTGAATGATGTAATCCTCCCAAGAAGGGCTACTGGCAAAGGGCTGAGGCCTGAACTAAAGTACTACTTTGAAATGTTGGCCCTAAAGTTGGAATTTTTCCACAATGGGATGGAGCTCTCCTGCTTCCGGCGGGCCTTTCCCACCACTGCTCAGCTGGGCCGTGGGAGAAGCTCATAAGGGGAGTTGTGATTGCCCACCACCACAGCAATAGCTGACATCACTCGACTCAACTACAGTAGCGACATGCAAGCAACGCCACTGGTACCATTATTCAGTCAAACTCTATGGTAAACCAGCATGCTGACATCACTTCCGATTCAACCAGAAGTGACATAAGCTTCATTACTGGTACTTATCTGATTCAACTCTGCCCTGTAGGGTAAACTAGCATGTTGATATCTGGGCTCTGATTCAACCGTTGGGCATAATACGCACGCCACTGGGTACCTATCTCGGTCAAACTCTATGGTAAACCAGCATGCTGACATCACTTCCGACTCAACCAGAAGTGACATAAGCAAGTCACTGGTACGCGAACAGTCAAACTCTATGACCGGCAGGCATCCTTCCGACCAACCAGAAGTGACACTTTAACTTAAATGCGCTGGTATTCCGGGTCGCTCGGCTGAGTAATGCTGCTGCAGGCATCCTTCCGTCAACGGAAGTGAAGCATAAAGCGTCACTGGTACCAGCGGTCATCGCCGGTAAACCAGCATGCTGACATCGCTTTGGACTCCAACCAGAAGTGGACATAAGCCAGTGTGGTCCAAACTGTTATTGTGCTGACATCACTTCCCGGCTCCGGCCGAGTGACGCGGCAAGTCACTGGTACCATTCCGGGTCAGCTTTCTCGGTGTAAACCGGCGCTACGACATCGCTTCCTCGACTCCAAACCGAAGTGACGCCAAGCTGCGTCACTGAAACATCTTCCGGTCAAACTCTATATGTGGTAAACCAGCATGCTGGACATCACTTCCGACTCCAAATCCGGTAGCTTTATTATACATTACCGGGTCACCTTATCTCGGGTCAAACTCTATGCGGTAAAACTTTGAAAGCATGCTGATTAATTCTCACTTCCGACCTTTAACCAGAAGTGACATAAGCACGTCACTGGTACCATTCGGTCAAACTCTGTGGTAAACCAGCATGCTGACATCACTTCCGACTCAACCAGAAGTGACATAAGCACGTCACTGGTACCATTCGGTCAAACTCTGTGGTAAACCAGCATGCTGACATCACTTCCGACTCAACCAGAAGTGACATAAGCACGTCACTGGTACCATTCGTCAACTTCAGGTAAAACCAGTACGCTGACATCACTTCCTGGACTTCAAATCCAGAAGTGACATATGTCGTCACTGGTACCATTCGGTCAAACTCTATGGTAAACCAGCATGCTGACATCAGTTCTGACTCAACCGGAAGTGACATAAGCACGTCACTGGTACCATTCGGTCAAACTCTATGGTAAACCAGCATGCTGACATCACTTCCCTCACTTCAATCCAGTAGCGACATAAGCATCGTCACTGGGACTATCTCGGTCAAACTCTCAGGAACCAGCACGCTGACATCACTTCTGGAGCTTCCAAATCCAAGAAGTGCGACATAAGCATCGCCAATCACTGGGACCCATCATCATCGGCCAAACTCTATAGTAAAACCAGCATACGCTGGACATCACTCCCTGACTCAACCAGAAGTTGAAGGCATAAGCTTGCGTCCACTTTATTAGCCAGGTGACTTGATACATTGTCTATTGGTAGCACGTAATCTTGTGGGGCCTCCTCGGCTCCTGAGTAACTCTTTCTCACATTCTTTGGGAAAATGGGAGGGGTGGGGTTGTTTCTGAAAAAAAGGGGATAGCAAAAGCCAGGTTTGGCTTTCTACAACCTGGGTGCTTCGTTGCCTTCCAGTAAACACCATTGATCAATAATCCAGAGTTCATTTATGGATTAAAGGTTCGAAACCTAACAGGAGGGCAGGGGTTTTGCGAGGCCTCAGTGGGGTGTAATACCATCAAGTTCACCTTCCAAAGCAGCCTTTGTTTCTCCAGGGGGGGGGCGATCCTTTTTGTCATTCACCGAACATCAGGATTCAATAATCAGTGGAAGGATTCTAATAATTTAGCAACCGGTTTGTCGTGTCCCCCCCTGCCGCCACCGGCCCCCGCCACCCAGGGGCGTAATGCCCATTGGGCAAAGGTGGGCAGCTGCCCAGGGCACCACCTTGTGGGGGGCACCAACATGTGCGGGATTCGTTTTTGGGAATATTCTTTACAGAAGTGGTTTCCCATTTCCTTTTTAGAAGCCTGCAGGTAGGGCGAGTTTCTTAGGCACCAGCATTTCATGTATCATCAGGGAGAGATCTGTCCTTATGCTACCCCCAAGCTTCATGGGAGGAAAGGCGAGGGTTTGGTTCAGGGAGTCCAAAGTTATGGACTCCCAAAGGGGGTGCCCCTATCCCCACTTTGTTTCCAATGGGAGCTAATAGGAAGATGTGGGGTCTTCAGTTTTGAGGGTCCATAACTTTGGCCCTGAACCAAACTGTACCCAAACCTGGGGGGTATCATTAGGGAAGTCTCCTGATGAGACCATGAAAGTTTTGAGATCAGTGCCTCTGTGAAATGTGCCCCCCCCCCCCCTGGGGGGGGTGGGGGGGGGGGGGGGGGGGGGAGGGGGGGGGGGGGGGGGGGGGGGGGGGTTGTGCGGGGTTTTCGGGGGGGGGGGGGGGGGGGGGGGGGGGGGGGGGGGGGGGGTTTTGGGGGGGGGGGGGGGGGGGGGGGGGTTTTTTGGGGGGGGGGGGGGGGGGGGGGGGGGGGGGGGGGGGGAGGGGGGTTTTGGGGGGGGTGTGGGGGGGGGGGGGGTTGGGGGGGGGGGGGGGGGGGGGGGGGGGGGGTTGGGGGGGGGGGGGTGTGTGGGGGGGGGGGGGTGGGGGGGGGGGGGGGTGGGGGGGGGGGGGGGTGGGGGGGGGGGGGGGTGGGGGGGGGGGGGGGTGGGGGGGGGGGGGGGTGGGGGGGGGGGGGGGTGGGGGGGGGGGGGGGTGGGGGGGGGGGGGGGTGGGGGGGGGGGGGGGTGGGGGGGGGGGGGGGTGGGGGGGGGGGGGGGTGGGGGGGGGGGGGGGTGGGGGGGGGGGGGGGTGGGGGGGGGGGGGGGTGGGGGGGGGGGGGGGTGGGGGGGGGGGGGGGTGGGGGGGGGGGGGGGTGGGGGGGGGGGGGGGTGGGGGGGGGGGGGGGTGGGGGGGGGGGGGGGTGGGGGGGGGGGGGGGTGGGGGGGGGGGGGGGTGGGGGGGGGGGGGGGTGGGGGGGGGGGGGGGTGGGGGGGGGGGGGGGTGGGGGGGGGGGGGGGTGGGGGGGGGGGGGGGTGGGGGGGGGGGGGGGTGGGGGGGGGGGGGGGTGGGGGGGGGGGGGGGTGGGGGGGGGGGGGGGTGGGGGGGGGGGGGGGTGGGGGGGGGGGGGGGTGGGGGGGGGGGGGGGTGGGGGGGGGGGGGGGTGGGGGGGGGGGGGGGTGGGGGGGGGGGGGGGTGGGGGGGGGGGGGGGTGGGGGGGGGGGGGGGTGGGGGGGGGGGGGGGTGGGGGGGGGGGGGGGTGGGGGGGGGGGGGGGTGGGGGGGGGGGGGGGTGGGGGGGGGGGGGGGTGGGGGGGGGGGGGGGTGGGGGGGGGGGGGGGTGGGGGGGGGGGGGGGTGGGGGGGGGGGGGGGTGGGGGGGGGGGGGGGTGGGGGGGGGGGGGGGTGGGGGGGGGGGGGGGTGGGGGGGGGGGGGGGTGGGGGGGGGGGGGGGTGGGGGGGGGGGGGGGTGGGGGGGGGGGGGGGTGGGGGGGGGGGGGGGTGGGGGGGGGGGGGGGTGGGGGGGGGGGGGGGTGGGGGGGGGGGGGGGTGGGGGGGGGGGGGGGTGGGGGGGGGGGGGGGTGGGGGGGGGGGGGGGTGGGGGGGGGGGGGGGTGGGGGGGGGGGGGGGTGGGGGGGGGGGGGGGTGGGGGGGGGGGGGGGTGGGGGGGGGGGGGGGTGGGGGGGGGGGGGGGTGGGGGGGGGGGGGGGTGGGGGGGGGGGGGGGTGGGGGGGGGGGGGGGTGGGGGGGGGGGGGGGTGGGGGGGGGGGGGGGTGGGGGGGGGGGGGGGTGGGGGGGGGGGGGGGTGGGGGGGGGGGGGGGTGGGGGGGGGGGGGGGTGGGGGGGGGGGGGGGTGGGGGGGGGGGGGGGTGGGGGGGGGGGGGGGTGGGGGGGGGGGGGGGTGGGGGGGGGGGGGGGTGGGGGGGGGGGGGGGTGGGGGGGGGGGGGGGTGGGGGGGGGGGGGGGTGGGGGGGGGGGGGGGTGGGGGGGGGGGGGGGTGGGGGGGGGGGGGGGTGGGGGGGGGGGGGGGTGGGGGGGGGGGGGGGTGGGGGGGGGGGGGGGTGGGGGGGGGGGGGGGTGGGGGGGGGGGGGGGTGGGGGGGGGGGGGGGTGGGGGGGGGGGGGGGTGGGGGGGGGGGGGGGTGGGGGGGGGGGGGGGTGGGGGGGGGGGGGGGTGGGGGGGGGGGGGGGTGGGGGGGGGGGGGGGTGGGGGGGGGGGGGGGTGGGGGGGGGGGGGGGTGGGGGGGGGGGGGGGTGGGGGGGGGGGGGGGTGGGGGGGGGGGGGGGTGGGGGGGGGGGGGGGTGGGGGGGGGGGGGGGTGGGGGGGGGGGGGGGTGGGGGGGGGGGGGGGTGGGGGGGGGGGGGGGTGGGGGGGGGGGGGGGTGGGGGGGGGGGGGGGTGGGGGGGGGGGGGGGTGGGGGGGGGGGGGGGTGGGGGGGGG
Organism: Sphaerodactylus townsendi; assembly: GCF_021028975.2. Taxonomy (NCBI): domain Eukaryota; kingdom Metazoa; phylum Chordata; class Lepidosauria; order Squamata; family Sphaerodactylidae; genus Sphaerodactylus; species Sphaerodactylus townsendi. The sequence goes on along the minus strand of NC_059428.1, from coordinate 9,526,461 downwards.
GGGGGGTGGGGGGGGGGGGGGGTGGGGGGGGGGGGGGGTGGGGGGGGGGGGGGGTGGGGGGGGGGGGGGGTGGGGGGGGGGGGGGGTGGGGGGGGGGGGGGGTGGGGGGGGGGGGGGGTGGGGGGGGGGGGGGGTGGGGGGGGGGGGGGGTGGGGGGGGGGGGGGGTGGGGGGGGGGGGGGGTGGGGGGGGGGGGGGGTGGGGGGGGGGGGGGGTGGGGGGGGGGGGGGGTGGGGGGGGGGGGGGGTGGGGGGGGGGGGGGGTGGGGGGGGGGGGGGGTGGGGGGGGGGGGGGGTGGGGGGGGGGGGGGGTGGGGGGGGGGGGGGGTGGGGGGGGGGGGGGGTGGGGGGGGGGGGGGGTGGGGGGGGGGGGGGGTGGGGGGGGGGGGGGGTGGGGGGGGGGGGGGGTGGGGGGGGGGGGGGGTGGGGGGGGGGGGGGGTGGGGGGGGGGGGGGGTGGGGGGGGGGGGGGGTGGGGGGGGGGGGGGGTGGGGGGGGGGGGGGGTGGGGGGGGGGGGGGGTGGGGGGGGGGGGGGGTGGGGGGGGGGGGGGGTGGGGGGGGGGGGGGGTGGGGGGGGGGGGGGGTGGGGGGGGGGGGGGGTGGGGGGGGGGGGGGGTGGGGGGGGGGGGGGGTGGGGGGGGGGGGGGGTGGGGGGGGGGGGGGGTGGGGGGGGGGGGGGGTGGGGGGGGGGGGGGGTGGGGGGGGGGGGGGGTGGGGGGGGGGGGGGGTGGGGGGGGGGGGGGGTGGGGGGGGGGGGGGGTGGGGGGGGGGGGGGGTGGGGGGGGGGGGGGGTGGGGGGGGGGGGGGGTGGGGGGGGGGGGGGGTGGGGGGGGGGGGGGGTGGGGGGGGGGGGGGGTGGGGGGGGGGGGGGGTGGGGGGGGGGGGGGGTGGGGGGGGGGGGGGGTGGGGGGGGGGGGGGGTGGGGGGGGGGGGGGGTGGGGGGGGGGGGGGGTGGGGGGGGGGGGGGGTGGGGGGGGGGGGGGGTGGGGGGGGGGGGGGGTGGGGGGGGGGGGGGGTGGGGGGGGGGGGGGGTGGGGGGGGGGGGGGGTGGGGGGGGGGGGGGGTGGGGGGGGGGGGGGGTGGGGGGGGGGGGGGGTGGGGGGGGGGGGGGGTGGGGGGGGGGGGGGGTGGGGGGGGGGGGGGGTGGGGGGGGGGGGGGGTGGGGGGGGGGGGGGGTGGGGGGGGGGGGGGGTGGGGGGGGGGGGGGGTGGGGGGGGGGGGGGGTGGGGGGGGGGGGGGGTGGGGGGGGGGGGGGGTGGGGGGGGGGGGGGGTGGGGGGGGGGGGGGGTGGGGGGGGGGGGGGGTGGGGGGGGGGGGGGGTGGGGGGGGGGGGGGGTGGGGGGGGGGGGGGGTGGGGGGGGGGGGGGGTGGGGGGGGGGGGGGGTGGGGGGGGGGGGGGGTGGGGGGGGGGGGGGGTGGGGGGGGGGGGGGGTGGGGGGGGGGGGGGGTGGGGGGGGGGGGGGGTGGGGGGGGGGGGGGGTGGGGGGGGGGGGGGGTGGGGGGGGGGGGGGGTGGGGGGGGGGGGGGGTGGGGGGGGGGGGGGGTGGGGGGGGGGGGGGGTGGGGGGGGGGGGGGGTGGGGGGGGGGGGGGGTGGGGGGGGGGGGGGGTGGGGGGGGGGGGGGGTGGGGGGGGGGGGGGGTGGGGGGGGGGGGGGGTGGGGGGGGGGGGGGGTGGGGGGGGGGGGGGGTGGGGGGGGGGGGGGGTGGGGGGGGGGGGGGGTGGGGGGGGGGGGGGGTGGGGGGGGGGGGGGGTGGGGGGGGGGGGGGGTGGGGGGGGGGGGGGGTGGGGGGGGGGGGGGGTGGGGGGGGGGGGGGGTGGGGGGGGGGGGGGGTGGGGGGGGGGGGGGGTGGGGGGGGGGGGGGGTGGGGGGGGGGGGGGGTGGGGGGGGGGGGGGGTGGGGGGGGGGGGGGGTGGGGGGGGGGGGGGGTGGGGGGGGGGGGGGGTGGGGGGGGGGGGGGGTGGGGGGGGGGGGGGGTGGGGGGGGGGGGGGGTGGGGGGGGGGGGGGGTGGGGGGGGGGGGGGGTGGGGGGGGGGGGGGGTGGGGGGGGGGGGGGGTGGGGGGGGGGGGGGGTGGGGGGGGGGGGGGGTGGGGGGGGGGGGGGGTGGGGGGGGGGGGGGGTGGGGGGGGGGGGGGGTGGGGGGGGGGGGGGGTGGGGGGGGGGGGGGGTGGGGGGGGGGGGGGGTGGGGGGGGGGGGGGGTGGGGGGGGGGGGGGGTGGGGGGGGGGGGGGGTGGGGGGGGGGGGGGGTGGGGGGGGGGGGGGGTGGGGGGGGGGGGGGGTGGGGGGGGGGGGGGGTGGGGGGGGGGGGGGGTGGGGGGGGGGGGGGGTGGGGGGGGGGGGGGGTGGGGGGGGGGGGGGGTGGGGGGGGGGGGGGGTGGGGGGGGGGGGGGGTGGGGGGGGGGGGGGGTGGGGGGGGGGGGGGGTGGGGGGGGGGGGGGGTGGGGGGGGGGGGGGGTGGGGGGGGGGGGGGGTGGGGGGGGGGGGGGGTGGGGGGGGGGGGGGGTGGGGGGGGGGGGGGGTGGGGGGGGGGGGGGGTGGGGGGGGGGGGGGGTGGGGGGGGGGGGGGGTGGGGGGGGGGGGGGGTGGGGGGGGGGGGGGGTGGGGGGGGGGGGGGGTGGGGGGGGGGGGGGGTGGGGGGGGGGGGGGGTGGGGGGGGGGGGGGGTGGGGGGGGGGGGGGGTGGGGGGGGGGGGGGGTGGGGGGGGGGGGGGGTGGGGGGGGGGGGGGGTGGGGGGGGGGGGGGGTGGGGGGGGGGGGGGGTGGGGGGGGGGGGGGGTGGGGGGGGGGGGGGGTGGGGGGGGGGGGGGGTGGGGGGGGGGGGGGGTGGGGGGGGGGGGGGGTGGGGGGGGGGGGGGGTGGGGGGGGGGGGGGGTGGGGGGGGGGGGGGGTGGGGGGGGGGGGGGACTACAATTCCCATCAGCCCCTGCCGGCAGGGGCTGATGGGAATTGTAGTCCATGAACATCTGGAGAGCTGCAGGTTGCAGACCCCTGGTATACCGTGCTGCCTCCACGACGCTTACCATTTGTATAATGCTTTTGATATTTGAAGGGTTATTACTGTTACAGTAATTATAGGTTAGGCCTGTCTAATTACCCCCATAAAGCAGATAGGGTGGCCAACTCAGGATAGGGTGGTTGCTCGAGATTTGATCAGATTCCCACTGGGAGGGGAGGATCCCCCCCCCTTTTTTAGCCTCTCCCCCAAGGCTATTCAGCCAGTCAAAATGGAGGATGTTGCTGGCCATAAACTTTGATCTAGTTCCTTGTCGTCAGCGACACGGTGACGTCACTACCAGCGTGCAATGGAAGGTCCCTGATGACCACAGGGGCGCTCTGGTATTTGGGCAGAACTTTATGGTAAAATGGCGTTCTACCACAGAGCTTCGCCCAAATACCAGAGCATACCCTGGTTATCAGTAACATGATGAGGTAACTTCCGTGCATTGTGAAAGAGGTGTTACCGCATTGCTGACGACGGAGAACTAGGCCTAGGTTTTTTTGCTCATAAGTTCCACCCTGGGAGAACCTGGCAACTCTAGGAAGTAGTGCTTGGAAAGGACAGGGTTTGAGGAGGCTAGGGATCCTAGTATATGCCAGGGGTCCCCGAACTTTTTAAACAGGGGGCCAGTTCACTGTCCCTCAGACTGTTGGAGGGCCGGACTAAAAAAAAAACTATGAACAAATTCCTATGCACAAATGATTGTAAAATGTTTGATTTCACCTTTCAGCCTTTCTGTCATGGTCTATTTTTAGAACAGTGACCAAAGTATGTCAAGCACAGGGTGGGCTCCAAATATTGTTGGGGAGGCTGTGGGATACCTTCCCCTGTAAAAAAAAAAGCAGAACTTTCCCAATGAAGCATTCCATCTAACCCAGGATCAGGTACCTTCCTGGGTTCTTTCCTCCCTAGCAGCCAGCGAGGGATTTGCCAGCCTGGCTGATGCCAAGCCTGGGGAGTGAGGCAGAACAGAAAGCCTGAGAGCAACATTATGGCAGGTAGCTGAGAGGGAAGAGGCCCGGAGCAGGCGTTACACATGTGAAGGTTTCCAACTCTGGGTCAGAGAAAATTCATGGAGATTTGGGGGTGCCATCATGTAACTGCAATCAACAGCCGTTGGGCAGGGTTCCTCCTCTCCCTCGAGTCCCCACTGCACATGAATGGAGCCATCGCCGCCATGCCTGGCGGGCCGGATAAATGCCTTCAGGGGGCCACATTTGGCCCCCGGGCCGTAGTTTGGGGACCCCTGGTATAAGGTGACCAGTTTGTCACCTTTTTTACGCGGGATGCGGGGCAGCCCCTTGGCCTTCTGGCAACTGCAGGAGCGCACTGCCTTTCGGGGCGCTCCCCGATTTCCCACCCTGTCACAGGGCGGGAAACGGGAGCGCCCCAGAAAACAGTGCGGCAGCCTCCCGCGCTACTGCGCTGCCTTCTGGGGCGCTTCCCTGTTTCCTCCCTGTGACAGGGTGGGAAACCGGGGAGCGCCCCAAAAGGCAGTGCGCTCCTGCGGCCGCGTGCACGGGAGGCTGCCGCACTGCCGCACTGCCTTCTGGGGCGCTCCCCTGTCACAGGGCGGGAAACAGGAGAGCGCCCCAGAAGGCAATGCGGCAGCCTTCCAAAAATCGGGAGAATTAAAAAACCCTGCGGGACATGGGACAAATTGCTCAAAAGCGTGACTGTCCCGCCAAAAGCGGGACGTCTGGTCACCTTGCCTTAGTAGTGTATGAAGCCATAGACCCCACCCACAAAAGCAGCCATGTTGTCTGGGGAACTAACCACTGGATTCCAGAGATTAGTTGTAATTCTAGGAGATTTCCAACGCCCGTCTGAAGAGCAGCAGCCCTGGTAGCAGATGGGATATTGAGACACGTATAAAAATTATCTAATGATTCTGTGGCAGAGGTGAGATGTGAACCAGCAGCCTCCTCGTCCCTGGCTCTGTTTCGTAGCTGTTACGCTACACCGACTTCTGTTCTTACAAAGCAATAGTCTGACATGCCTGTATTGATTGTTGGTCTGAAGCGCACAATCCAACATTCTGAGAATATTGCCGTAAATCAGACATCTGTGACCTTTTTCATTGTTACATAAGAACATAAGACCTAGCCTGCTGGATCAGACCAGAATCCATCTAGTCCAGCAGAAGAAGAAGAAGAGTAGTTTTGGATTAATATCCTCCCTTTCTCTCCTGCAGGAGACTCAAAGGGGCTTACAATCTCCTTGCCCTTCCCCCCTCACAACAAACACCCTGTGAGGTGGGTGGGGCTGAGAGAGCTCCGAGAAGCTGTGACTAGCCCAAGGTTACCCAGCTGGCATGTGTGGGAGTGCACAGGCTAATCTGAATTCCCCAGATAAGCCTCCACAGCTCAGGCGGCAGAGCGGGGAATCAAACCCGGTTCCTCCAGATTAGATACACGAGCTCTTAACCTCCTACGCCACTGCTGCTACTCGCAGTGGCCCACCAGGTGCCTTTATTTTTAATATTTATGAAATGTGTTTCCACTCCGTCGGGTGCTCAAGGCAGGGCAGCGCTTAATAATATGCACAAAACGAGATAATAGCAGCGGCTAGATCACTTGGGGAAATCAATAACATCTGAAGGCCTGAAGAACGGTAAAACAAACAAAAAACCCCCAACCCCTCCAATCAATAAATGTGAATAATAAGGCCATAAAAAAAGTAAAAACAAAGTCCAAAATTCACTGTCCTTCTAGCGGCAGAGATAAGCTTCAAAGTGCTTGTCGGGGCCTAATAAAATCTCAAAAGCTCAGCATGGAAGGGAAGAGGTTGAGCACGGGGCGTTGGGGAGTTCAAGGGAGGTTTACCAGTTCTGCTAAATTCTGTCACCCCCATAGCTGCAGCAGCACGAAGAGTTACGGAAATAGGATGACATTTTGAAGGACAGAAAGCTCAGGTTGTTGGCATCGGTGGTTCCAGAATCTCACAGGAGCCTCCCCGCTTGATTTCGCAGCCCTGTTTCCAGTGGGAAACTCAAAAACTGTACAGGGAACATGTAAAGGAAAGGAATTGAGAATAAAACTGCAAGGATTGTCATGCCCTTATATAAAGCCGTGGTGCGACTGCACTTGGAGGACTGCTTTCAGTTCTGGTCGCCACATCTCAAAAAGGATATCGAAGAGATAGAAAAAGTGCAGAGAAGGGCAACGAGGATGATTGAGGGACTGGAGCACCTTCCTTATGAGGAGAGGCTGCAGCGTTTGGGGCTCTTTAGTTTGCAGAGGAGACGTCTGAGGGGGGGTATGATTGAAGTCTATAAAATTATGCACGGGGTAGAAAATGTGGACAGAGAGAAATTTTTCTCTCTTTCTCACAATACTAGAACCAGGGGGCATTCATTGAAAATGTTGGGGGGAAGAATTAGGACTAATAAAAGGAAACACTTCTTCACGCAACGTGTGATTGGTGTTTGGAATATGCTGCCACAGGAGGTGGTGATGGCCACTAACCTGGATAGCTTTAAAAGGGGCTTGGACAGATTTATGGAGGAGAAGTCGGTTTATGGCTACCAATCTTGATCCTCTTTGGTCTGAGATTGCAAATGCCTTAGCAGACCAGGTGCTCGGGAGCAGCAGCAGCAGAAGGCCCTTGCTTTCACCTCCTGCACGTGAGCTCCCAAAGGCACCTGTTGGGCCACTGCGAGTAGCAGAGAGCTGGACTAGATGGATTCTGGTCTGATCCAGCTGGCTTGTTCTTATGTTCTTAAACCCAGGAAGAATCTGGATAGAAAACAAAGGGCAACGTGTCATTATACTTTGGTTGCCAATCTCCAGAGTAGCACCTGGGCCATTGATGCATGTCCTAATTAAACCTTGTGGCTCTTTGCTTTGCAGTGGGGTTTCCCTGAGGTTTCTTGTTCACACGGGGATTCCACTCCTGCAAAGTGTCCTGAGCCGAGCTAAGCCACTGTTTTGCTCACCTGCCACTTCCGTGTCCCTCTGTGCAACCTCCACTTGGGGAGGTTGGCTCCCACCTTTCCCCCCCACCATACTTGATCCATTTATGTCAATTTCTTGGATCTATCACTCCAGCAATAGACCGTCAGCATTTCAATTTTAAAAAGAGAGCAGCAGTGGCGTAGGAGGTTAAGAGCTGGTGTATCTAATCTGGAGGGACCGGGTTTGATTCCCAGCTCTGCCGCCTGAGCTGTGGAGGCTTATCTGGGGAATTCAGATTAGCCTGTGCACTCCCACACACACCAGCTGGGTGACCTTGGGCTAGTCACAGCTTCTCGGAGCTCTCTCAGCCCCACCTACCTCACAGGGTGTTTGTTGTGAGGGGGGAAGGGCAAGGAGATTGTCAGCCCCTTTGAGTCTCCTACAGGAGAGAAAGGGGGGATATAAAACCAAACTCCTCCTCCTCCTCCTCCTCCTCCTCCTCCTCCTCCTCCTCCTCCTCCTCCTCCTCCCTTCTTCTTCTTCTTCTTCTTCTTCTTCTTCTTCTTCTTCTTCTTCTTCTTCTTCTTCTTCTTCTTCTTCTTCTTCTTCTTCTTCTTCCTCCTGAAAGGGTGGTCTGCTGTGGTGTGGAAGTGGAAGAGGGAAGTGGTGTGGAAGAGGGAAGGTAGGGAGGAGGGAGAAAACCTGAAGAAAGCATAGTGCACAGTGAGTGATCTCCTTCGCTTTCCCTGTGAAGAGGGAGAAAAGGTCACACTTTAATAACTTTTGGAAACCATAGGGATTCTCTGATCTGAGAGTCCAGTGAGTTCTGAAGAGGGGGGAAAGTGTGCATAACTGAAAATCAATCCTGAAGTTATTGTATGCTCGCTGTGAAGGAGACCGCAAGTGTGTAAATGGCCCTAGAGATCGCTCACTATTACAGTTTGTTTGTTTGTTTGTTTAGATTTAATGGACTGCCCATCACCGAAAAGCTCTGGGCAGTGTACAATTAGCTTTAAAACAATGTAAATAAAACAATTTACTATACAAAATGCAGATTAAAACCCATTGTCCAAAATACATATAAATGCAAAAAAATCAGATGGCAGAAATGGTATCATGTTACACGTCGCAAGGGCAAGTCAGATGGTAACTCAGTAAAGGCACAGAAACAGACATAGGGGATGGTGTCTTTCCCGTTGATCTATAGATGCCCAAGATCCATTTCCCTGGTGAAAATGGCTCCTTTGGAAGGTGTCTGTCTTAAGCACTACACCACGTTGGCTCACCTGGGCCAATTCTCTTGGTTCTGCTGAACATACAGCCTCGAACATACCCAGAATCCTCTGCATACACGGAAGTTCTATGGCAAGGCCTCCAAAATTCTATGGCTAAGACGTCGTAGCAAAGCATGTCAGGATTTTGAAAGTGTCTGTCACAACTCAGTCATAAAAGGGTGAACTGTTCGTATGTCAACAAGTTGCTAAAGTCACTGTTTGTGACCAGATCTATTGATTAGCTGTTGATCAGTCTGACAGTCATTGCTTACATGCCAGTGAGCACGTACATCAGAAGTTAGAAAGTTAACTTGGTTTCTTTGTTTGAGCTGGATGAAGACATGTGAAGCCGTGTAGTAAGATAGTAGGATGCAGTGGTGGGATCCAAAAATTTTAGTAACAGGTTCCCAAGGTGGTGGGATTCAAACTGTGGCGTAGCGCCAATGGGGCTGATGAGACAAAATGACAAGTAGCATGGCCAGGCATCCCAAGTGGCGGGGCATTGCTGGGTGGGGAGCTGTGGCTTGGGCGCAGCCACTGCAACCGGTCCTTGGAGCAAGTAGGGAACAGATGCCCAGAAGCCAGGCTGCCACCTTTGCTATCACCGGTGCACCTCCTGCCTACATGACTGCTTCAAGTTCTGCGCGCTACTGCTGAGAGGAGGGGCGTAACTAAGGCAAAAATCAGGTGGCAAAATCACCAATTAGTAACCCCCTCTTGGCACACACAAATAATTAGTAACCTACTCTCGGGAACCTATGAGAACCTGCTGGATCCCACCTCTGGTCGGATGGCACATAGTTAGCAGGATGTAACCAAATGCATAGCAATACAATACAACAACCTTTATTAGGCATATTAAAATAGGCTCCAGAGCTTTACAGACATTTCTGATGTGCGTAGTAATATAGACAACAGGAAAGAAAGGATTTCTTATTTTATCTCCATTTAAACTTATATATAAAAATCAACCAAGAGAACAGTCTCTTCTGTTCTACTCTGCTAAGTATGTGATTGGGCTGTCTTGTTAGAATCAGCTACCCCACATTTATATCTCCTCCAAAGTGTTTCTCGGAGACATCAGATTTGTCGAAAGAAAGCAAAGATAAAACATCAGGTGTACTAATAACCCACAATTGCTACACAGCATTTATGCCTCTTTCCATATTCATTTATACTGAATGTCGATTAGTTCCTGTCGTGATGCAGACTACTGGAAGCAAACTGTACCACCCAGGGGGACGTGAGCAGAAACGACTGAAATATGTCTTTCCCCTTTCCGCAAAGATCATTGGAGTCACGAAAATGTTTTCATCCCGGCTAATGCAGGATAAATCACTGGCAGTGGTATTAATTAAAGCAGAGGAAAGTCCTTGGTGGAACCAGGCACTTAATCACGGGGTGCCCCCTGTGCCCACTTCGCCACGGCGTTTGATTAAGAGGAAAGACGCCCTTGGTCGTTCCTTCCAGCGATGTTGCGCTCCTCACCACCGAGCCTGTAAAAAATTTTCTCGGCTTATTTGAGAGCAAAGCTCCATTATTGTCAAGGTTTATTTATTACGTTGGAGCCTGGTTTCCAGGCGAGAGAAAGAAAATTGTCTTTCGAAAGCTGCTCGTGGCAATTGCAATTTGAAACGCCATCGTCGACGGGTGCTGAAATGAAATCGCGACTGTGCCCTTAGACTCGCTAACTGGCGAATCCGATATCGGGGTGGAAATTCCATGTTTGAGGGACGGTCTCGTGATGTTAGAGGTAGGGGTGCCAGCCTCCAAGGAAGACCTGGCGATCTTCCAGAATTACAACCAATCTCCAGATAGTTGAGATCAATTCCCCTGAAGAAAATGGCTGATTTGTAGAGAGGAGGAGGAGGAGGAGGAGGAGGAGGAGGAGGAGGAGGAGGAGGAGGAGGAGGAGGAGGAGGAGGAGGAGAAGAAGAAGAAGAAGAAGGGAGGAGGGAGGGAGGAGGGAGGAGAGGAGGAGGAGGAGGAGGAGTTTGGATTTATATCCCCCCTTTCTCTCCTGCAGAAGACTCAAAGGGGCTGACAATCTCCTTGCCCTTCCCCCCTCACAACAAACACCCTGTGAGGTAGGTGGGACTGAGAGAGCTCCGAGAAGCTGTGACTAGTCCAAGGTCACCCAGCTGGCATGTGTAAGAGTGTACAGGCTAATCTGAATTCCCCAGATAAGCCTCCACAGCTCAGGTGGCAGAGCAGAGAATCAAACCCGGTTCCTCCAGATTAGATACACGAGCTCTTTAACCTCCTACGCCACTGCTGCTCCTAGAAAACAAATTGTACAGAATAGCCAAGCGTAGAAAAGGTGCTGCTACATGGCTTTGTAGAGTGAAGTATACCACTTTATTCCCCACTGAGATCTTTCCCCTATCCCCCGCTCTTTCCCCATGCTCTGCTCCAAATAGTTGTCAGATATTACAGGGGCCATTCGTGGGGAATTGGGGAAAGAGGCTTAATACTTTCTGTTGGAAATCTTTGCTGTGATTATCATTTCACCCTTACTATTAAATGCAGAGTTTGCTCAAATAAAGAGACAGAGGCGGTTGCTTACTGTTACAAGACTTTACTTACTATAAAAGAAGGGAAGGGTAAACTCGGATACAAAACAAGAAAAATATCTTTCTAGCTGGCTAGCTCCATTAGCAAGCTTCCGCTTGGCCATCACATGGCTAATAGACTATTCAAGAGCATGCGCAGAGAGAGAACAAAGAATATATGCCTATATCAGTGGTGGCGAACCTTTGGCACTCCAGATGTTATGGACTACATGGTCAATTGACCATGCTGGCAGGGGCTGATGGGAATTGTAGTCCATAACATCTGGAGTGCCAAAGGTTCACCACCACGGGCCTATATCCTATGTCCGGACTCGCATGTATCTCTTGTGGATCCGCATCTCATGCCGGGTCTACTTGACCAATAGGGGTCAATTACCTGGTCACTGACTTCTGACCTCACTAACTAATTAGCATGCACAACATTAACTCCTTCATTGCTGGATTGTGTGACTGGCACTTGCCAAATCCCAACACTTTCCCACCGGTTCGGTAGAATCATGGATTGCAACCCCAAGTAGGTTTGCCACTCAGGCTATTTACTACTACTATTACTCAGGAGCAACTTCACAGCACTTTTTGACAGGAGGATTTGGAGGCACAGCATAGCAGGAGAATTTTTTTAAATGCAGCCTTGTTTGCTTATCAGCGGCTCTTGCTGGAAGTGACCAGGGGTGTCTCTAGGAATAAGCAGACACTTGGTTTCACCATAGAGTTTCCAGCAATTCCTAAAGCTACACTTTGTTATTTCTGGCATAGCAGGAGGACTTTTTTTTTAAAAAAAAATGCAGCCTACTTTGCTTACCAGAGGTTCCTACTGGAAGTAATCAAGTGTTTCGCTAGGATTAAGCAGAAACTCGTTGGTTTCACCATAGAGTGAAGTCGTTACGGCGACGCAATGAAGAGACGAGACGCAGCAATATCAGGAAACCGGTGGAGAAAAGCCAGCAGCCGATCTAGCTGATCTGGCTAGGCTAGTCTGGCTAGTCTGCCGAGCTGGGGTCCCTGGCACCTTTATTGAAGGTTTGGGGAAGGCGGGAGAGCGGGAGAAAGTTGCGCAATTCATGACTCAGCGGAGGGCTGCGTACGTGCAGGGGGAAACGTTCCTGTCTGGGTCGAATCCACATTCAGACCCGGGTGTCTGGGGGATCTCGTGATGTGCGTACGTGTGAGCCCAGGAGGGGACAGATGGCGCAAGCATTCCTGTGCGCTTTCTGAAGCTCTACTGGGTTCGCTGACGCACCCCTACAATAGAGTTTCCAGCAATTCCTAAAGTTACCCTTTGTTATTTCCAGTGAGTACACGAGGTCGTGTTTTGCTTTGTTTTTTTTTCAGTGTTTCCCCTGCTGCCACTCTGAGACGTGGCACCCGGGGGCATAGGATCCCCTGCCTCTACCAGCGGCTTAGCAGCATTTGCCAAAGCAAATCTCTGGACAGAATCAATATATTTGCCCCTTGGCCACCTCAAATGTTTGTCCTTGATTAAAAAAAAAACAAAGTCTCTTATCGGGGTCCTAAGAGCAGATCATATCACAAAGCCCTAAACAGAAACTTCAACACATCGGCATCTGCCAAGCAAGATCCTTTTAAAATTAATTAAAGTAAATAAATTTCCAATGACGAAACAGCAATCAGCATTTGGAAGTTTCTCATGGGAATTGCAGAAAGACATAGGGAAGGTTGGGCCAGGCTAGGCAAAAGAAGATGTATAGCCATTGCCTTTCTCCGCAGCAATCCCTTCTTACCCCCCGCTCTCCCGTGCCCTTCAAGAATCGATTGCAGTTTTTAAAACCCAGAGATATATAATGTTTTGAGGTCAGGGTGTTGCGACTTGGCCATCTTCCCTGCCTGCCTCTCTTTGTTCCGATTCGCCTGTTCCCATGAGCCTCCAAAGAGACTTTTTGCCTTTTTGGAAACGCTCCTGATTTCTCTTTTAAAAATATTAAGTAGCTCTTAGAAGACTGACGTCACTTCCGGACGTAGTTTTTGCACCGATTTCTCCCTCCTCTCCTGCCTCTCAGTAAGTGAGCGTTTGCCAGCACTTACTCCGAAGAGATGTTCACGGGTGATGCCAAGATGGACGTTTGGGCAGAGTGTTTTCCTGACTCGTTCGTTTATTTAGTTCATTTGTACCCTGTTTTTCTCTCCGTCCCTCTGTTTAATCCTCACAACAATCCTGTGAGGTAAGTAAGAAGAAGAAGAGAAGAAGAAGAGTTTGGATTTATATCCCCCTTTCTCTCCTGTAGGAGACTCAAAGGGGCTGACAATCTCCTTGCCCTTCTCCCACTCACAACAAACACCCTGTGAGGTGGGTGGGGCTGAGAGAGCTCTGAGAAGCTGTGACTAGCCCAAGGTCACCCAGCTGGCATGTGTGGGGGTGTACAGGCTAATTTGAATTCCCCAGATAAGCTTCCACAACTCAAGTGGCAGAGCTGGGAATCAAACCTGGTTCCTCCAGATCAGAGTGCACCTGCTCTTAGCCACTATGCCAAGAAAGCATGGCTGGCCCAGGATCGCCCAGCTTCCATGGTACGAGAAGGGATCTGAACCGAGACCTTCCAGATTCTAGTCTCAACCAGTACATACTGGCTCACGCTGGCATTCTGCCAAACCCGCTCCATCACCCTGTGTTGGAATACACATTTCGCTGCATGTTTGACAAACATTTTATACCAAATCATACCTGCATATCTGATGGACCGTCTCTCCATGTATCACCCCTCTAGGCCCCTCCGCTCATCAGAGGCGGACCTGCTGGTGATCTCTGGCCCCAAAGCGATCCGGCTGGCCTCTACAAGAACCAGGGCTTTTATAGCCCTGGCCCCTACCTGGTGGAACAGGCTCCCAGGTGAGATCAGGGCCCTGCGAGACTTACAGAGTTTCCACAGGGTCTGCAAAACGGACTTGTTCCGCCAGGCATTTGGCCAGCAAGGATAATATCGACATAAGAACATAAGAACAAGCCAGCTGGATCAGACCAGAGTCCATCTAGTCCAGCACTCTGCTACTCGCAGTGGCCCACCAGGCGCCTTTGGGAGCTCACAGGCAGGAGGTGAAAGCAATGGCCTTCTGCGGCTGTTGCTCCCAAGCACCTGGTCTGCTAAGGCATTTGCAACCTCAGATCAAGGAGGATCAAGATTGGTAGCCATAGATCGACTTCTCCTCCATAAATCTGTCCAAGCCCCTTTTAAAGCTATCCAGGTTAGTGGCCATCACCACCTCCTGTGGCAACATATTCCAAACACCAATCACACGTTGCGTGAAGAAGTGTTTCCTTTTATTAGTCCTTCCCCCCAGCTTTTTCAATGAATGCCCCCTGGTTCTAGTATTGTGAGAAAGAGAGAAAAATTTCTCTCTGTCAACATTTTCTACCCCATGCATAACTTTATAGACTTCAATCATATCCCCCCTCAGACGTCTCCTCTCCAAACTAAAGAGCCCCAAACGCTGCAGCCCCTCCTCATAAGGAAGCTGCTCCAATCCTTCAATCATCCTTGTTGCCCTTCTCTGCACTTTTTCTATCTCTTCGCTGTCCTTTTTGAGATGTGGCGACCAGAACTGAACACACTACTCCAAGTGCGGTCGCACCACGGCTTTATATAAGGGCATGACAATCCTTGCAGTTTTATTATCAACTCCTTTCCTAATTATCCCCAGCATAGAGTTTGCAATCTCACCATATAATATACATCTGGCCTCCCAAGGGTATAAGTAAGGGGGAGGGGTGGGAGTTTTAAAGCTGTTTGTAACATTTTTATGGTTCTTATTTATTGAGTATTGATTGTTTGTTGTTTTTAATTTTTATAACTTACGTCGGACACCGCCCTTTGGGGGAGGGCAGTATACAAATTAAATAAAAATAAACAAATAAATAAATATTTAAATACCTGGAGATTTGGGGGGGTCGAGTATGTGGAGGGTAGGGTTTAGGGAGGGGACGTAGGAGGTTAAGAGCTTGTGTATCTGATTGGGAGGAACCGGGTTTGATTCCCAGCTCTGCCGCCTGAGCTGTGGAGGCTTATCTGGGGGATTCAGATTAGCCTGTGCACTCCCACACACGCCAGCTGGGTGACCTCGGGCTAGTCACAGTTTCTCGGCGCTCTCTCAGCCCCACCTACCTCACAGGGTGTTTGTTGTGAGGGGGGGGGAAGGGCAAGGAGATTGTCAGCCCCTTTGAGTCTCCTGCAGGAGAGAAAGGAGGGATATAAATCCAAACTCTTCTTCTTCTTCTTCTTTAGCCAAACATTTCCTCTGTGCCCCACCCTCGGGACATGGCTTTGAGTCCCGCCGTTCATACTGCCGTTCGCTCCGGCTTAAGGTTACAACCGGCTAATGGCTGCACGGGCTTTAAGAGTCCCAGGAGTCAGAGACGACCAAAGGATCTTGGCACTAATGGAAATTTCAGAGGGCACGGAGGTAGCGGAAGAGAGAGAATGCAGATGGGGGTGGGGGGAGAGGAAGAGGCAGTGAAATTAAATAGCAGAATGAAATCGGGACGTGCGAAACGAGAAGGGAAGCCGCTCTTAAGCTCCTATCACTGTCTATAAATCGTGGTGCTGAACAATACTGTGTGCCTGAGAAAATGGATGAAGAACTGAGAGGTGCCATCTTGACAGAGTTAAGCTTTTCTAGGTTTGTTGAAGGCAGCGTGGTAGTTCTGTTTAAGAGTGCAGTGACTTCTTTCTCAATCCATAGGGTCATTAGGCGGAAAAATCCGTCTCTGCCGGCCTCCGTCTGCTAAACGGGGGAAATAAAAGCCTGGCTCACCTTGCAGGGGTGTTGTGGGGATTGCGTGGATAATGTAGTTGACGTTCTTTGAACACTGAAAGCACTTGCGAAATGATTAGGCTTCGAAGTGATACCGGTCTGGGACAACAGCCCTTCGGATTGGGCACAGCCGTGATGAATGTAAACCGGTTTTAGGCATGCGTTGCTGTCAGCTGAGGCTATTGTGTGAGAAATATGAAGCCGTTTTTTCCTGAGTCAGATTGGCAGCAGTCTTCTAGGTCTCAAGAAAAGAAAGAAGGCCTGCTCAAGTCGCCTACTTGAGAACTAACTGGAGACGGCAGCGGTGGAAGGCGAGACGTCCTCTGCACAGAATTCACTCTCTGCCACAGAACCATGGTGCCTCACTGGCTGACTTGGGACTTAGGGCAGGGATCCCCAACATTTTTATGCCCAGGGCCCTTTTATCATTCTTACACAGGATGGTTGCTGTAGGAAGCAGAGTGTCAGAACCTCCATGAACCAAACAATTGAAACAGTTGCGCTGAACAATGATTTCTTTATTGTAGGTCAGATAAGTTCTGTACACGGAACTTTGCTGAAATATTCCGCACAAGACATGGAGCCGTGCATACAGAGGATGCCCAAGTACAGGGAGAAAAAGAGTAAATTAAAAATACATTCGGAAAGAGTAGCAAGAGAGAATGCAACCAGCATTGGAGTAAAAGGGCACCCCCGAGCCGCAGCCCCCCTCCCCTGGGCTCCCGGAGCTGCAGCCAGCAGCACAGCTTCTGGTGTAGTGGCTAAGAGCAGGTGCATTCTGATCTGGAGGAACCGGGTTTGATTCCCAGCTCTGCCACCTGAGCTGTGGAGGCTTATCTGGGGAATTCAGATTAGCCTGTGCACTCCCACACACGCCAGCTGGGTGACCTTGGGCTAGTCACAGCTTTTCGGAGCTCTCTCAGCCTCACCCACCTCACAGGGTGTTTGTTGTGAGGGGGGAAGGGCAAGGAGATTGTCAGCCCCTTTGAGTCTCCTGCAGGAGAGAAAGGGGGGATATAAATCCAAACTCCTCTTCTTCTTCTTCTTCCCTGTGGGGAGAGCAGAAGAAAATGGCGTCATCTGTCCTCCAAGAGGTGCTTTTATAAGCACTGAGGCCAGGGGCGTGGCTCAGTGGCCACACCCCGTCCCCGGCCTCAATGCTTATAAAAGCACCTCCCAGAGGACAGATGACGGCATTTTCTTCTGCTCTCCCCAGAGGGGAAGGCAGAAGCCAGGCTGCCGGCTCCCAGGCTCCTGGGAGCCATGGGGAGGGGGGGTTGGTGGGGGTGGCATCCTCGGCCCCACCCACATTGATGATGTGGGCAGGGCCAAGGGAGCCTGAAAGATCCACCAGAAGCAGCAGGGACTGTCACTGCAGCGCAAATTAGATCTTGGCCAGACCTAGTCATGTGAGGGGCCAATTTTGCGTCCCCCACATGACCAGATTAGTGGCATCTGGGGACGGATTACCCCCCTGTCCCCGGGCAGATACGCCACTGACAACCAGCACTGGAGTCCAGGTTGCTAGGTCTCCATGTGCCTTTCTCCCAAAGCTGATCCCTCGGTGGAAGAGGGCAACCATCCCAGATAGAAGAAGTGTACCGTTCTTTGGTCAAGGGTATACAATAGCTCTTTTTCTCGTACATTTGTGTAATTTTCTCCCCCGCTTAGCCTTCCTGATCTTCATGCCTGCCTACTCCTTCTCTTCCCCTCCCCTTTCCATCTTTCAGTTTCAAAGATCTGATGAGACTACTTCACAAGATCGTAGCTGCCATTTTAGGTTGCCTGGGCAACCACAATAATCATCCGTGGTTTGCCTATGGTTGCCTGGACAATCCAGAATGGCAGCCAAAATCTCACGAGGTAGCCTTATGATAACTCAGCACTTGTACTATTTTATGTTTGTTTTCTTCTTCCTTTTTTATTTTTTAAAAAAACTCGTCTCAATTTGTAGGAAAAAATCTCCCTCTTTTGTACACAGTCCCATTGTGTAGATTTTTTGATCTGCAGTCTGGAGCCAAGTTCGTATTTAGATAAATAGATGCCGTGCATTTGACAGGATTCTCAAAGCAGTTCGCCCTTCAGCCCGTGGGCCTCCTTGCCCTCATACCACGTGCCAGTCTGGGGAGGAAGATACCCTGAACATGGAGGCTGGTATGATCTGTGCCCTTTCCTAGTCATGGATGGTAAGGCAGAGAAGATGCCATTACTAATTTCTATGAAGCCATTTCCTACTCTCACTGCCCTCTTTTTCCTCTAAGACATTCTCACCCCACAAAGGTTTTCTGGTCTCTCTACCATTCAGGGAAGATGAAACAAACAAGACTCTGTCTTGCCTTTTTATGACAGATAGGATTTCCTTCTCATGTTAGAACGGAGTGAATACTGATCACAGATAATCCCTGGCCTTGATTTATTGCATGTCAGGAGAATCTCTTAATACGCTGCTAGATCTTATTTCCCCCCCCCCCCCTTCCTTTTAAAAGAGCTTTGTGCGTGTGAAGGAATGTTTCCCGCTGGAACAGAAGCGAAAGGAGCAGTCTCATTGTGCTGATTCTAGTAGGTTTTCCTTTCATATATTTTGTTTTCTGGTGTATATAGTTACAACGTCTATAGTGTAGAAAGCTCAAATAAACTGCAACGGCTTCTAATGTTTGGCAGAGTCTGGTACTTCCTGTTCCAAAGGTTCACAAAGAATCCATCTTTCCAATTAACTCTTTCAGTTTTTCATCTCTAACATTCATATAACCTTTTAAAAATTATAGTTATTTATAGTGTACCCCACTTCCCCCCCCTCCAAGACCCCCAAAGCGATTGACCACAGCATTTCCCCCTGTTAATTTTCACAACAACCCTGTAAAGTAGGTTTGGCCGAGAAGACTGGCTCCAAATCATCTAACAGGCTTACAGGGCAGTGTGTGGGTTTGAACTGGGGGTCTCCTCGATTCTAACTTTATACTATACAACACTGCCTGGCTCTGGCATGTAATTTATATATATATACCTATAAACTCGTGTATAAGCCGAAGCATCTAATTTTACTACCAAAACCTGGGGAAAGGTATTGACTCGCGTATAAGCCGAAGGTGGGAAGCCGGGAGGCAGAGGGAGCTCCTTATTTGGGCAGTAACTCCCCCTGACGTCATTGCCCAAATAAGGAGCTCCCTCCACCTCTTGGCTGCCTGGGCTTCCTCAAACCCAGCCTGGAGGTGGAGGGAGCTCCTTATTTGGGCAATGACGTCAGGGGGAGTCACTGCCCAAATAAGGAGCTCCCTCCGTGCTGGGCTTCCTCAAACCCAGCAGCAGGTGGAGGGAGCTCCTTATTTGGGCAATGACGTCAGGGGGAGTCATTGCCCAAAAATAAGGAGCTCCCTCTGCCTCCCAGGGTTTGAGGAAGCCCAGCCAGCCAGGGTTCGCGGAGGAGGGCAGCAACAAGCAGCTTGTGCAGCCGCAGGGAGGTCGTCCCGGCCACGCCCCCAGCCTCGGCAGAGGCCTGAAGAGCCGGCTGGTAAGCATGACTCGTGTATAAGCCAAGGGGGCATTTTTCAGCCTTAAAACAGGGCTGAAAAACTCGCCTTATACGCGAGTATATACAGTAATCTATATATATAAAAAGCTAACCGTGTATTTGTTAGTGATAGTATAACTCAGTAACTGCTGGGCCAATTCCTCTGAAAATTCCCAGCCACTGTAGTCAGCCAGGAGAGAGTGTTTTTAGATGTTCACATACCTGAAATTTCACACCTGGCCCAGGTAAAATGCCTTTTTTTTTTTTTTTTTTTTTTTAAGTTTCTTTTTTTTTTCTGGCTCCATGAGGTGATGAGAAGGACCATGCAGCTGCCACTGCTTGTGTAAGGTTCACCCTTAGAATGTTCATGCAGCTTAGAATGTTCGCTCAGATGGCCAGATATGAGCAGTGCAAACAGTACATAGGCAGTAACTGGAGTGGAAGTCAAACACACACACACACATACACACGAGGGAGAGGGAAGGAAGGCGGAGGGAGGCGGAGGGGTGGCATGCAAGGGAAGAGAAGTGAGGGAGGGAAGAGAGTGAGGGGCAACATGCAAGAGATTGATTTGCTGCTACTGTTCCTTTCCAATTTCACCACAATAAGCCACAGCAACGCATGGCCGGGCCCCGCTAGTTTATAATATATATATATATGTTCTGTTTGATACAATGCAGCTTTTGGCAACCTCTATCAATAATTAGATGACATTCAAGTGCAAAGCCCCATTTATTGTGAGGGCATCTGAAGTGTTAATGTCTGATAAATGAGACAAGGGGCCAAGTTCTGAAGCTAATTGACTCATTAAAAATTAACAAATTGCAAGGACCAGATAGTGTATTCCCAAGAGAACTCAAATGTGAAACCGTTCATCTTCTAGCAAAATGTACAGCTGAAATCTGCCACCTTACTGGAGCTGGTATAAAATCTGCGATCAAAGGCCACGAATGTCTTGTCAGGTGATGTTCTTTCCTAGGTAAACGTGCAGGAAGCATTATTCGGATTTAGGATTATGAACAAGTTCTTGAAAAAGTTTTTGATGATGGCCCTCAAACACAGCCATATGGGAAAAGAGGAATCTACGCTCAGAGACTGGTCACGGGTTCAAAATGTGGAAGCAGCTTAGGGGAGGTATTAGGAGCTTTCAGGTGAGTGGAGAAAGGTGTTTTGAACTCTCTCCAATCTGGGCAGCTTGAATCAAATCTCAGCATGTTTTTTAAAAAGGCAAAAAAAAGCAGTATTTTACCCAGGGATCAGTACCCAAAAATGGGGGCTGATTGATTGATTACCAAGCACAGTTAAGGTTATGGGATAACACAAATTCTTTTACAGCCTATATTTTTGTAGCCCACTCTTTAAAAATTATTTTTGTTGCCATCCCAAAGCGGAAAAGAAATATAAAATATTATAATGATACTGGCAAGTCCACATGTAAACATGCACATGAGATTTCCAAATATCTAAAAATATGTCCATACACAATTGTCACCTGTGTGCTTGATGTTCGACTCTTGATCAGGTGGTAAAGTCCTCATGGTCGATTAGATTACGAAAGGTGGGTGTTTATCTCTCCTGTATTGTATCATCTGGAGCTCACCACCAGAGACTCTCAGGGCAACTCTTGATATACCATAAAAACAAGTTCCTAAAAGTGATGTTTATTTATGCGTAAAAAACTCCAAAAGCCCTGATAAGAAACACTGTCGCCCACAGAGATCCGAAACGGAGCACAGCTAGAATTGAGTCCAATAGCATCCTTAGAGATCAACAATATTTTTGGGTATGAGCTTTCAAGAGTTAAAGCTCCCTTCCAGGCGGAGAGGAACCAAGTCTCGCAGATCCATAGGGTGCTACTGGACCAGATTCTCCCCATTCTGCTGCAGACAAACATGGCGACCCTCTAAAATGAAACGTGGTAGTGTAGTGAACATAAGAACATAACATAAGAACAAGCCAGCTGGATCAGACCAGAGTCCATCTAGTCCAGCTCTCTGCTACTCGCAGTGACCCACCAGGTGCCTTTGGGAGCTCACCTGCAGGAGGTGAAAGCAATGGCCTTCTGCTGCTGCTGCTCCCGAGCACCTGGACTGTTAAGGCATTTGCAATCTCAGATCAAAGAGGATCAAGATTGGTAGCCATAGTGCTTAAGAGCTGGTGGATTCTAATCCGGAGAACCGGGTTTGATTCCCCATTCCTCCACCTGAGTGGCAGAGGCTTATCTGGTGAACCAGATGTGTTTCCGCACCCCTACATTGCTCCTGGGTGACCTTGGGTGAGTTACAGTTCTCTCTGAACTCTCTCAGCCCCACTTATCTCTGGAGGTGTCACCAGTTGGCAGGGGAGAGGAGGGAAAAGGAGCTTGTAAAGCAGCAGTGGGGGGATCCAAAATTTTACATGCTTAATTTCCTGCCCCATAGTGGTAGGGGTCAAAACAGTGGCGTATTGCGCCAATGGGGCTGGGTGGGGGGGCAGTGGCAGGCATTCCAGCCGGGCCATTAATAATTTCTCTGTTACTGTAAAAACTCTTACTGTAAAAAGTTCCTAATTTCAGCTGAGTACTCGTCCATAATTTAAACTCATATATGGAATCCTCGTCTGCCAACAGAAACAACCTAACTATCACCTCCTAATTGACTGCCTGTCAAATGCAATACTTTCAAATATCTTAAAGTTTGTTTCCTGATCAAAAGAAGGATACTTTCCTTAAACAAAAGAGACTGCAAAGCGGCAGGCTGGCAGGAGGGAATTATCCAGTTTTTCCACACAGCCTCTCTAACCAGCCATAGGAAACAACAGGACTTTGTGATTTTGGACCTAGCTGTGGCATTTCTAGCGGAAAAGCAGACCCAATTAAAAGCTTTTAAAATAATTAGTAGTAGCCACTCTGAGGAGCTGGTGAGAACCTGCTGGATCCCACCTCTGTATGCAACCATTTTGAGTCTCCTTACAGGAGAGAAAGGTGGGGTATAAATCCAAACTCTTCCTCTTCTTCTTCTTCTTTCCACTACATATGGAAATACCCGTTGCTTTCTCTGTCCTACTCCTCTTGTTGAGTTGAACTATTCCCTTCCCCGATTCACTCTTCGCCTCTCTCGTTTCGGGTTTGTCGTTTAAACTCTAATGGAGACACGCTGGTTCTCAATCCACTTCAACCACTCACTTAGTGGCCTGCCCGCTGTGGAGAATATAATGGGAATCCGTGTTTGAAAATCAATGTCTGTGTCAGTGAAATGGTCTCCCTTGGGGAGGGTGGGGAGAGTGGCAGCATGGTTTTACTGGCGTTTGCTAAAAGGGGCCCTCCCCACAATTTCTGCCTGTCTCTCACCCTCCCCATTTCCTTTTATGAGTTCCCAGTAATGGGACAGAAGTTTTGAAATTAGCATTTCTTTTTTTATTTCCAGCCACCTACCCCATGACGTAGTCCAATTAGAAATTGATTACCTCCACGGTCCCACAATTCCAAGCTGTCAAAAGAAAATATATTCTTCCCACACAGCCCCTCAAAGTTCCCACTGCATATATCCTCTCCTCTAGAGCAGGGGAGATTATTCAAACTATGGCCCTCCAGATTGTTCGTAATACAGAAAATTCCCATCAGCCCGCAGCATAGCAGCCCATTTTAGGGCTGATGGGAATGTAGCCAGCCTATAAGGGCCATAATTTGAACCCTATCTAATAATTATAACACCAAATTATTTCCCAAATCCAGTTGAATGAAATCAGCAATGGGGTGTCTATAGTTTTAAAACTGACTTCCTCAACGTTCAGAGGTCATATTCGAGGACAGTGGTGGCGAACCTTTGGCACTCCAGATGCTATGGACTACAATTCCCATCAGCCCCTGCCAGCATGGCCAATTGGCCATGCTGGAAGGGGCTGCTGGGAATTGTAGTCCATAACATCTGGAGTGCTAAAGGTTCGCCACCACGGTTCTAGGAAAACTAGAAGAAACAAAAACCAACACACTCATATATGAGCAGTAGGAGCGTATCGCCCAGGGGGACAAATGAGGTCAAATGTCCCCGGGCTGCAGCTATTTAGTCATGTGGGGGGGGCCCAGAAAACTGCGGCCCACATCCGCTGTGTGGCACGGACCATTGCTGTGTTCAGATTTGTGTGTTGGTGTGACATCGTGATGGTGACTTTGTGATGACCTGGCGCAAAAAAAATGTTGTTTGGTCGTGGTAGGGGAGACCGGTCACTCATACTGGGGTGGGGCGCAGTAAATACGCCTCTTATGAGCAGATTCATTTAATTGCCTCCCATTTTCTGGCCTGAAAGAGAGACCAGTGGTGGTGATGTGTTTTTTTGTCAGATTGTACATTAATTTTATAGTATATTTGAAAAAGAATATGTGGTTGGTGTCACATGTATAATAAATGTGATGATGTTTTGAGGTAGGTGTTCTGTATTGTGAAGCATTTTTGAGGTAACTGCCTGAGGTGGTGGATTCAGGGAGCTGCTATGAGCAGCGGATTGGAAAGGCATCACCCATGAATTTCAATGCAGGTTGCTTAAGAATACATCCCAGGGAATTGCCTCATATTACATCACTGGAGATGGAAACATAAGCTGGTTTTTGGCCTCAGATGCCAACACAACTTGGGTCTTGTGTGCGGTCTGATGGCACATGATTCCATATCTATTCGGAAGATCCAGTGGACACCATCTTGAATTCCACAATGGGGAAAAAGGTGGGATGTAAATAGGTATTGTTAGAACTCAGTGGAACTATGGAGATTTCTAGATTGGTTTTCTCATATGGGAACTGTAGCCAGTGTTCATACCAGCATGGCACTCCCCCTTTGGGGGCTGGCCAGGATGATGATGAGGATGATGATGAGGATGATGGTGATGATGATGATGAGGAGGAGGAGGAGAAGGAGAAGGAGAAGGAGAAGGAGAAGGAGAAGAAGAAGAAGAAGAAGAAGAAGAAGAAGAAGAAGAAGAAGAAGAAGAAGAAGAAGAAGAAGAAGAAGAAGAAGAAGAAGAAGAAGAAGAAGAAGAAGAAGAAGAAGAAGAAGAAGAAGAAGAAGAAGAAGAAGAAGAAGAAGAAAGGCGGCAGTGGCGACAGCAACAGCAACAAGGGAACGGGAGGAGTTTGGATTTATATCCCCCTTTTCTCTCAAAGGGCCTTACAATCTCCTTTCCCTCCCACCCCCAACAAATACCCTGTGAGGTGGGTGGGGTTGAGAGAGCTCTGACGAACTATGGCTAGCCCAAGGTCACCCAGCTGGCATGTCTTACAGTGCACAAGCTAATCTGGTTCACCAGATAAGCCTCCACAGCTCAAGTGGCAGAGCGGGGAATCAAGCCCAGTTCTTCAGATTAGAGTGCACTTGCTCTTGACCACTACAGCACGCCGACTTTAATAGCCTGTATGGTTGACTCCTCTGGAAAGCCAGCCGAGATGTTTCCATAGCTGCATTGATCCCTAGCATCACAGTAGCGACTGTTAGCGGCAAATGTCATTCGCCTTCCCAGTCGCCAGGGAGGCGTCTTTACTGAGGCTTTGCAATGTGTACATTTAAATAATTGATTGAGTAATTGATTCAATGTGAATGGCTACAGGGTTTAGGGCAGGGTGACGGCTTTTGAACCTACAGCCAGCTTCGACTGTGAGGAAATAAACACAGGCTAGAAAGTGACTCATATCGCCTCCAGGTACTTACGGCAATGGAATCAAAACAGACAATGCTAACCTACTTCTTTACTTAATGGCGGTAGAGACAGTTTACTCTACGAGTGGATATTGGTTGTCTAGGTCAGTGGTGGGATCCACGAAATTTTAGTAACAGAGTTCCCATAGAGGGAGTGGGATTCAAACTGTGGCATAAGCGCCAATAGGGCTGGGGGGGCATGACAGGGGCATGACCGGGCATTCTGGGGGCGTGGTCGGGCATTCTGGGGGCGGGGCATTCCTGGGAGGGGCTGTAGCAGGGCGCCTTGCAGCTGCACCCGGTCATGGGCAGGAAGCGAAGATATGCGCGAGGCGCGGAAGGCTGCACTGCGCCCGGTGCACCTCCTGCTAGACTGCTTCAAGTTCCTGCTGCGCTACTGCTACAGGAGGAGGAGGCGTAACTAGGGCAAAATCATGTAGCCAAAATCGCAATTAGTCAGCCCCTCTGGCACACACAAATAACAGTAGTAACCTACTCCTGGGAACCTGTGAGAACCTGCTGGATCCCACCTCTGGTTGTGGGTATGACAGCTTTAAGAGGGAATTAGACAGATCGATGGAGGATAGGTCAATCAGGATGCTGGACCAGATAGACCTCTGGTCCGGCAGGGTTCTTCTTCTATTCTTATGCTGAGGGGGTGTTGAACGGTCAAATTGGGGCAGAGAGCCCAAGGCGTGCCAAACAGGGTGCTCTTAGGGAGCAGACAGTGTGTCCTCTGACAGGGAAGCTGCCCCTCACAGCTGATGGAATCCGGTTGGGTTGGGTTAGCAGAACTAGTGGGAATTCAACATTTAGCATTTCGGCACCTTGCATGGAACATGGCTGTTTGTTTGTTTGTTTGTTTGTTTGTTTGTTTGTTTGTTTGTTTGTTTGTTAAATTTCTATACCACCCGATCCCCGAAGAGCTCCGGGCGGTGTACAACATAAAATTCAAACAATATTGAACAAGGAGCAAATCATACAACACAATAAACAATCACATTAGCTCCATCCAATTAATAATCAATAAAACATTCTAAAACTTCATCTAAAACAGCTGTTAATAATTAAATAAGTAAATAAGCAAGAGCCGTCAAAAAAACCCCATTTAAAGCCTATCCCAAGAAGGAGGCAGGGGCCCCTCAGCATGAGGGGGCACCCCTGGTCTCAAGCATAAGAGCAGAGAGGGGCACCACATCAACAACTGGACACTCCAAAGGCCCGGTGGAACACCACGGTCTTACAGGCCCTGCGGAATTCACCAAGATCCCACAGGGCCCGGACAGCTGGAGGAAGGCTGTTCCACCAGGCGGCGAGACAGAGCTGTAAAGGTCCTAGCAGCCTGCATGGGAGCCAGCGCATCGATGAGGAGCGAGGGACCCTGCCAAATTGGCCTCTGCTGAGCAGCAGAACCGAGTAGGACATAGGGTATCACGGTCCAAGGTCACGAGGAGTCCCAGACACGTAATACCTTTAAGGTCAAAACCCACACCTTGAAAATGATTCGGAATTCAACCGGAATTAGCATGGCCTGGTAGCAACACAGGCTGAATAATATGCTCGGAAGGCGCCCCCTGTGAACAAGCGTGCCGCTGCATGTTGGTTGATGAGGGGGATCCTCACAGTACATTGTGGAGAAAGTGAGTCAGATCTGCTATCTTTACACGGAGCCTTTGGCCTCTGAAGAATGCTGCACTGGATATTACACCACATAACTTCAGCCTATTTAAAATATAACTCTTAGGGCCAGATCAGGTGAGATACTGGGAATTCCACGTATTTTCTTTTTTGTTTGTTAAAGTATGTGCCGAAGTCCGCTTTTCGTCAAGGTGACCGAAAACTGATCCACCAGGAAAATACCCAAAATGCAACAATTGAACAAACCAACAAAAATGGTCAGAAGAACCAGATTTCGGGCTGGATAAAAGAGAGATGAGCCGTGAACCGGATAACCCCAGGCAAGGAGGAGGAGGAGGAGGAGTAGTTTGGATTTATATCCCCCTTTCTCTCTGCAGGAGACTCAAAGGGCTGACAATCTCCTTGCCCTTCCCCTACAACAAACTACCCTGTGAGGTAGGTGGGGCTGAAGGAGCTCGAAGCGGTGACTGGCAAGGTCACCCAGTTGGCATGTGTGGGAGTGTACAGGCTAATCTGAATTCCCCAGATAAGCCTCCACAGCTCGAAGCTGACAGGCGGGGAATCAAACCCGGTTCCTCCAGATTAGATACACGAGCTCTTAACCTCCTGCACCACTGCTGCTCCTGAAAAACCTATGCGATTGCCCTAAGTCAACTGTGAGTTGGCATAAAATTTGGATGAACTTTTTCCTCATAATATCCTTGTAAGGTGAACGCAGTGACCATCTGTTGACCGACATGGCCGAGTGGGAATTTGAGTCCAAGGCCCTCGAACAATACTGGTTGTGTCAAAACGTGGCTACTTATTCTGCCGGCACCGTAGCGTGCTTTTCTGCCTTTTCCCCAGTGGCGAATTTGAGACTCCTGCGTGTGAAGAGAGCTTTTGTGCTTAATCCCGCCCAGAAATCATTAAGGGTTAATGTTAAATATCGATCAGTGATGTGCGTAGGCATAAACTAGCAACGCCAGCCTCACGTATTGGCTTGTATTAATGTCCCTTTTTCCGATCTTGACAGAAACTTGTGGTATATGGAGGGGAGGGTGGAGAGGAAACCTAGCAGACGCATCAATTTTTATACTTCGGCATCGTATAGGAAGCTGATGAATCACCCCATGCAAAGGAAGTGAAGATTTTTTAAAAAACTGTACTGTCCATGTTTCTTTCAGAGTGTAGCCATGTTGTTCTGCAGTAGAAGAGCGAGATTCAAATCCAGGAGAACCTTAAAGACCAACCCAGTTTTTGGAATATAAGCTTTTGAGAATCAAAGTTTCCTTCACCACAGGCCCGTATTTTGTTGGACTTCTTAACTTAATATTTAGCAGAGTAGCAGAAGAAGAGACCATTAGACAGTTGCTGGTTTTATATAAATGTTTACTTTCTGTTAGGGAGGGTTTGCATGGAAGAAAAATAAAGAACAGCTTTCTATACTAAAACTAACTTGGTTACATAGCTCGACACCATGTGATCCCACACGGTGCGTACCTAGCAAGGCATCCGTTTTTCCTCGTGTGGTTCAAACAAAGAAACATACTTTATACCTTCTGTCTACGTGACTAGTCTCACATAGGCAATGCTGGGGTTAGCTGACCAATAGCTTAATCAATGGACTGGCTATAAAACTCTGACCTCAGTAGCTAATTAGCATGCACACAGTTAACCCCTTCATGTCTGAATTGTGACAGACACTTGCAAATACTAACATATTTATGTGGATTATATGTGAATGTGGGTGGGTGGAAGGGAAGGGAAGAAGGTTACGATGTGGAGCGGTCCAATGTTGTTTTTGTTATAGGTTGGTAGTTTGATTGTAATTTTCAATTTTGCAAGCTGTCTCAAGATCTTTATGTAGGGCTGGGTATAAGTTCCAAAAATAAATAAGTACGTACGTACGTACATACATACATACATACATACATACATACATACATACATACATACATACATACATACATACAGTCAGTGGTGGGATCCAAAAATTTTAGTAACAGGTTCCCATGGTGGTGGGATTCAAAATGTGGCGTAGCGCCAGTGGGGCTGGGCGGGGCACGATGGGGGTGTGACCAGGCATTCCTGGGTAGGCATTCCTGGAGCAGAGACTGCTTGGCGGGCGCCCGGCTGGAGTCCTTAGTGAGAAAACAAATGCACACACAGGCGCCAGGCTGCCGCATGCAGCTGATGCACCCTGCTGAACTGCTTCAAGTTCTGCACACTACTGCGGAGGAGAGGAGGAGGCGTGGCTAAAAGCAAAAAATCAGCGGTGGCAAAATCACCAATTAGTAACCCCCTCTCGGCACACACAAATAATTAGTAACCTACTCTCGGGAACCTGTGAGAACCTGCTGGATCCCACCTCTGCATGCATACATAAAATGTCGGCAGGGGGAGGGGTTTGGAAGGTAGGATCCAGGAAGGTAGGATTCTGGTGGAAGGTAGAAGAAGGTTCTAGAAACTCTCTTCCCAGTGCCCCTCAAACGCCGGGACCAGGCCTGACCAATCTCTTGGAAAACTGTTCCCCATTTATTGGACAACAGATTATTAATATATTTTTTTAAATAGCAATCTTCAGAAAATAAGGGTTCACAAAAATAGGGAATGGCAGGTGCCTGGAAACGTCATTTCTGAAATAGTTCCCGTGGTGACATGTACAGACATAGGGTTGCCAGCTATGGGCTGGGATATACCCAGATATTTTTAGGGTGGAACCTGAGGGGGGCGGGGTTGGGGAAGGGGCCTCAACGGCGTATAATGCCATAGAGTCCATCTTCCAAAGCTGTCATTTTCTCTAGATCTCTTATCTCCTTTGTCCAAGAGATCTCCAGTTACCCACTGGACCTTAGCAATCCTATGCAGCACGTGTGATCGGAAACAGAAGCGAGTGTGGTTTTTTACTTGAGAGTCCTTGTTGACTAATATATAAATGCACACTGATTGATTGACTGATTAATCAATTATACCTCACAAGATCAATCGGCTAGGATTTCTTGAACTGGGTAACGGATCTTCCCGAAGAGCCTTTAGGATTACGGAAATGAGTTCCTCCCCTGAATAGCTTACCAATTAAGACCTTTGAGGCCACACGAGAGAAAGATAGGCCATATCTTTACTGCTTTTGAATTACAATGTGAATGTTGCTGTATATATTTATTCTGTCATTTTGCTGCAAAGAATCCCGAAAGCTTGCACTAGAATACATTTTGTCAGCCTTTAAAGCGTCTAGGAACTTCTGTTTAATTTTCTAGTGTTGCACTTTGTTTAGAGTGCAGGACTCTGATCTGGGAGGACCAAATTCAAATTCTCATTGGGTCACCGTAGGCTTGCTGCTCTCTCTCTCTCTCTCTCTCTTAGCCTGATCTACCTCTTAGCCTGATCTACCTCGCAGGGTTATTATGGGTGTAACATGTGGTAGAACCATACATATTACCCTGAGCTTCTTGAAGGAAAGGTGGGATAAAAATAGATGGAAATGTGTAGATAGATAAGCAAGCGTCTGGCGGTTCATGAATAAAACAGACCTCCCTGTTATATGATTGAATTAGCATTCCCAGATGGATGATTCTCAACATGAGTTTCAAACCACAATTGAACTTCAACATGCCGTTAAAAATTACTTTCTTCTTTGTGAACATTAAACAACCCACTTCTGGGTTGAATAATCGCCTGTTTTACATATGTGCTCATGGCGCTTGATTTTTATATTTCATGGATACCATAATTTACAAATGATATCTAACTCGACGTGTGCCCCTCTTTTTTAAAGACATAATTCTCATTATCATTGAAGGTACTAAATGCAGCTGCGTACTGTACCCGTTTTTCTGATTTTGTTATTGGATTTTCCCACTCTTCGACTTCGTTTTTCCCAGCGTTTCTCTGGTGTCGTTTTTACGGATTTCCAGAAACAGACATTGTTGCATCATTGAAATGTGCAGCTAGGCTGTTTTTCAAGTTATTGTATACGTGCGTACACAAACGTACAGTGTCCGTATATAAGGAAGTGGTTGCCATTTGACATGCTACTTTGCTACAAGCGTACAGACGAGATGAGTGCACAACGTGGCAAAACCCAGGCCCCTTCCACACATGCAGAATAATGCACATTCAATTGTCTTTCACAATTGTTTGAAAGAGGATTTTAAAATTTATATAGATCCCTATTTTGTTATATGCTCGTTTATAAATTTGTATTTTTTAAAAGTATGTATTATTGTTATCTGAATGCCATTAAAGTTTTCAGTTCAATCAGCGTATGGACCCGGAGGGATGGGGGGATTTTGCTCCCCCCACATGACTAAATATTCGCAACCCGGGGACATTTGACCCCATATGTCCCCTTGGGCGGTACGCCCCTGCTGGAACATTTTCCCAATAGTTCCAGAATCAGTATTATCTTTTCCTAAAGTCTCAATGCTTAATGCAAGCAGGACGGGGTGCCGTTCAAGGATGCCCATTCAGACCACTCTAAATGTTAAGATGTGGTTCGTGGACTTTGTGCGAAATTATGTTTCCATAGTCCATTCTCCAGGCCTCACGCAGTGTTCTCTCAATAGCTTTGAAATGCTTTTAGCAAGCCATGCACTCCGAAGTTTTCCTGGCTTTCTCAGTGGGAGAGTGGCTGAGAACAGGCACCATACAGTTTGTAATCTAGTGAAGGGGCAATTTCTAGGGCTGCATGCTAAAGATTTCCTGGGATATGTTAGTAACCTCTGATTGTACTTTAGGCAAAATCCCTCTACTTATATGGCGTAGATCACAGGTGTCAAACTCGCAGCCCTCCAGATGTTATGGACTTCAGTTCCCATCATGCTGGCAACATGCTGGCAAGGGATGATGGGAACTGTAGTCCATAACATCTGGAGGGCCACGAGTTTGACACCTGTGGCGAAGATAAAGTAGTGTTGCCAGATTCCCCTGGTTACTAGCAGGGAATTAAGGGGTAAATTTTAGGCTTGGTCAATATCCTAGAAATTCAGTAAAATTCAGATTAGGATTTATCTGGGCATAAAATTATCTGTATGCCCGAATAAGACAAATAACATATTCATATGTATCCGAATATTCAGGTATACCTAAAAAATTTGGGTATTTTGTATTTTATATTTTTTGGTGTTTTTTGCATTTTGGCCTGCAGGGGGTTTATTTTTAAAGCTAGCAGCACCATAATTTCAGGGTATCATCCAGAGTGTTCTTGCATTGCAGAGGGACTTGTTGGCCCTTGGGGTCTCTGCCAACTCTATGATTCTAGGAGTGGTTTGTCTTCGCCTTCCTCTTCATGCCAACCCTGGTATTTTTTTGGTGGTCTCCCGTCCAAGTACTAGCCAGGACCAACCTTTCTTAGCTTCTAAGATCCAATGAGATCAGGCTCGCCTGGGTCATCAAAGACAGGGCATTGTACATTCTTCAATAAATTGATGTACCAGCGTTACTTAGAAGCATAAGAAAAATAATTGACATCAGTAAATGGGTGTAGTAGAGTCCGGTGCACTAAAGGCATATGACTAAGCGTTGCT
Organism: Sphaerodactylus townsendi; assembly: GCF_021028975.2. Taxonomy (NCBI): domain Eukaryota; kingdom Metazoa; phylum Chordata; class Lepidosauria; order Squamata; family Sphaerodactylidae; genus Sphaerodactylus; species Sphaerodactylus townsendi. Next base: position 9,494,642 of record NC_059428.1, on the reverse strand, counting down.
GAGCAAAACAAGGCACTTGCTACAAGCTTTTCAATGCTGTCCTTTCCAAGGGACAGACTCACTAAACAACAAATCTTGCCCTCCCCGCGGGCCCTCCTAGGCAGTGACATCAGGACATTTCCCAGTGATGTCATTGGCCAGTGATGTCACTGTACAGAATCCCATTTCTCATTTAATGGAACGTGTGTTCTGGATGCGAGAGAGCCAGGGATGGAATGGGAAGCCAGAAGAGCTGTGGGGCCTATGTGGGTGTCTCCAGTCGGCCAAATAATACTCATGGGGCCATTTCAGGCCTGTAAAACAGCCCCGGGGGGGAGCCGAAACCCTTCCCATGTGCTCTGTGATGGAATCATAGAGTTGGAAGAGACCCCAAGGGCCATCAAGTTAAACCCTTTGCCATGCAGGAACACACAGTCCAAGCACTCCCGACATATGTTCATCCATCCTCTCTTTGGCTTCAAGAAGGAGACTCCTCACTCACCAAGGAGCAGTGAATTCCTGTCCGGGAACAGCCAGCCCTGACTGGCAGGAAGTTTTCCTGATGTTTGGAGTGGAATCTCTTTGCACCTTGAGTCCCGCTGACTCCGTGTCCCTAGTCTCTGAGGCAGCAGAAAATAAGCACTCCCTCTATGACGTGACATCCATGTTTGGCTCAAGCTGTCAGTCAGCATGGCCTCACGTTCTCTCTCTTTGGCGTTGAACCTTGTTTGGGTTGCTGTCCTCCAGACTGGTTGGCTTTCCATTTCCTTGATCCTGGGCAGGTGGGTTGAGGCATGCTCCCACTTCATAGCTGGGCTGGTGAGAAGTGCAGTGTTGAGTGAAACCGAGGTTTTAGAAGAGCCATGTGTGTGTGGCAGAGATGGTGCCTGGGGCAGGACAGAAGGCATCACTCAGTAAATTACCTTGGGGAACATGCGGTGGAAGCGGGGCTGAAGGCCGTCCTCCTGTATAGAACTGGCCCCGTCTCAGAGGCATGGCAGCTGGTGGACGAGAAAACACGGGAACAGGACTGTCCCTCCAAAAGCGGGCGTCTGGTCAACCTATTATCATAGCACTATCAAGTCACAGCTGACTAGCGACCCTGTAGGGTTTTCAAGAAGGAACATGTTATTTAAAGGTGGTTTGCCATTGTATGCTTCACATGTCTAATCCTGAGAAGTGCTTGGAAATTAAGCCCATCAAATTCTGACCAAATGGACCTTGCTTAGCTTCTGAGATCTCGGCTATCCAGGTCTGGGTTCAGAAAGGATGTTGAACTGGAACAAACCACTATTTTTTTAAAATAATTTTTTATTGTATCATTTGAATATTCCATGTTATATTAATACTCTTCTTCATTCGTTTTCAAACAATACATTTGCCCTTACCTCCTATTTTCTTCGTAGTTTTATCAAACAAACAGCAGTAAGTTCATTCTTTGTAATCTCTTCTCCCATATCTCCTCATTGACTCCAGCTTCTTTCATCCAGTCCGCGTATATTGTCTGTATCTTCAAAATTTCGCTCTGTTTACCTTGCCACAGTTTATTTTTTGTTATTATTTCGAAAATGTCCAGTGCCACTTGTTCCCAGATATATTCCAACCATTTCTGGATTGTCCATTTGTCTTTGCTTTCCAGCCTAAAGCTATTGTGGAATAAACCACCATAAATGATTGCCTTCTTGTTCTTCTGCAGACACTGTAAGGAACATTCCTGCTTCGACCCTGACCCCGGCTCTTCTCAGTGAACTGGTGGACAGCCACCGCCTGCTGCCGAGGAGCGAGGAAGTCATCAGCTCAGCGCCATCCAGCCAGCCCAGTCTCTTCGCATTGATTCACCCACCAACCATATCAGGACAGCCCTTTCCTGGCGCCCGCCAAGAACTATCTCTTCCTACACCAGTGCATGAGCAGGAAGTCAGAAACCAGGTAGGCTGCATTTATTTTAGCAAGGCGTTGGGAGGAAAAAGCTGTTTTGTAGAAGCTGGCTGTCTTAGAGACATGTCTCCTCCATTTATTTCTCATCCTGATTATTAGGAAAGAAGAACAGAACAAGAAGAACAAGAACAAGAGGGAGGGGAGGAGGGAGGGAGGAGGAGTTTGGATTTATATCTCCCTTTCTCTCCTATAGGAGACTAGAAGGGGCTTACAATCCTTTGCCTTCCCCCTCACAACAAACACTCTGTGAGGTAAGTGGGGCTGAGAGAGAGAGCTCGGAGGCTGTGGCTAGCTAAAGGGTGCAGCTGGTGTGGGGTACACAGGCCCCAATGCCAGTTTCCCCAGATAAGCCTCCACAACTCAGGCAGCAGAGCTGGGAATCAAACCCGGTTCCTCCAGATCAGAGTGCACCTTCTCTTAGCCACTACGCCACTGCTGCTCTTAAGATATATTATGTGATAGTAGACATAGTGCAGATTGATGTCAGTTCTGGTAGTGTGGTGTAGTGCTTGAAGGTGGCAAATACAATGCAGGAGAACTGAGTTTGATCCTGCTTCCTCCACATAGTGGCAGACGCTCTAGTGAACCCGGTTTGTTTCCTCTTCACCCAAAGAAACCTGCTGGGTGACCTTGGGGGAGTCATGGTTCTCTCAGAACTCTCTCAGCCCCCACCTACCTCACAAGGTGTTTGTTGTGGGGAGGGGAAAGGAAGGAGTTTGTCAGCCACTTTGAGTCTCCTTACAGGAGAAAAGGGTGGGAATTATAAATCCAAATTCTTCGTTTTTTATTGGAGTCTATAGTTGTAGGTAGACTTTCCTGGCTAAGCTGTGGGCTCAGGGCAGGGACATGGGGATCCATGATGTATAATGGCTTCTGTGTGTCACTTCCTGGAAAAAGAGCCAGGAAGTGATGTAGGGTCAGTTCTAAGGGTTATGAAACTCTATGGGACGGTCATAATTTCTGGCAATTCCTGCATTTCTCAGCGTCACTTCCAGAGAATACCTTGAAGGGTCATAGTAGTGCAGACAGCTCTCAGTTTTACTTCCCAATTGCCATGCAAGGGAAGTGGGCAAAGAGGGCTGCCAGTGAGAGACCCCCCCCCATAGTTGCGCTCTGTGTAGGTTTGCGGACAGTGGCACTGAGTTCTATCTAGTAGTCATTTTCCGCCCCTGTGCTGTTTGAGGTAGAGAATTGGAGTGAAGGGGAAGACAGGTGAAATTCAGTTTCACAGGAGAAACTGCCTTGCTGGCAAGAACATGATCTTTGGATCTAACCCGGTAGAAGGTAGATATATCTGCTGCATGGTATGCCTTCTCCTGCCAGTTCTTTCTCTGGATCTGCCCAGAATACTTGACACGCTCGCTGAGTACAAACAATGAGAGGCCTTTGCTGCCCTTCAACACAGCGCACATATTTTCCTATACGGTTGTTCTGCGAAAGGTCAGATTCTCCGCTAGATAGAGAAGGCGCTCGGTAATTCTGTAAGCATAGCACCACCTATTGATGAAGAAAGGCAGTGCAATTAAAATATGTTGAATTTTGGTGGAAGGGGGATTGTATTTTCACCGATTTGTGGAATTGGTTTGTTCTAGTGTTCCCTTGAAGCTGTTGATTCCTTATGAAGGATTTCTCAGCGAGAATGCACTATAGCACAGAAAGAGACATCCAGTCTTCTTTGGCATATAACTTTCCTACAACAAATAATTCCATAGCAATAGAACAGCGGGGCAATGTTGTCTCCCGTTAAAATGGGCACTATTTACCAGGTGGGGGTATTACCACCATCCCATGAAATCTTCAGCAACCCATTTCTACCCATTAAAGAGACCAGCGACTGTTTTTTCTCCAGGTATGTTGGCAACCGGACAGTACAGCCCTACAGAGATTTAATTTGTAGGAACCCAAGAAAAGGGAGACTGAAACTTGAAATCACCAACAAAATTTTTACAAGGTATCCCCCAAATCTCCACCAAAGTGAAATAAAAATGATATATTTCATTAGAGTCCACACTAGGAAATGGTACGTCCCACCGAAGCGAGCTCTTAGTTGTGTGTGATAATAATGGAAGCAGCAATAGATTTGGGCAAAGTTCGAGTTTCCTGTCCCTTTTGAACATGGGTAACTGGAAATAGTAAAGAAAATAATCATTAAAATCATACTAAATCCATTCACAATCTGAACTTAGATATGCAAGCCGCTTTTCTTCCAATCATGCATAAAGGTAAAAGCCAAAATATATCCCAGAGTTTAAAAACTCAGATTTTCAGCGTGTCACAAATTGAATATTGTAATAGGAGATAAAAATATAAAACCATCATCTACTTCCACAGATGCTCAAAACCATAAGTAACCATATCCCTGGTATCAGTTACAGAAAGTTATAGCGTTTCTTATATGTTACTTCGCATAACTTTTATGTTATGCGAAGGCTACCAATGGCTACCAATCCTGATCCTCCTTGATCTGAGATTGCAAATGCCTTAGCAGACCAGGTGCTCGGGAGCAGCAGCAGCAGCAGCAGCAGCAGAAGGCCATTGCTCTCACATCCTGCATGTGAGCTCCCAAAAGCATCTGGTGGGCCACTGCGAGTAGCAGAGTGCTGGACTAGATGGACTCTGGTCTGATCCAGCTGGCTCGTTCTTATGTTCTTCTGTTCTTAGCTCATTATGGAAGAGATACGTTCTGGAGGTTAAGAACATAAGAACATAAGAACAAGCCAGCTGGATCAGACCTCCAGACCAACTCTCTCTTCGCAGTAATAAAGTCTGACTCTATACAGGATGTCATGGCTAAATTCTCCGATCCTGGTATTCAAGGCATTCATCTAGTAGAAGAGATCAAGATTAATGTGCAATCAACTACTCAGTCGTCTATTCAGTACTTAAAGCTATCGAAGGTGGTGGCCATCCCACCTCCTGTGGCAGCATATTCCAAACACCAATCACACGTTGCATGAAGAAGTGTTTCCTTTATTAGTCCTAATTCTTCCCCCCAGCATTTTCAATGAATGCCCCCTGGTTCTAGTATTGTGAGAAAGAGAGAAAAATGTTTCTCTGTCAACATTTTCTACCCATGCATAATTTTATAGACTTCAATCATATCCCCCTCAGCCGTCCTCCTCTCCTCTCAGGTTAATTCTTATGTCGCAACATACTCCTGGGTTTGCCCCTTGTTAAGTAGTATTCATTCACTGTAGTGGTAACTGGTTAGGAAATCACGTGGGATTTCCACCATGGATCTGAGAGAGATGGGAACTAGCTAAAAATGTCATGAAGGACAGCCTGGCGAGAGAGTTTGAAATGAGAAAGGTGATCGTTCAAACCACAGCTGGATCCCCATAAACCCAAGGGCCTTACAGGTTTAAGAAGATTTCATTCCTACATCTGTTCTTTGTTAATAATTTGAGAGCGATGTTTCACTTGAGAGTGGAATTAATGAAAACTTATAAATAAAACGGTAGCCCTGAGATGGAGCTAGCAGGGTCGCTTTCCTGGCAGATGGTTTCAGCTGTTTGAAAGAGATGAGTCAACATTTCTCCTTAGAGCTGTAGTGCTGTTTCCAGCACCAGTCTTCGTGAATATAAGATAAGAAATGTCTTCACTTGATACTCCAGGGACCCAGGAAGCCCTTCCCATTTTACTGACCGTAAGCTGGGAAACTCCTACATAGTTTTCCCTAGCATAAACCTTTCAGATCCTTCAGTTGACCTGCGTCAACGCACATAGCTAGGAAGGGTTAGTCTTTAGCTCATGAGTTTGTAGAATTGAAAGGATTTTCAGCGTATCTAGACACCGCAGTTCCGCAATGGCGATATGGTGATACAAATCCGTTGCTTGGCGTAGTGACCCACTTAAAACCCAGAGCAAACCGATCAGGGGTCTGCAACCCGGCTCCCAGAGCGCGTAAACTCTTCAGCCTTATACTGTGGCTCACATGGCCTGGAGGTCAGAGGCATGGGCGTGTCCCTCCAGCCCTCCAGAGCAGTGCTGGAAGGAAAGTGAGTGGAAGGGTAGAGACAGAGCCTTTTCCGTCCCCTCCACTCACCTCTCCTTTGGCACTGCTCTGGAGGGCTGGAGGGACACGCCCACGCTGCCTCCAGCCTGGAGGTCAGAGGGTATGGAGTGTCCTCCAGAGCAGCCACCATCCCCCTCTGCATCCCATGGGGGGGTTCCCTACTCGGTGTTCCCGCCTCCCAGCTCTGGTAGAAAAAGGTGAGTGGAGGGCTGAATTGGAGTGGCTCCATGCATTTCCGGTAGATCTTGAGGGCCGGTGAAAAAATGGTTCCAAATGGCTCTTTGGATGGTAAAGGTTGCCGACCCCTGAAATAGATAAAACTGCAAACGTCCGAGAACCGTTTTCTTAGGCTACTGTCAGAGTGTTGCCAGCAGGCTCGGGACAGCTGCTCCCCTCCAGGGGCCGGGAAGGCTCCCTTGGGCCTTCAGCCCCAGCTCTGCCCCGGCCTTGAGCCTGTGGCAGGCTCCTGGGCCAACTGCTCTTTCAGGCCGGCTGCACCTTCAGGTCACGTGGGGGGCACAATTTTGCACCCCCCACATGACCAAATGGGTGGTGCCCGGGGTCAATTGGCCCTCGTGTCCCTCTGGCAGATACGCCCCTGAGCAAAGAGTGATTTGACCCAAGGACACCTGCTGAGCTGAGGCAAGGTGGGGATTTAACCCTGCTCTCCCAGCTCCTAGTCTCACAAAAAAAGCACCGCCTTGTAGAGGGGCTGTGGCTCCGTCTTGAAGAGGTCCCTAGGATTCAATCCCCAGACATCTCCTAGTCAATGTGAAGGAGCATTTCCTCCTGAGACCCCGGAGAGCAGCTTCCAGCCTACGTAGACAATAATGACCTTAAATTGAATCCAAAACCTTTATTGGCACATTAGGGAGGTTCCGAGTAAAAATATAGTATTAATAAGATAAATAGACAGGAAGTCCAGATTTAGCGGTTAGATATTACATGGCATTGTTGAATTCATTGCTGCTTGGCCAAAACTTGGCAGCTGAGTCTGTTGTGCCACATTCATTCATTCATTCATTGAATTTATACCCCAACTATCCCCCGGAAGGTAAGTAATGATAATGGATGTTAGTCCGGCCAGCCCCTTGAAAATGCCCGGTGGAAGAGGCTGGCTGTCTTACAGGCCCTCTGGAAGAACTCCAGATCACGGGGCCCTGATCTTCAGCTCCCACCAGGTTGCCCTCCCATTCCACAACGAGAAGTCCTAGTCCTCGTCGAGGCCAGCCCGACATTCTTCCGGGCGGGGATTACCAGCAAGTTCTCCTCAAGAGCAGGAGGGACCTGATTGAAGTGATATATGTGGAAAGGTGGTCCCTAATATATCGAACAGTAATAAGGAAAGCCACCTTAGCTCATCAGAATGCCATTCTTACTGTAGAAGTAATGGGTTAATGAACTTTGACCAAATGAAAATCTGGTAAAAGGACAGCACTGAGGAAAGGAATTATGCCGATTTTTATTGCTCAAAGGGTCCAAATTCAACGCATTAGCATTAGTCACGCATATCAAAGAAGAAAAGAATGCCTGGCGGTGGCCAAGTGGTAGGCGTGTGTGCAATGTGCCAGGCATGCACCAGTGCAGAGCGTGGCGGGCAGGGCGCCTGCGTGCAGGCGCGGCTACACCCGCTCCGGCCCTCTCATGGCTGGTAAGCAGAAATCTGTTTCAGAGGGGATGTCCGTGTTCCTGCTCTGTCGTCAACGGCCAACCTCTTTTTCCAAAGATGACTTCTTTGTACCCTTCCCTCCTGTTTTCTTTCCAGAGTGCGAGTTTCTCTCAAGCCGAGGTCCTCTCTTTCTTCATGAGGAGCGACCCTTCTGTTCAAGCTCTCTCAGGGGAGCGGCCACTGCATGACGGCGTGGGCGGACAGGTCATGGCTTCACAGCTTACCTAAGCCGTGCAGGCACAGTGGAGCTCGGGACGGTACTCTGATCTCCCAGGAGCTTTGGATGCACCACCCCTGCATCGGAGCCTCCACGGGCTCAGGAAACGAACAGCGGGCGTCTATACCTTTAGTAGCCCAATATCGCTTTGCAAAAGACTTGAGGAGCTGTCTGCAGTTAAGTATGATGTCCCGGTACCCCTTAGCCGATTTATCGGATAGAACATTCCACGTTGGACAAGAACCACAGCGCCCTGGCGGTGGCTGCCAGCGAAAACACCGGCTGCTCTCCTCCTCCTCGGCCTCCCAAGCCCAGGGCAGGCGACTTCCGCGATTAGGGCAGCCCTCAGCAGCGATTGCTGGATGGCGAAGGCACCGGCGTGAGCTCGTGACGCGCGTTGGAGAAACACACTTCCGGCAATGGAGAACTGCAGGCTGCATGGCGAGGTAGAGTGGGTTCTGCCGAGATAGTCGAGAGACCTCCCAGGGATGCCAGGCCCGAATTGTTGGGAATCCCCTCCTCCCTGCTCCATTGTCCGCCGCTGCTCTGGCCAATAGCAGCGCCCTAGGGGCGGCTAAAACTCCGTCCCTAGGAGCGCTGTTCGCATCAATGCCCGCCCTGCAGCTCCCCAACCGGCATAAGCGGCCCGACACCTTCGCTCTCGAGTGGGGTTTTCGTCACCATCCCCTTTCCCGAACTACATACCTTCCCATAAAGGCCTTCCGGCGTGCGCCCAGGCCTGGGGCACACCTGCCCTGCGACTCCAGGCGATTAGCACAGGGCGGTCAGCCTGGCGGCCTTCTGGTCCGTCGCAGGGAAAATATCGTCAGCGATGGCTGGCGTATCTTCCTGCCCTGGGGACGTTAGATGCGAACAGTCCGAGAGTCTATCAGCGTTAATATCGTAGTAATGCCCCAGCGTGGCCACGTCTTGGAAAACTGACACTCCTGAGTTGTGGCGGGGAGTTTAAAAAACAACCGTGGCTGCAGCATCACATCACTTCCAGTGAGAAAAATGGCATTGACCTAAGATATCTCTAGAATTTGCCGAAACTCAATGGGTAAAACCATGAGTTTCCAGCAATCCTAGTCTATCCTATCAATTTATCATAGAGTTCCTAGGTGCAAGGGTACCCATGTTCCGGTGATCGCATTGCATTCCGCATCGGTCCACAGTCCTCGCCAGTTTACCGTTGGACATACTCATACCGTTATGACAGGATTTGGGTGGGTAGAGGACCAGCTATCATTCCATGAGGCGCATATCACCACTGGTTGGCCATTCCTGATACCGAATATTCCTCAATATTCTGTAAATGGTGGAGTATTGCCATATATTTACAGTTAGTTGATGTTCAACAGGTGATGCAACTTGATTTCCAGAGCACCTACTTGACAGTGATTGACAGTTAGCATTCTGTTTAACATCTGACAATAGTTCTAGAGTGGTAGCAACATTTGTGCGCCTGCCAAAATAAAAGGGATCTGTGGAGGAAAATGGTAGATCTTAGAGAAAAGCGTGTGCTTCCAGGATCTTTTGTCTTTAAGGTGCCTCCTAGACCAGTGATGAACCTTTTTTTAGAGACTGAGTGCCCAAATTGCAACCCAAACCTCACTTATTTATGCCAAAGTGCCAGCCCGACAATTTAACCTGAATGCTGGTTTTAGTTTAGAAAATGGTTGGCTCCCTCTTCCTCCACCCACCAGCAGGCAGAGGGCCAGCTAGCCTCCAGCAAGTCCCGCACACGGCTCTGTGCCTCTCTGGCATCTCTGCCTCCTCTGTGCCCCCCTGGACCCAGCCTCCCTCCCTGGACAGCACAGGCACCCAGGCCGCCCAGCCGAGTCCTCCTGCTCACCGTGGTGCTTGGCGCCGTGGGTAGCTCCAGTATTGAGCCAGCCTAGATGTGTTTGGGGTGGGTGGGTGATTTTCCGCCCCCACGCCAACCCGAACTCTGTGTGCGGCGTGCCCACAGAAGGCTCAGAGTGCCACCTCTGGCACCCGTGCCTTGGGATTATATCACTGCCTAGACCCCGTGCCTGGATTCTGGCGCGAAATGCCTTTGCTTTTAGCACATCTGACCCGTATTTGAAATCTGAAATGCAATATTATTTGACGAATGCTCCGGAATGGGGGTCGAGGTCTGACCCTCCCCTGGAGGCCTGCCGAGGTGGAAGCTCTGCGGAGCGACAAGCCTTCAAAGCGTTTGGCGTCTGAGATGACAGTTCAGTTCCACGTTTGCCACAAAGTGGGAATTTTGCAGGCAGGTTTAAAGACATACCGTTTTAAATAGCAGCCTCAATAGACCTCATTGCCCTGACCTTGTCAGTGTCCGGCTCCTAAGCAGAGTCCTCCCTGGTTAGTTACTGTATAGAGGCAAGCAGTGGCAAACGACCTTATAAATCTTTTGCCCTGACCTGGATTGCTCAGGCTGGCCAGGGGCCTGCCCTGCGGCTCTCCAGATGTTCATGGACCTACAAATCCCATCAGCCCTGCCAGCATGGCCAATTGGGGAGCTGATGGGATGTGTAATCCATGAGTGAAGAGCCCTGATCCAACCCCTGAGCTGGCCTGATCTATCTCAATGAAGCTAAGCAGGAACGGCCCTGGTGAGTACTTGGATGGGAGACCACCAAGGAAATCCAGGGTTGCTCGACAAGAGGCAGGCAATGGCAAAACCATCTCTAAGCATCACTTGCCAGCTATCCCAGGATCCCCAAGAATTTGGTTGCAGCTTTGGTGGCATACACAGGTGTTATTTATTTTTTTGAAATGCGATTGAATTTCAAAGATGTGAGTGTATGCCTTCCAGCTCTACCATGCATGCTTCTACTGAAAGACAAAGGCAGAAAGTGCAAGGTGACAAAGATAATAAGGCTGTAGACATCTCCTTCAGATGCTATAATATCCTATATGACGTGGTAAAGCGAACCTCACGGCACTCAGATGTGCATGGACTACGAAGTTCCCATCACCCCTGCCAACAATTGGCCAGGCTGGCAGGGGGCTGATGGGAATTGTAGTCCAATATCTGAAGTGTATACCTATATGGGCAATGTGATGAACTATAGAATACCAAAATACACTGTGCCCATCGGCCAACGACACTTATTACACGCAAAACCACGCACAGGGGAAAAGTGCAAGTACTCGATTCATATACAAAGGTGCAACACAAACATATGTGCAAACTACAAAGACTGTACATACAGACAACTCTTAATGTGCATCCTATTATTATAACACACAGTCCTTTCTTAGGTATTTAAGTCCTAAATGAATAGGACTTTTTCCCTGTGCTTGGTTTTGTGTGTAATAAATGTGGTTGGCCAATAGGCATAGTGTATTTTGACGTCTCCCTTCAGTCAGTTTTCGCAGGCGGTTGAATGCACTTGATGTAGATAAGAAAGGGTCTGCATTGAAGAAGGCTGTCCAAACCTCCTGTAATCCGTGCTTCGACTCATACAGGCTGTCGTTCCAAAATCACCAGGGACGCTTATTGAATCAGTGGTCTAGCAAAGTCAGTTTGCTGTTCATTAAGTGTAATTTCCATGCCCTCGATTTCAGCTTCCTCCTCGCGAGACTTCGCGAATATCCCAACTACGGCAAAAGAAGCCGCGAGGCCAGTCGGCGGAGAATCTGTGAATGTAGCCGGTCTCAGCTCGTACCTGGTAAGTCTCACAGTGTTTGATGAAACGCTCCCAGGTTGGTTGGAGGATATTGTAGTTTAAAAGAACACTCAGAGGAAATTTGGCCGGAGCTACTAGGGGAGGGGGGCAGAGGCATGGCTGGGCCATACTGCACCCATGGATAGAGGCATGGCTGGGCCACACTGCACTTGGGGCTCGCAAGGTCTCCTTGGAAGTGTAGTTCCCACCAGGCCGTTTTCAGCCTCAAGTGAACAGGCCGCTTTTTCCAGCCTGCACTTTCAGGCTGAGCTAAGGTAAGTGTGGGGGCCGGGGGCGATTTTCTGCCCCTCCCCCCGGCATGCACCCGGTGCAATGCACACACACCTGTCCCCTGGTAGCTCCACCTCTGGGGGGAGGGGCAAGGGAGGATAGGCAGCCTGGTATAGTCTGAATTAGTCAGATTGCAGAAGCTAAGCAGTATCAGTATTTGCAAGGAAGATCCTGCAGGAAACTATTGAAATTATTAAAACCACAACAATAAATTCAATGGATTATATCTAAAAACAGTAAAAGAGGGTACTTAATAAAATCAACAACTGGTGAATTAAAATATCAGATGCTGACTATATAAAGAAGCTGTCTGGTGGTACACAGCTAGCTGCAGCTAGCTTTCTGGTGGTACACAGGTGACAATTGGGGCTGGTAAGGTGAGGAGGCCAGGTAGAACTTCACAGTCATTTCTGCCACCAGTGCCTCAGCAGGCGCTTCAGCGTCCACGCAATTTCAAGCTTTTGTCTGAAACCCTAAGGACTGGAAACGTGCATTTATTGCGTTTAAAAATGAAAAGCTTCAAAGTGGGAATTTGCAGGATACTGGTTTGCACCCAGTTCTGGACTCCCAAATGCCCAAGGACCAAAGACATGGGTTCTTTGCAACCTTTTTACCATGATTTCTGGGATGCAATTCTGGGTTGCATCAATAAGAGTATCGTGTCTAGATCGAAGGAATTGTACCGCTCTACTTTGCATTGGTCAGACCTCACCTGGAGTACTGTATTCAGTTCTGGGTACCGCAGTTTAAGAAGGATATTGACAAGCTGGAACATGTCCAGAGGAAGGCAACCAGCAAAATAGTATTAATAGGACTGGAGTTCACGCCCCTCTGAAGAGAGGCTTAGGGGCTGAGGATGTTTAGTCTGGAAGCGAAGGTTAAGGGGGGGGACATGATACCCGGAACTTGAATATAAAGACATCCCGGAAAATAAAGACATAGTAGAGTTTTGCTGAAGTGCGAAATATAAGGCATCCCCCAAAAGTAAGACGTAGCAAAGTTTTTTGTTTGGAAGCATGCCCGACGAACAGAACACAGAAATATAAGACATCCCCTGAAAATAAGACATAGTGCATCTTTGGGAGCAAAAATTAATATAAGACACTGTCTTATATTCGGGGAAACATGGTAGCTATGTTTAGATATTTGAAGGGATGCCATGTCGAAGAGGGAGCAAGCTTGTTTTCTGCTGCCTCAGAGATCAGGACACGGAGTAATGGATTCAAGGTGCAGGAAAAGAGATTCCACCTAAACATTAGGAAGAACTTCCTGACCGTCAGGGCTGTTCAATGGTGGAATTCACTGCCTTGTAGTGTGGTGGAGTCTTCTTCTTTGGAGGTTTTTAAACAGAGGCTGGATGAACATATATGTCGGGGAATGCTTTAACGGTGTGTGTTCCTGCATTATTGGCAGGGGGGGTTGGGCCACGTGGCCTTTGGCGTCTCTTCCAACTCTACGATTCTACGATTTATATTTTTGCCTTCTCTTCCCTTCCCAGCAGAACAAAGCCACGGTGGCGCGCTCTCACAGCGCCGACTCGGAGGACAATTACGTCCACATGAACCCCGGCTCCTCGGCCCTGCTGAACACTGAGAGATCCAACGACAACTCCTACATTCCCATGAGCCCTGGGCCGCATCACCTGGACCTCATGGGGCTGTCCTCCTCGCCTGCCTTCCCCGTCCACAAAGGGAGCGCCAGCTCCCAGCCTCTTCGGCGGATGAGCGAGATCCAGCCCCCACCGGTCAACCGCAACCTCAAACCGGACCGCAAAGGTACGGCCCAACCAGCCTTACGTCCATTCTGCAATCCCATGTTCTGACAACCAAGGGGACGTTTCTTATGTGGCTGTCCCAGAAAGCTTAACCCTGGGACGACACTACAAATGACTGATTGGCTAGTACAGGGGTCTGCCACCTGCGGCTCTCCAGATGTTCATGGACTACAATTCCCATCAGCCCCTGCCAGCATGGCCAATTGGCTGCACCCATGGATAGAGGCATGGCTGGGCCATACTGCACTTGGGGCTCGCAAGGCCTCCTGGGAAGTGTAGTTCCCACCAAAAAAGAACACATGAACGAGGCATATACTAGCCCAGGGGTCTGCAACCTGCGGCTCTCCAGATGTTCATGGACTACAATTCCCATCAGCCCCTGCCAGCATGTGGTGGCCCGTGGCGAAGGGGCTGATGGGAATTGTGATCCATGGCCTTCAGAGAAACGCAGGTAATCCTAGGCTAATGCCTCATTCATGTGTTCTTTTTTATTTTACCTCATTTATATCCCAGCCTTTCATCACAGCAGGGACCCAAAGCTGTTTATATCATTCTCCTTGCAAGGAAAGTTGCAAAGAGAGCCAGCGTGATGTAGTGGTTAAGAGCAGGCTCGCTCTAATCTGGGGAACCGGGTTTGCTTCCCCAGTCTGCCACTTGAGCTGTGGAGAACCAGATTAGCTTGTGTACTCCAACACATGCCAGTTGGGTGACCTTGGGCTAGTCACAGTTCTTCGGAGCACTCTCAGCCCCACCCACCTCACAGGGTGTTTGCTGTGGTGGGGGAGGGAAGGGAAAGGAGATTGTAAGCCCCTTTGAGTCTCCTATAGGAGAGAAAGAGGGGATATAAATCCAAATTCCTCCTGCTCTTCATCATCTTTTTCTTCCTTCCCTCCATTTTATCATCCTAATAACCCTGTGAGGTAGGGCAGGCTGACAGTGTGTGCCTGAACTAAGGTCACCCAGCAACCTTCCATGTAGGGTGACCAGGCAGTGCCTGGCGACCAGCGAAAGGGCTGTGGAAGGGGGGCAGGGTCCTCTGAGGAAAAAAAGTTAAAATAAAGCCTTGCCTACTTACAGGTAACCCTAGAATTCCTGGCAATTCCTAGAGTTGCTCAGAAATGACAGGGTAGTTCTAGAAATTGGCAGAAACTCTATGGTAAACTTATTCTATTGAAGGCTCCTTATCCCTCACTGGTGGAGTTCGTGGAAAGAGCTGTCTAGGTTGGGGTGTTGTGTGATTTCAGGGCCGTATGGCCGTGTTCTAGTAGCATTTTCTCCTGACGTTTCACCTGCATCTGTGGCTGCCATCTTCAGAAAATCTTCAGAGATTGCTGGACCGCAGATGGACTTCTGGTCTGATCCAATCAGGGCTCTTCTGATGTTCTTAAAGCAAGACAAAGATGATAATTTCACCACTTAGCATTTATTTATGTGGATTTCACCTTTGTTATCTCCCATCTGCGTCGGCAGCACACAATCCATGTTCTGACGTATCAGCAACCGGCAAGCGGAATATGACTGTTTTGTGCAAAGCCCGGTAAGAAACGGCGTTCAACCATAGCTCGCTCTTGACTCAAACCTCTTTCTCCTCCCAGCAAAGCCAACGCCTCTGGACCTGAGAAACAACACCATGATTGACGAGCTTCCTTTCAAATCGCCAGTCACGAAATCCTGGTCCAGGCCTGGGTGAGTGTGATACAAAAGGGGGCGGGGACACGTTGCATGGGCTGCTTGCTTCCGCACGGAGTTGTTGCGCCTCTTCGACTTCCTTCCAGTTGTCAAAAGCATCCACCTGACATCTTTCTCTGTTTGTCCCCTGTCCACGTTCCCCCTCACTTTCAGGGCCATTTCCAGATTTTGAGGGACCCTGGGCAGACAGTGTCCCGATGCTCACCTGCCCATCACCTGCCCCTCATACCTTTCCACCTCCACCTGTATACCGCCCATCTTCTCCCGCTCACAAATCTTCCCACTCCCCATTCTCAGTGACGTGGCCTTCCTGCACATTCGTGTCCCAACAGTGCTGGTTGCAGGGAAAGTGATTCCACCTAAAGATTAGGAAGAACTTTCTGTCAGGACTGTTCAGCAGCGGAATATGCTTCTTTGGAGGCTTTTAAACAGAGGCTGGATGAACGCATATCGGGAGTGCTTTGATGGTGTGTTCCTGCATGGCAGAGGGTTGGACTGGATGGCCCTTGGGGGTCTCTTCCAACTCTATGATTCTATGAGCAACATCGCCTCTGTGATCATGTGCCTTTCCCCAATGACACTGGGCAACTGAGAACATGGGTGGTGGAGCACTTGAAGCAGACAGACGGGGAAGGACATGCAGAGAGGTGGAAGGAGAGATGCATGGGTGGTTATCAGCAGCAATGGGCCTCTTTATTTTATTATATTTATGTCACCCTTCCCCTTTCTGTCTTCTCCTAGAACAGTGGTGGCAAACCTATGGCATGGGTGCCAGAGGTGGCACTCAGAGCCCTTTCTGTGGGCACAAGCAAACAGAGTGTCACCCACACACACACAATAATAATACAACTAGGCTGGCCTGGGCCTGCAGGCCTCGATTATTGGCATTAAGCGTAAGACTCCAGGTTTGAGAAATCACTGTAGGTAACCCTGTTAAGCACTGTTAAACCCCACTGATTTTTTCATGCGAGGAACTTAAAGTCGCGATCCTCTACTTGGTAGTAAGCTCGGTTGCTAGCAATGGGGCTTCCTTCTGAGTAAACCCTCCTAGGGTCATGATTCACCAGTTGGAAGAGTTGAACGGTTGCTTCAAAGCAAAGCCACTGACTACCACCAAGCTTACTCCTGAGTAGCATGACGCCTTCGTTTTCAAACCAACGTTGTTTCTAAGCTAAAATCCTTTGAAGTATTCGGGGTTAAATTGCCGTGTTGGCACTTTGCGATGAATAAGTGGGTTTTGGGCTGCAATTTGGGCACTCAGTCTCGAAAAGGTTCGCCACCACTGCCCTAGAACATCTACCTGTCCAGTGTTAGAAACAGGATACTGGACTGTGTGGCTTTTTAGTTCGATCCTTAGTGCCTGGGCTCTGGCAGCTGCCCCACCTGAGCGGGTGCCGTTGCCAACCCTCCAGCCGTGGCGGGCTGAGTGTGCACCTGTTTTCTCGTCTCACCCCACCCACACGCAGCCTCCCCACCCCCCACACTTACCTTTAGTTCAGCTCTGGAAAAGTGGCCGCAATGTTCCTTTCCAGGCAGAAAGCGGCCTGGAGTGAGACTACACTTCCCATGAGACCCGGGGCTCACAACGTCTTACTGGGAAGTGTAGTTCACTTCTGAGCGTTTTCAGCCTGAAGGGGCTGACTATTTCTCCAGTCTGCACTGTTTCTCAAAGGTAAGTGTGTGTGTGAAGAGCGCTATGCTGACCTTAACGTCCCTCCTCCCCCAGGCGCTGCGTCTCGTGCAACGCACACCCTCGGGCCCCTGGTGGCTCCGCCTCTGCAACCTTCCCCATTTTGGTCTGATTCTTCCCTAACTGGATTTGTGGGTTGGGGGGAGATTGCAGTCCAGGGAGGTTCTCCCAAAAGGAAGCTGTCGTTTTCACAGTAGTTGGGACCTTAAATTCACAAATGTCAGATTACCTACCCTGTTTCCCCGAATATAAGACATCCCCGGAAAATAAGACGTAGTAGAGGCTCTTTGCTGAAGTCGCGAAATGTAAGGCATCCCCCCAAAAGTAAGGCGTGGCAAAATTTTTGTTTGGAAGCATGCCCGCTCGAACAGAACTTACAGAAAAATAAGACATCCCCTGAAAATAAAGACAGGCATTCTTTGGGAGACAAAAATTAATATAAGACGCTCGTCTTTATTTTGAGGAAACTCTGTTGGCACTTGCCCCATCACCTGGGACTTTTCCCTTTGGAACTGGGAAACGGGGACCTCATCTTCGTAGCGCTGTGACCACCCAGGCTCTCGTATATATCATGTCGTATATTTGTCCTCGGCAAAGGGTTGCACTGTCCACAGCCCCGTGTGGAGGGGCGGGCCGTTAAGCCTGCGCTTCCATCCCGCCGGGGCATTCTGCTCAGACGTTCGGCTTTGTAAGCCAGTCCTTAAACCTGAAGCCATCTGGCGGCTCTCAGTAATCCCGGCGCTGTTCTCTCTCTTTCAACCTCTCCTTCCAGTCAAGGGTTCAACTCCAACTTCTCGCCCTACTGTCGCCCCATCTCCACCCAGAGCATCACCAGCACTGACTCAGGAGACAGCGAGGAGAACTACGTCGCCATGGTAGGCCCTCTCTCAAGAACGGTCATTATGTACTGATTATGTTGGTTGTGGGCCGACCGGGCCGTCCAGAACACGCTTTCGCACATGCCGAGTAATGCACTTTTGATCCGCTTCAGCGACTGTCGGCAAGTGGATTTTGCCGTTTCGCACGGCGAAATCCAGTTGCAGCGGGACTTGTCAAGTTTCTGCAGGGCCTGTAAAACGGACCTGTTCCGCCAGGCATTTGGCCAGCCAGGCTGAGTGTGGTTCCATCGTCCCGTTCTCGAGTGGGCTCCGGGGTGGGGCTGAGGAACTGGTCATGGGTCAAAACGGTGGTGGTGTGAAAACAGTGTGAAAACGGGGTAAAGCCTTTTACACTGTTTTAAACCCTTTTACACCATTTTCACACTGTTTTCACATTGCTGTTTTTGGCCCATGCGGAATCTGCCTGAGTTATATCTGAGTTTTATTCTGTATTTTATTCTGGTTTTTTAGAAGTATATTGTATTGGTTTTAAATATTATATTAAATAGTATACTGTGTTGTGCGGCGCCCTGAGCCCTTTGGGGTAGGGCAGCAAATAAATCTAAAGTATGTATGTACGTACGTGCGTTATGCATGTATAAACAAACAAACAAACCTTCATTGGAAACTGATTGTGTGCATGCTTTCAGTGCGCAAATATAAAGAAGGTGGATTGTTCTGAATTTGTAAATGAACTAACGTTCAGCAATCTGATCATAAAATGTTATTTATTTATTTATTTGTCACATTTCTGTCCTTCTCAATTCCCTATAGGGCTGGGGGTGGCATATAACCTTGAAAATATAAAATACATTTCAAAACAATAAATAAAAGCAAATGCAATAAACAACTGTACAATAAAGCAGTAACCCAATAAAATGGCACCAAATATTCTTACCCACGGGAGGCCAACTTTGATGGAATCTAGCCTGGCTGGCTTGATGAAAATGCCTGGCGGAAAAGCTCTGTTTTGCAGGCCTTGCGTAATTGATATAGATCCCGCAAGGTCCTAATCTCATTAGGGAGTTTATTCCACTAGATTGGGGCCAGGACAGTAAAGGCCCTGGCCCTCGTAGAAGCCAGCTGGATATTCTAGGCACCAGGGATCACCAGAAGATTCCCCTCCAATGAACTGAGAGGGCAATCCGGGGAGATGTGGTGCCGATTCTTAGCACAGATGCTAGTGTTATGTCCCCAAGCATTTCTTTCCCATTCTAATCAAGCTGATTATATCCTGAATTGTACCTCTGCGTCCTTTCTTTGTAACTCTCCTCCAACCTTCTGACTTACATGCAAGCAGAGGCGTTCAAGGGGTAAATAGCCACTGTGCATCATTCAGTTCCTTTTACTAATTCTGACTCGGCCTTTTATTCTCTTTAGCAAAACCCGGTCTCGGCATCGCCCATTCCCAGTGGCACGAACAGTCCCGCCACAAAGAAGAGCACGGGGAGCGTTGATTACCTGGCTCTGGATTTCCAGCCGAGCTCACCTGGTCCACACAGAAAGGTACGGCTCTTCAGTAAGCCTTGACTATTTAATCCAATCCAATCCAAAAACCTGGGCATAAACCAGAAGTACCATACATTCCAAGTACAAAAACAGGATCATTGTTATATATCACTAGTGGGGCCCGGCCACGCGTTGCTGTGGCAATTGTCCTTCTCATCACAGTCCGCAACCCACACAGATGCCCATGCAGGTCCAATGATCCACAGCATAGCCTTTTGGGGTGGTCAAATGGAATCCCTCTTTTCCTTTTCAGTTCACATTGTTATATGGTGGAGTCTTGTTTTTTTTTAGTATAAAAGGTAACCCTTTCCATTCCACAAGGAACTGTCCAGAGTCACGAATCCGCTGTCCATGAGGGGCTGGTTGACACGCACAGTCCTGGCTTAGGTAAAGGCAGAACGCTAGGGCAAACAGGCTATCCCGATCAGACAGCAGAGGTGGCAGGGTGGTGAGGCGCTTCGATCGGTCGAGCTGCCAACTCCATGGGTTCTTAAAGGGCCAAGTGTGCAAAGCCCGAATATGCCAGTGAGTGTTAGTTCGCCCCCACCCTACACAGATTTTCTTAGAAGAAAAGGCAAACTCCAGCTAAGCTTTTAGTAGTAAAAAGAGCTGTAGCGAATATGGGTGAGGAAGTGGGTAAGTGGTCGTTGGATGTGAGGGAGGGCAGAGTGAGGTGTGTGAGGATGAGCTGGATGTGTAATTGTGTGGTAGCAGTGGGGGAGGCACAGAGAGTGAAAGTTACCTAAAGTGAGGGGGGGGACCCCACCTGGCGTCTCCTGCGAGCAGAGGTATTGTATGTGTATGTGTTTCACTTCCAGTCGTATTACCTAACAGTGTTACCTATTTACTGTTTTCACTGCTCATCTCTGCCCATCTGCGCGAACATTCTAAGCCCTCATACCAAGCCCTCAGGCCACAGACAGACAGGCTGCATGAACATTCTAAGGGTGACATTTTACCTGTCTCAGGTATGGACTTTTGGCGACTTGAAGGTCCAATTACCTGCCCACAACAGGGAGGAACGTCATGTGAAAATTTGGGGGCGATCCATCCAGCCGTTTCTGCGTTAGGGAGTGACTAACAAAGTCACTGTTAGCTTTTTATATATATAGATGTAGAACTTGGATTAAAAATGTAGCAACTGCTTCAGAAATTTCTACATGAGGGCTGTTCAATAGCGTAGACATTTTTAGTTTGTCTGAGAGAAACATAAATTCTAGAGGTAGTAAAGCTCCCAGGATCGGGTGCTTTCAATATCATTATACCTGTCCGGGCAGTGGAACAGGACTGAGGGATTGAGTCCATAGCGTTGGGACAGTACTGACAACAACGCTCACTTTGTGGGATGTTAAGGAAACGACCTTGAAGATAGACAGAGGGGAATGAGTTGCACCTTGCTCTTGTCATCACCCATCTGCACTTATAATTAACAAGCTGTTCTAAGTATACAGCAGGGCTAGATTTGAAGTGTGGATCCCCAAAGTATAGAGGGGAACAGGAGCTTTGTGCAACACTCAGGAGAGATTGGTATTCCTGGTCGTACAGTCTGATCTGACTATTTAATCAAACAGACGGATAAAAATTCCCAGGGTCCCTTTGCCTTTGTTCCTCCAGTCCAAGCTTTGCTGATGTCTTAGATGTTGAGTGGGTTAAGGGCTGGGCTACGCCATATTGAGTCTCCACGTCCATTACGGGGATGTGGCACCATTTTAGTGGATGGATTTGTACTTTATTTGTGTTTTGAAAGCACCGTGGGATCCCCAGAGCTTTTCAGCTCTTGAAAATGGCCAGGAGAGGGGGGACATCTCTGTGCACCACGGAATCTGGACTGTGCCCCCGCAGCATCACGTCAAGTGGCACTTCCCAGAACTTGGGTCGTTTTCCCACTTACCTGCTGCTGCGTCTCTTACCCCTTAAGTAAGCCCGGAGTCCCTCGACACTCCCACTCTATTGTACGAGGCGTGATAGCATAGCTGCCCCGATGCTACTGTCAGCGCCCTCAGCCGCCAGTCATTTCTGGCACTCCTCAAAGCGGTAGCCTTTGATGACCGTGAGAGTGCATTAGGGGAAGCCGGGGAGCACAATCTTCAGCAATGACATGTGCTTTTAAGGGTAGCGGCGCGAAGGGTGGTCGAGGTAAGTGGGGAAACGACCTTGGAAGCCAAGCAGGATCTGCCCTAGTTAGTATTGGGACGGGAGGGCCCGCAATGGGGCATAGATGTCAAGGCAGGAGTGCGCAGTCTTGGCAAGGGCAGCCTGCGCCCTCGCGTGCATTAGATTTCCTGCCCAAGGACCTACGCAGCAGCTGCGTCCTTGCCACAGCCTTAACCCAGGAATGCCCGCCCGCTTCGAATGCCCGGCCACACCCCATTATTGCCCTGCCCAGCCCCATTGGCGCTTCGCCACATTTTGAATCCCAACACCATGGAAACCTGTTACTAAAATTTTTGGATCCCACCACTGGTGTTGGGGTATTGCTATCGCTGCATGACTGAGTCACCCAGTTCTTTGCTTTCCCCTGCTCTGGAGTTAAGCCCTCACTTCTTCGCCGATTAGCCTTCCGGCGAGAAGGCTAAGTTGACTACGTACGCTGCAAGTGGACAAGGAGAAGACCCAGGCCCTGCAGAGCACCATGCAAGAATGGACAGACGTCCGGCAGTCTTCGGAACCGGCCAAAGTAGCCAAGTAGGAACATCCGGGAGGCGAGGGCTGGAGCGTCGAGGGAAAGCCTTCCACAAAGGCCAGAAGGAACAATTCCTCGGTTTCCCGCCACTGTTGTACACGGGGTGAAGGATTATGCTTTGAAAGCATCTTCAGGGGAAGACGAGGCCAAAACTGTTCACCAGAGAACGTGGCGCCAGGCCTCCCGTTGTGTTATGGGTCACGTCGTCTGGGAAATTCAGTGCAGCAATACAGCGGGACGCCCCGCAGGCTGCCTACTTCCAATTTCCCCTGAAGTCTCCGCCAACGTGCTGGATTTGCCCTTCATCTACAATGCACACCCGTTCAGAGGGGAACTAATGCCATTTTGGTGGGATTTCAGCCTTCCGCTGCAAATGGGGCAACGATTACAGCATAATGTTCATCACCTTCTTTATTCCCCCGCCCTTTAAGGCCGAACCAGTCCACCATCATCTTGGCGTCCAAGTTTCAACAAAGCACTTGTCTACCTAGTTCAGGGGTCTGCAACCTGTGGCTCTCCAGATGTTAATGGACTGCAATTCCCATCAGCCCCTGCCAGCATGGCCAATTGGCCATACAGGCGGGGCTGATGCGAATTGTAGTCCATGAACATCTGGAGGAAACCAGGTACAGTAAGACCCCTGAACATAGTTTTGTTCTCTTTACAGTTACCAACATACTTACTTCAAAGCGCCAAGAGTAGTGGGGTGCTGTGGTTTTCGGGCTGTATGGCCGTGTTCTAGCAACATTCTCTCTGGCGTTTAAGCCTGCATGTGGCAGGCATCTTCAAAGGATCTGAACTATCAGATCCTCTGAAGATGCGTCAACCACAGATGCAATGAAATGCTAACCCTTAACTCCAGCTAACCTGTCCCGACCATGAAGCCTTCGACAATACACTTAAGAGTATTCTATGTGGGGTGAAGTTGGGGTGGGCGGGAAACAGTCATTTGCATCTATCATTGTCGGGAAAACATATGCATGCTCGAGCCGAAACTAATTTTCCTCCTCCTGCAAATGTCAGCGTGGAATATTTGCTGGATCTTGGCCAGATCCCCCCCATAGATTTGCTAAAAAATCCCCAGGTATTTGGCCTCTGCTATCTGGTATCCCATGCTATTTGAATTTAATATTTGATAGTTGGTGTGCAGTTGTACTTAGTAGCGGACGGTGTTTGAAGTCCTGCCTGCTGACGCTTTTATTTGAGGATTTAAACAGAAGCTCAGCTGGATTGGAGCAGAGATCCGCTTAGTCTTGTGCGGCTGGTTAGATTCTGGCTGCCTCTCTAAGCAATCAAGAAGTGCCACGGAGTTTCAAACACTTAGATGTTTAAGTCAGGTTTCACAATGTGAATTAGAATTCACCTTTAAAGTCTCACTGGCAAAACTGACATACTTAGAACATAAGAACAAGCCAGCTGGGTCAGACCAGAGTCCATCTAGTCCAGCACTCTGCTACTCGCAGTGGCCCACCAGGTGCCTTTGGGGCTCACATGCGGGATGTGAAAGCAGTGGCCTTCTGCTGCTGCTGGTTCTTAGAATGTTGCAGATATTCATTTTCGGCTCAAATTATCTCGGCGATATTGGCTGCTTTATGTTGCCAAGAACTTCGTTCGCTGGATGTCGGCGCTGCATTAATCCCAACTAAGGTATTGTGGGTCTTCTGGGTTGTATGGCTATGTTTCAGTAGTATTTTCTCCTAACGTTTCACCTGCATCTATCTTGAAGATGCCAGCCACAGATGCAGACGAAACGTCAGGAGAAAATACTACTGGAATTCGCCCAACCGAGCTTCTAACACCTTAGTGATTCCAACGGCGAAAGCCTTCGACAATATCCCAACTAGTTTACCACCAGTCTGGTGGTGATCTTAAAGGTTAGCCAGTTAATTTCTGGTTGAGAAGGCCTAACCTCTTGCATTTGTTAACCCCCTTCAAAGCCGGGGTTAAACAGAAACTCTATAAGGGCACATCGCAGGTGAATATCACAGGCAGATACATCCAGCTTTTGGCAGATCGTATCAACACAAAAGATCAGAAGGTACTAACAGCACTGGGCTACTGAGGTGCCATGAAAGAGCTACGATACTTAAAAGCCGCAATATCTCCACGCCTCCTGTCACTATACATGGTGTGCAGTATTAGTGCATGGAGGAATTCTAGGAGAAACCACCGGTAACATGTAGCATAATGCCTTCCCATGTCATACCTGCCGCATGTCATATTTAAACAGATACGTCCTCTTCCAAAATGAGACAACTCCCTAACCGTTCACGCTGATGAAATGCCCCGCGGTTAGTCAATACAGGCAAGAGATCGAGAATCGAGTTATTTGGGCTGGCTTGTTTATTGGCTCGAGTCCTGAAGGACGACAGGAAAGAGAACAGGGGATACCCCGAAGAATAAACTCACCCGGTCACCATTTGTGAAGTTAATTCTGCCATTAATTCACATGTAAGGATTTTCCTCCTCCTTCATTCCAGACGCTTCAGACTTACAGTGCCATGTTGTAAGAACCGAGGAAAGGCTGGAGCATCGATTTGACCTCCAATTTACCCTTGGGTCTCTGACCTGTCCCAATGGCTTCATTGGTTTCTGCTCTGGAGTACCTGTTTTGTTCTGTTTACTGTTCTGTGTTCAGGTTCTCTTGGATTACCAAGAAAAAGCAACTCTGTGATGTCTTATATTATGCACTGATCTTGTGACTGTTAAGACAGATGTCTCTGTTTCGAAAAAAAGGATTTCTTTCAGGACCTTTAAAAACAACAACAGGATACGCGACTTTTTCTAGATAGTGGGCTTTAACAGAGGTGCTTAGCTGGGTGGGTCTTGAATTGGTGAACTGTTCTGCAATGCGGGATTTGGCAGGTGGGCGGGCTTTCCGTTGTATAAGATCATAGGAAAAGAGTTGCAGAGTCATCGCTTACGCCAGGGGTGTCCAACTCTGGTGCTTCAGACGTTCATGGACTACACTTCCCATCATCCCCTGCTGGCAACCCATTCAGCTGTTCGTGCACTACAATTCCCATCATCCCCTGCTGCCATAGCCAATTGACCATGCCACTACAATTCCCATCATCCCCTGCTGGCCTAGCCGATTGACCATGCCACTACAATTCCCATCATCCCCTGCTGGCATAGCCAATTGACCATGCCACTACAATTCCCATCATCCCCTGCTGGCCTAGCCGATTGACCATGCCACTACAATTCCCATCATCCCCTGCTGGCCTAGCCGATTGACCATGCCACTACAATTCCCATCATCCCCTGCTGGCATAGCCGATTGACCATGCCACTACAATTCCCATCATCCCCTGCTGGCCTAGCCGATTGACCATGCCACTACAATTCCCATCATCCCCTGCTGGCCAATGATTGACCATGCTACTACAATTCCCCTCATCCCCTGCTGGCGCAGCCCGATTGACCATGCCACTACAATTCCCATCATCCTGCTGGCATAGCCCGATTGACCATGCCACTACAATTCCCATCATCCCCTGCTGGCATAGCCGATTGACCATGCCACTACAATTCCCATCATCCCCTGCTGGCATAGCCAATTGACCATGCCACTACAATTCCCATCATCCCCTGCTGGCATAGCCAATTGACCATGCCACTACAATTCCCATCATCCCCTGCTGGCCTAGCCGATTGACCATGCCACTACAATTCCCATCATCCCCTGCTGCCGTAGCCGATTGACCATGCCGCTACGATTCCCTTCATCCCCTGCTGGCATAGCCCGATTGGCCAATGCCACTACAATTCCCATCATCCCCTGCTGGCATAGCCAATTGACCATGCCACTACAATTCCCATCATCCCCTGCTGCCATAGCCGATTGACCATGCCACTACAATTCCCTTCATCCCCTGCTGGCATAGCCGATTGACCATGCCACTACAATTCCCATCATCCCCTGCTGGCATAGCCAATTGACCATGCCACTACAATTCCCATCATCCCCTGCTGCCATAGCCGATTGACCATGCCACTACAATTCCCTTCATCCCCTGCTGGCATAGCCGATTGACCATGCCACTACAATTCCCATCATCCCCTGCTGCCATAGCCGATTGTTACATGCATACAATTCCCGTCATCCCCTGCTGGCGTATTGACCATGCCACTGCAGATTCCATCATCCCCTGCTGGCGCCAATGATTGACCATACCGCTACGATTCCCTTCATCCCTGCTGGCCTAGCCCGATTGACCCATGCCACTACGGATTCCCATCATCCCCCGCTGGCATAGCCGATTGACCAGCCATGCCACTTCACAATTCCCTTCATCCCCTGCTGGCTTAGCCAATTGACCATCGCCACTACAATTCCCATCATCCCCTGCTGGCCTAGCCCGATTGAGCCATGCCACTACACGGTTTCCATCATCCCTGCTGGCATAGCCAATTGACCCATGCCACTGAATTTCCACTTCATCCCCTGCTGGCCTGTAGATTGACCATGCCACCTACAATTCCTTCATCCCCTGGCTGGCATGGCCAATTGACCATACCACTACAATTCCTTCATCCTGCTGGCTATTGCGGTTGACCATTGCCACTACAGATTCCTTCGTCCTGCTGGCCTAGCCCGATTGGCCAAATGCCACTACAGATTCCTTCATCCCCTGCTGGCATAGCCCGATTGACCATGCCACTACAATTCGTAATCCCTGCTGGCATAGCCGGTGAGCCATGCCACTTCAAAGTTCCATCATCCCCTGCTGGCATAGCCAATTGACCGTACCACTACAGATTCCTTCATCCCCTGCTGGCATAGCGATTGACCAATGCCACTGCAATTCCCATCATCCCCTGCTGGCATGGCCAATTGACCATGCCACTGCAATTCCCATCATCCTGCTGGCATAGCCAATTGACCATGCCACTGTTCCCTTCATCCCTGCTGGCGCTAGCCCGTTATTACATGCCACTACAGATTCCCCATCATCCCCTCGCACCTTGGCATAGCCCGATTGATACGTAATGCCACTACAATTCCCTTCATCCCCCTGCTGGGCTGGCCAATTGACCATGCCACTACAATTCCCATCATCCCTGCTGGCCTAGCCCGATTGACCATGCCACTGCAATTCCATCATCCCCTGCTGAAGCTAGCCAATGATTGGCCAAATGCCACTCTGGTTCCCATCATCCCCTGCTGGCTAGCCCGATTGACCAATGCCACTACGAGATTCCCATCATCCCCTGCTGTAGCTGTAATTGACCATGCCACTACAATTCCCTTCATCCCCTGCTGGCCTAGCCAATTGACCGTATGCCACTACGAAGGTCCCTTCATCCCCTGCTGGCGATTGACCAATGCCACTAAAGTTCCCTTCATCCCCTGCTGGCATAGCCGATTGACCATGCCACTACAATTCCCTTCATCCCCTGCTGGCATAGCCAGATTGACCAGTAATGCCACTACAATTCCCATCATCCCCTGCTGGCATAGCCGATTGACCATGCCACTACAATTCCCATCATCCCCTGCTGGCATAGCCAATTGACCATGCCACTACAATTCCCTTCATCCCCTGCTGGCATAGCCGATTGACCATGCCACTACAATTCCCTTCATCCCCTGCTGGCATAGCCAATTGACCATGCCACTACAATTCCCATCATCCCCTGCTGCCATAGCCGATTGACCATGCCACTACAATTCCCTTCATCCCCTGCTGGCATAGCCGATTGACCATGCCACTACTACAATTCCTTCATCCCCTGCTGGCATGGCGATTGACCATGCCGCTACAATTCCATCATCCCTGCTGGCATAGCCAATTGACCATGCCACTACAATTCCCATCATCCCCTGCTGCCGCAGCGATTGGCCATGCCACTACAGATTCCCTTCATCCCCTGCTGGCGCCGTTGACCATACCACTACAATTCCCTTCATCCCTGCTGGCTTAGCCGTTGACCCATGCCACTGCAATTTCCCCATCATCCCTGCTGGCATAGCCAATTGACCATGCCACTACAATTCCCATCATCCCTGCTGCCATAGCCGATTGACCATGCCACTGAATTCCCTTCATCCCCTGCTGGCCTAGCCGATTGACCCATGCCACTGAATTCCCATCATCCTGCTGCCATAGCGATTGACCATGCCACTACAATTCCATCATCCCTGCTGGCATAGCCAGTGGCCATGCCACTGCAAGTTCCCATCATCCCCTGCTGCCATGTGATTGACCATGCCACTACAATTCCTTCTAAATGCTGGCATAGCCAATTGGCCATGCCCACTACAATTCCTTCCATCCCCTGCTGGCATAGCCCGATTGATACACTGCCGTCAGTCCGGTTCCCATCATCCACTGCTGGCGCGTAATTGACCATGCCACTACAGTTCCATCATCCCTGCTGCCATGGGTCAGTTGACCATGCCACTACAGATTCCCTTCATCCCTGCTGGCCACTAGCCCGATTGACCATGCCACTTGGGTCAGTTCCTTCATTGGGTCCCTGCTGGCGCCAGCGTTGACCATGCCACTGTGTGGGTCAATGTCCCCATCATCCCTGCGATGGCATAGTCCCGATTGTCCATGCCACTTGGCAATTCCCATCATCCCCTGCTGCCGCAGCGATTGACCATGCCACTGTGTGGTCAATTCCCTTCATCCCCTGCTGGCATAGCCGGTCGGCCATGCCACTGAATTCCCATCATCCCCTGCTGCCATAGCGATTGACCATGCCACTGCAATTCCCATCATCCCTGCTGGCAGTCCAATTGGCCATGGGTCCACTACAATGGTCGGCCATCCATGGCCTGCTGGCCATAGCGGTCCCGGCCATGCCACCTGCAATTTCCTTCATCCCCTGCTGGCATAGCCAATTGACCATGCCACTACAATTCCCATCATCCCCTGCTGTGTTCCTTCATAGCCCGATTGACCCATGCCACTACAATTCCTTCATCCTGCTGGCGTAGCCAATTGGTCCATGCCACTACAATTCCATCATCCCCTGCTGCCATAGCGATTGACCATGCCACTACAATTCCTTCATCCCCTGCTGGCATAGCCGATTGGCCATGCCTTGGTCTACAATTCCCAGTCATCCATGCGTGCCATAGCCGATTGACCATGCCTACAGATTCCCATCATCACTGTAGCGCCAATTGACCATGCCACTACAATTCCATCATCCCCTCGCTCGGCCATAGCCCGATTATTAAATACCCACTACAATTCCGGTTCCATCCTGCTGGCTTAGCCGATTGATAATGCCACTACAATTCCCATGTCCCTGCTGTTCGCATGGCCGACCTTCGATTCCATGCCACTACAATTCCCTATCATCCCCTGCTGCCATAGCTGGATTCGACCATGCCGCACAATTCCCTTCATCCCTGCTGGCGCCAGCCAATTGGCCATGCCACTACAATTCCCATCATCCCCTGCTGGCCTAGCCGATTGACCATGCCACTACGAATGTCCCTTCATCCCTGCTGGCATAGCCGGTTCAATATGCCACTACAATTCCCATCATCCCCTTTCGCTGATTCCATCAGCCTGATTGACCATGCCACTGATTCCATCATCCCCTGTCTGGCATAGCCAATTGACCATGCCATCGTACATATTCCCATCATCCCCTGCTAAATGGATTCCATAGTCCCGATTGTTAATGCCACTGAATTCCTTCATCCCTGCTGGCCTAGCCGATTGACCATGCCAGGGGATGAAGTGGAAGTATGAATCCATGAACATCGAAGCACCAGGAGCACGACATGACTTTGATGCATTGTTTTCTGTCGAGGATGGTGAGCACCACACAAATAAGAGCTGCTGCGAGGCACGCGGTCCTGTCGCGTATTTTAAATGTTGGAAAGGCCTAAGTCAAGTGGCTTCCAACTATGGAGGCAGGTTTTCCAAATCGGTGTTACCTGTAGACACAAGGGGGCTGATGTTTCTTACACTAGGCAGGGGAAAGCCAGGATTGGCTGTTTGTTCTGGGGAAGAAGCAAGGTGTTGTGGGTAACAGATTCCCAGGAGAAAAAATTGGAACGAAAAATGGGAAGTTGACCATAGAGTCCCTGACGGTTCCTAGAGCTTCCTGGCAGTGACAAGGGGAGCGCTAGCAATTGCCAGAAGCTCCGTTGGCAGATTACCATAGAGTTGCTGGCAATGGTTAGAGTTCCCTTTTGTCACTCTCAGGCAATTCTAGGAATTGCCCAAGGAATTTATGCTCTGAACTTCCGTATTATTAAGGCCTTATTCTTTAATTTTGTTGACTATCACAGGGTGCCCGTTCTTTAGCTGGTTGTCGGACTTTCATTGCAATTCGAGCCCCGCCCTAGGACGTTGTGATGTTTTAGCGTAGCATTCGTGCAGATCTTGTATTTTTTCTCCCCCCCCCCCCCAGGACAATCATACCATGCCCTTTGACCCTAGTTTTCACCCATTGATCAGCTAAGAATCGGCAGGCAATACATCGCCTGGACATCTCCTGCTGTAAACAGGCAAAGGAACCCGCTTGATGTCCATTATGTAGGTGGGCCCGACTCATGAAGGTCACAAGCAGGGCGTTAAATACCCTGTTGGTGGTCCTGTGTTTCTGGAATTCTAAGGTATATAACTCCTGTAAGTGGAAGTTCTGTTATCACTCTTGTAGTTCACCACTGTTCTCCTGGGGGGTGGGGGGGGGGGTTTCTCTGGGTCTCTGCAACTGTTGTTTAGGAATGTGTGTTAGGAGATTGGGGTGGGGGAGTTGTGTCCCCCTGCGGACCCAGGGAATTTGGCTGGAGCTGAGAACTAAAACGCCCTTTCAATACAGCAATTTGGGGGAGGGGGGGGGATTTCTATCTCCCACAAAGTTAGAAGCACAGAGGAGTGTTCAAGAATTTATGTCGGCTGGCTCTACCCCTACCTAATAGGCCCAAACTGCAGATTTAGTGGTACAAAAACTTCAGACTGTGAAGTATTTGCACAGCAGATGTTTTACTCTAGAGAAAGAAATCCCTGCCTTTAACAGCCAGCTCAAGAAGGTTCTGTTAGCTCTCTTTCTTCCTGGCATCTAGCTTTCTGTGTGCAGGCAGGGGATTAGTTTCTTGTGTCATTTCTTGTTTTTTTTCAGTTACACGACCCCACCGTCATCCTCAATCTGCAGTGATGAAGTTCAAGTAGCCGCTCTGGCTGAAAATAAAGGGTGCAGCCGTGGCGTAGGAGGTTAAGAGCTCGTGTATCTAATCTGGAGGAACCGGGTTTGCGTTCCCAGCGGCTGCCACTGCCTGAGCTGTGGAGGCTGATCTGGGGAATTCAGATTAGCCTGTGCACTCCCACACACGCCAGCTGGGTGACCTTGGGCTAGTCACAGTTCTTCAGAGCTCTCTCAGCCCCACCTACCTCACAGGGTGTTTGTTGTGAGGGGAAGAGACCAAGGAAGTTATCCAGCCTCTTTGAGTCTCTACAGGAGAGAAAGAGGGGATATAAATCAAACTCCTCCTCCTCCTCCTCCTCCTCCTGCTCTTCTTCTTCGTCTGCTTTTGCTTCTTCTTCTTCTTCTTCTTCTTCTTCTTCTTCTTGCTTCTTTATGGGGCGGGGCAGGTCTAGATTTAGTATAAAGTCAGAAATGACAAGAAGCAAAGAGAGAAAGCATATCCTCGCCAGTCCTCTCTGCGTCCCCGGGTTATTGGATAAACCCGGGTTTTCCAGGCAGACAGGCGATTAACCGGCCAAGTGTTAACTTAGAGACAGTCGCTCTCTAGTTGAAGAGGGGTCAAATACACGCGAGAAATTTTGCTGCAATTCTCTTGCCTGTTCTCAGAATATCTGAAGATATTTTTTCCTTCCGTGTTGCCTTGAATTTCACTTTAGGTGAAAATTCACTTTAGATGCAATTGGGCAGCGCCTCTGTTCTCCAAGTTTTCCTTCTGTTTCTACCTTTATCCTACTCTTACACCGATCTTGTCCCAGCCACCCCACACACATCCGACAACAGTCCTGCAAGGTAGATGGGAGAGAAAGGAACCGCGCCAAAGCATGCAGTTAATATCAGGGTGGGAATTAGAATCCCAATGGGCTAGCCTCTCCATCCAGCGCTGCCATGCTGGTTTCATTATTCTTTCTTTTTTCTGTACTCTTTAGCTTCCAGAATATACCACTAAGTTCAGCTCATCCCAGACTGACCCTAAAGTCCGGCTGGTAGACCTGGGCGGCAGCTTCAAGCGGTAGACCCCGGCGGGAGGGGGAAATTCAGATTTTGGGGGGCCCGGGCTCCATTTTCCCTAGATACGCCTCTGCCTAGATAACTGTTGAAAGTACATCTGGTCCATTTCAGTGTATTTTGTGCAGGTGAGCAATTTGGATGACTAAATCACTGATTGATGCTTGGAGCATCCTCTCTTTAGAGCTGTGGTTCTCAACCTGTGGGTCGGGACTCCTTTGCGGGTCGAACGGCCCTTTCACAGGGGTCGCCTAAGACCAGTGATGGCGAACCTTTTCGAGACCAAGTGCCCAAATTGCAACCCAAAACCCACGTATTTATCGCAAAGTGCCAACACGGCAATTTAACCTGAATACTGAAGTTTTAGTTTAGAAAAAACGGTTGACTCCGAGGTGTGTGTTACTCAGGAGTAAGCTTGGTGGTAGTCGGTGGCTTTGCTTTGAAGCAACCGTGCAACTCTTCCAATGGGGTGAATCATGACCCTGGGGTGACTTACTCAGAAGCAAGCCCCATTGCCAGCAACCAAGCTTACTCCCAGGTAAAGGATTACACTTTAGTTCTTCCCATGAAAATCAGTGGGGTTTAACAGCCCTTAACAGGGTTACCTACACTGCTTCCCCAAAACTAGGTGTTAGGTTTAATGCTAATAATCGAGCCCAGCGGCCCAGGCCAGCCTAGATATGTGGGATGGGGTGGGAGTGACTCTGTGAGTGCCACCTCTGGCACTCGTGCCATAGGTTCGCCAGCACTGCCTAAGACTCTGTATCAGTGTTCTCCATCTGCAAAATGGATAAATGTTAGGGTTGGGGGTCACCACAACACGAGGAACTGTATTAAAGGGAGGTTGAGAACCAGTACTTTAGAGCAACTTTGGCCAGGGACGACTGGCGTTCACCTTTCATCCCATCCTGGAATCGATGATAAAAGTGACATTTTTCCCCACGCCCTACCCCCTTGTCCCCTGGTGAGGATTCATATTGACGAAAAGCACATGTGAGCTCAAGTCACTTCCGACACCAGCTGTGCATAGC
The DNA here is from genome assembly GCF_021028975.2 of Sphaerodactylus townsendi. Taxonomy (NCBI): domain Eukaryota; kingdom Metazoa; phylum Chordata; class Lepidosauria; order Squamata; family Sphaerodactylidae; genus Sphaerodactylus; species Sphaerodactylus townsendi. The sequence goes on along the minus strand of NC_059428.1, from coordinate 9,461,426 downwards.
GGCATCCCAGCTGCCCATATTAAAAGCAATGGGAAAGGACCCTGCTCATTTTGCTGAATCAAACACCGCTAGAGAAACTGTGCATTGGAAAAGCAACGTGTGGATAACAGATGTAAGACAGACAGCGCAGCCGGAAAAGGTCTCTGGCACTTGGATGGGAATTGGGGAAAAACGTGAACGGAGACAGAAATTGTACCACTACATTTGATTGTAAGGATGCAATCAAAAACTGGTCTGTTAATGGAGCAGAGCTGAAATTAAAATATTGCCTACATTTAAAATATACGTATATGCAATAGTGTCCTACTGATGGTCTATTTGAAAAATTCGCTGCGTACTCGTTTTGAAACAACAACAACCTAACACAGAAATTTGCGATTTAAACTCGGGAAACCAAAACGCTGGATGTTGAAAATGCGCAGCTGCAGCCGTCTACTTCTCCGTGTTTATTCTAAACAGGTTTTTTTCCTCCATTTTTGCAAAGCAACTACTGGTGGGAAAATGGCCACTAGCCAATTACCCCCAATTGGGATTAAAGTAGCTCGCCTCTCACCCCTGCTTCGACATTGTGTCAATTAGATTTTTATTTCCCAGTTCCAAAAGTCATGCTTTAACTATTGGTGTGTGGGCTGCTAGATGAATAAAATTTGGTTGAAAAAATGGGTCAGCGGTAAAGGTGACCGATGATTACCTTTGTGAACTGGAGGCCGGGGGGGGTAGTGACGTCTTGGCGGCACTTTATGCTTTCGGCTGCAGCTGCGGGCGCACTGCCTTCACCAGAACGCCTGCCGTTTCGGGGAAAGCGGCAAGCCCCAAGTCTGAATCGCGCTATTCTTGGCTTTACGCTGCAGCGCGTAATGTCGCGAATGGCAAAGGCCCCCCCCCCAATGGACAGAGGCACCTTCAGCTCCCAGGCCGCTCCCCCGGCGGACAATTTGTCCCGCGTCCATAGGTTATTTTCAATTGTCCTGATTTTTGGGGAGAGCTGACGCGTTGCCTTCGCGCCCCCAGAAGGCGAGTCGCGGCAGCCTCCTGCATCGAGACAATTGAAAGCTCTTTCCAGCGAAGACGCGGGACAAATTGTTTGAAGGCGGGACTGTCCCGCCAAAAGCGGGACGTCTGGTCAGCCTGGTCAACGGCCATGGTTCACTTGCATTCTGATTTTAGTACTCTGTGGTCTGCTGGACTGTGAAGAGATGGGTGAATGCCCCCAATAATAATAACCTCCACTTCTCTTTTCCCTTTGGTAATACCTTGCAATGCATAACACTCGATCCAACATAGCACTGGAATTCCCACCCTATGCCACTGTATTTCATTAGCTGCCATTAGTGGGGTGGGGGACCCACGGCCAAGCACCACTAGAGCATGCCCCTTGCCCAGATTAGGGGTACCCAACCCTCTTCATCCTACGGGCACCTTTGGAATGCTGAGTCCGGAACAAATGGCTGCCACAGAAGGCCACAAAATGGCAGCCAGAGCTTACCACAGAAGGCCACAATGTAGTAGCCAGAGCGTACCTTTAGCCACGCAGTGAAGAGTCTTGTGCTTTGGCGGTAGCTACTCCCAATCGGCGCCCATGGGCTAGACTTTTCCACACGCGGAGAAGTCAGAAAGCCAACCAACAGTTCATCTAAGTCAGATTTGCATCTCTCATGGTAGCCAACTTAGATGTCTCAGGGAAGCCCACAAACAGGACAGGACACTAAGGTCACCCCTTAGTGTTGTACCCAGGACAACCAGTGCTCAGAGGTAAACTGCCTTTGAACATGGAGGTTCTATTTCGCCTTTGATCACCCTATTCCCAGGGCTGCAGATTTTAAGGTCAGTCGTGTCTTACTCAGCAGTGGCGTAGGAGGTTAAGAGCTCATATATCTAATCTGGAGGAACCGGGTTTGATTCCCAGCTTTGCCGCCTGAGCGGTGGAGGCTTATCTGGGGAATTCAGATTAGCCTGTGCGCTCCCACAAATGCCAGCTGGGTGACCTGGGGCTAGTCACAGCTTCTCGGAGCTCTCTCAGCCCCACCTACCTCACAGGGTGTTTGTTGTGAGGGGGGAAGGGCAAGGAGATTGTCAGCCCCTTTGAGTCTCCTGCAGGAGAGAAAGGGGGGATATAAATCTAAAATCTTCTTCTTTTTCTTCTTGTGCCAGAGGAAGGCATTTTTTAAAATCCCGTTGCGTCCGCTAAAGCAGGATGGAGCCTTCTCAAGTGTGTAGTTGTGACCGGTTGCTGCATGGCCCTCAAAGATGCTTCAAAACGGAAACGAAAGGGCTCTTTACGGCTATGCCGATACGGAGATTTCACAGACAGACACAACCAATCCCGCTGTTCGGAAACCAGGGTGCAAATAATGGGTTCCTCATAACAGAAAGGCGCTACTGCGGACTCAAACATTTTGGACTGTTTTATAAACAATGCGAGGGATGACGTGTGACGTGTGCGTTATGTGAAGGGTGTTGCGACAAAGCAACTGTTCTATTGGGTTGATATCTTGATATAAGTGTTCTAAAATGCGTGGCTTTTGTGGAGTCGGGGAGAGAAAGGGGGTGTTTATTTCTTAAAGATTTTTTTTTTAGAAGGAGCAAACTACTCTGGTGTTTTTTTAAAGAAAATGTACAGCGTGTCTTGTGGTTGTCACTATTTGAGCTGTTTATTAATTTTTCTAGTCACTGTGGGTCGCTAATACCTTAAATTATTAATTTATTCTTTGTGAGGGTTTTTTTAAAAAAAATAATTTGACACACTTATCCTGTAAAACTGATCTCGTGCTTAACTTAGATGATACCTTGGTTTTGCTGTTTAATAAACGTGAGATGAGCCTGAAAACAGAGACTCCGTCTGTCTTTTCAGCTGTCGCAATTAGAAACATAGAGTTGGAAGGGACCTCAAAGGACATCTAGTCCAACCCCTTACATAAAATAGGAAATTCAAACTACCTGCCCCTCTCACTGGATTCCTGCTCTATACTGTATGCAAAAAAAAATCTCCTGGATCTCTGGCCAATCTAGTCTGGAGCAATATTTCTTCCTGATCCCAAAGCAGCAATTGCCATTACCCTGGACATGTCAGAAAGGGCCACGAGACCCGTTTCTGGCCACCTCCTCTTGGGGGCTTCCGCACTACAGAAGGGAGCTAAGGTCGACTCGGTTCCCTTCAGTAGAGGGTGATTCCAGGCTGTCCGCGCAGCAACTTACTTGGCCCCCTGGAACCAAGCTAAGTGGGCGGGATCATCTTGGTGTCTGTCTCGCTCCTCAATTGTGATTGGAGCTTGTGTTACCACGGGAAACGGGAGCGTTCTTTTTTTTTACAGTTTACAGTTACATGCGCTTTCTGCTCACCAATACTCTCCCATTCTGTGCATGCCACAAAAGCGGCTCCTGATTGGTTGAACAGATGAGGTGTCATTTCAATGCGTCCGCACTTCGAAGCGGTATCGACCTTGTTCTGGCAGAAAAGTGGATGTCGCAGTTCTGAGGGGGGGGGGGGAACTGAGACAAAACAATGTTGAGCTCGGTTGCAGTGCGGATTCACTGGGGCGAACCTAGGTAGAAACCAGTACAACTCTGTCAGTGCAGAAAGTCCCTTGGTCTGCCTAAGACTGTGAGAAGGAGACAAGCTGCCAAATGATCAAAACAGATTAGAAAAATACTCTAAGCAGATAATCCTGTCTGGTGCAGGAGGAATTCTTTTAGACCTTGACCAAATTTCATGTCCTCCCTCGGCATTATGCGAAGGCAAGGAATTATGAGGCCCGTCCATCACCTGCTCAAAGACCTCTATTAATTAAACCGGAGTTTCCTGGCCCCTTCCACAAACTAAAAAGCTGGCAAGGAACACTAAGGGCTTGTTTAGGTAAGTTCAAAGGGAGAGCAAAGGAAAGCGGTTAGTGAGGTTGTCCTAGGAACCGCCTTGGTGGCCCTTAGGGGGGGCAGAAATTTGGGGTAAAAAATATTGTCAACAAATAATAGAGGTTGAAAGAACAGGACATGTTTACCTTGGAGAAGCTAATACTAAAATCAGTGGGGTGCTGTGTTGAATGGGTTGTATGGCCGTGTTCTAGCAGCATTCAGCGTTCTAGCAGTGTTCTAGCATCTTCAGATCCTGCCACACAGCTCGGAAACCACACAGCGCCCCAGTGATTCCGGCCGTGAAAGCCTTCGACAATACTAAAATCGATGCCGTGTGGCAGAGGGCAAAAACTTGCTGCTCAAGCAGGCAAGACTAGATCTAAGGTATGGAAGGGTAGACGTTGGTTGAACGTTAGGCGAAAACAATTCAGCGATGGAGCCAATTGGATGAACGCAGTGGATTCTGATGGACTGATTTCACAGGTGCTAGGGCTTTAGGTTTCTTGTGGCGAGCACAGGAGGGCGAGTCAATGGCCTATAAATCCTCTCCCCAATTGTTAAGATTCCATTTATCAGGAGGATGGTCAAGATGTTTAATGGAACTGTATGTTCAGATCTTCGTATTTGGAAGGGAGACCTCTAAAGAAGACTCTGCAGAGGACGGCGATGGCAGACTATCTCTGCTTAATCTCTTGCCTCGAAGACCCTTGCTGGGGTCTCCATAAGTTGGCTGCAATTTAAGGGAGCTTCATGAGCGCACAGAGCTGATCGGGGACCAAGGCATCTAGTGCTTCGGGGGCAGAAATAAGGGATACAGGAAACCAGGAGGTCCTGATAAACAAGTGTACATGCTTACATTTCCGACATACATCCCTTGCTCAATCTTTCAGAGATAGCTGCCCTATGGGCTTGGATAGATTTATGGAGGAGAAGTCAATTTATGGCTACCAATCGTGATCCTCCTTGACCTGAGATTGCAAATGCCTTAGCAGACCAGGTGCTCGGGAGCAGCAGCAGCAGCAGAAGGCCATTGCTTTCACCTCCTGCAGGTGAGCTCCCAAAGGCAGCTGGTGGGCCACTGCGAGTAGCAGAGAGCTGGACTAGATGGACTCTGGTCTGATCCATCTGGCTCGTGTTCTTATGCTGTGAGATATTTGGGCTTTCCAGCTACTCTGGAGTCTCACTGCGGAGAAAACCAGAGGTGGTACTTTTCAACCAGAGGTGGTACTCGGAACCATCTGTATGCAACGTAGCTACTCCTCAATTCAACGATTTTCCCCACAAGCTTTGCTGGACCACAATAAACAACAGGAGGAAGAAGAGGAAAAAGGCACCACAGACTCGCTTTGGAGGCCGAAACCCCTCCAATTCTGCATTGTATATATTCGTTTATTTCATTGTACAGAAATTTAAAATAAATAGGTTAGGGCAATCAACGAGCTTAATTCTATAGCTGGGATTCCCCAGAGTTCAAAATTATCTGGTTACAGCTTGTGGGTGTTTCAAGGTTACCTAGATACATATATTATTACCTCCTTCAGTCACTGTACAGTTCAGACAAACTGTATGACCTGTACACTGAAAAGTGGGGATGTGGGGGGACGTCATCCCAGCCAAGAGGGTCATCTCCAGTGTAGCGATTTCTTTAAAAACAATTTCCCGACAAGGAACGCACAGTTCAGGACCAGCCTTAACGTGAAACAACTCTAGGTGACCCTCTAGAGCAGCGTTTGGTAGGGAGCAGGCCATTGCTGAAGCGGCTAACAGGCGTAAATTCATCCTTCCCAGAAGAGGCCAACGCAACAGTGAAAACAGAGAAGCCAAAGAACATCTCCTTGATAATAGGTGTCAAACTCGCGGCCCTCCAGATGTCATGGACTACAGTCCCCATCATCCCCTGCCAACATCATGTTGGCAGGGGATGATGGGAACTGTAGTCCATGACATCTGGAGGGCCGCGAGTTTGACACCAGTGTCCTTGATATTCACCATCTCAAGGTCAGGTATAGGTTTGCCAGGTACCCACTTACGGAGGGCAAAGTGCCAGCCATTTTGGCCTCTGTCCACCGACATTCAGCTGACTGGCAGGCAGCGGTCATCCCCATGTGAAAACATAATTTCTGATTGACCTGGAGGAACCACTATTGTGCTTGGGCAATGCTCTAGCAGTTGCCCCCAAACTCTATGGTTTCTATAGAATTTGCGGGCAAGCTCTAGAGCAGGGGTCTCCAATCTATGGACGCCCAAATGTTCATGGACCACGATTCCCATCAGCTCTGCCCATTGGCCATGCTGGCAGGGGCTGATGGGAATTTTGGTCCATGAACATCTGGAGGGCCGCAGGATGGAGACCCCTGCTCTAGAGCAAGGGTGTCAAACTTGCGGCCCTCCAGATGTTCATGAACTACAATTCCCAACAGTCCCTCCCAACATGAACATTGGTTATACTGGCAAGGGCTGATGGGAATTGTAGTTCATGAACATCTGGAGGGCCACGAATTTGACACCTGCGCTCTAGAGCAACACCCCAGTGGTTGCAGGTCACGCCAGAATTGACATCGTCTAACAAGGATGAAGATAGCGCCGCCTACTGGTTGCCACACAGGATGTGAGGAACGGTCCATCAGGATCCTCTACAAATATTGGCCAAAAGGGATATCATTGAAATATTGCATCTAGGGCGCCTCAGTTACTCAAGGGCAGCCCACAAACCTCACAGTTAATTACCTGGCCTACCAAAGAAAGACTTTTTAGGCAGCACGTTCTGATTTGAAAAGGTATCACTGCAGAGTTTTGTTTCGCAGAAACACACGGAAGTTTCCTCGAGTCGCTGAGCGATTTCCGTTTTTGCAGCATTTTGCAGATGACAAGAAAGGGCTAATCGGTGGGGGTGTCATGATGAGGAAATCAGGGAAGAAGAGATAAATTTCACACTGTTCGCTGAGCTGTGCTAAACCGTCTCTCCTGCAAGCCTGGAAACTGTAATTTGGGAGCAGCAAGGAGCAGAGACATCTTTTCTTGCCACCTGTCCCCTCAAAAAAACTACAGTTCCCAGAGTTCCATGCAGGTCGGGAAGGCCGACAGTGAAACCACTTTACCTGTTTGATGTTCTCGACCATCTACAAACAGGAGCCTAAGGTCAAAAGGGCTGCCTCCCGAGGATCCCTTGGCTGCATGGTTATGGAGTTCTCCCGTTGGCAAGACGGCGCCGTTAAAAGACAAGTCCGTGGAAAGAGCTTGATCCACCTCCGCCGGCGGCGTGCCCGCATCCCCCTGAAGCGTCGTCGTCGTCCCCTTCAAAGTCTTTCCACCACAGGGGGGATTTGGGTAAGGCAGAAATGTAGGCTGTTCGGTTCCGGGCTTCTTTCTCCTGTTCCTGTAGGGCAGAACATAAAACTGAACTCCTGCAGGATAAAAAAAAAATCAACAGGACTATGTCCTCCATTGCTGATCTGGAGAAAATGGCCACTTTGGAAGGTGGATTCCATCGCATTAGACCCCATTTGGAAGTCCCTCCTCAAACCCTGCCCTCCTCAGGCTTCACCCCAGGGGCGTAATGTCCATTGGGCAAGGTGGGCAGCTGCCCAGGGCGTCACCTTGTGGGGGGCACCAAAAATGCAGGGTTCGTTTTTGGGTATTTTTAGTGGTTTTCTGGTTTTGTCCTGTAGGGGGTGCAGTCTTTAGGCTAGGGGCACCGAAATCATATCATATCATCAGGAGACGTTCCTTATGCTACCCCCCAAGTTTGGTGCAGTTTGGTTCAGGGAGTCCAAAGTTATGGACTCCCAAAAGGGGTGCCCCATCCCCCATTGTTTCCAATGGGAGCTAATAGGAGATGGGGGCTACAGTTTTGAGGGTCCATAACTTTGGCCCCACTGAACCAAACTGCACCAAACCTGGGGAGTATCATTAGGGCAGTCTCCTGATGATACGCTGAAATTTTGGTGCCGATATGTCTAAAAATGAACCCCCTGCAGGCACCAATGACCTGGTGCAAAAAAAGTTTTTGGTCGTGGTGGGGGTGGCCGCCCATGGGGGGGGGACATCCAACTCAGGTTTTGCCCAGGGCTCCAATTTGCCTCGTTACACCCCTGCATCACCCCCCCAAAATATCCAGAACTATGTCCTCCACTGTGGGGCCCAACCTTTCCGAGTGTAAGAGCACCTCTGAAATTCTGACACAGGGCCATGGGCACAATCGCAAAATGGCTGCCACAAGAGGCGGAGCCAATCTCAAAATGTCAGGAAGTGAGGTAATACATAACGCTAATAGTATCTCTTCAGCATTTCAGACAGAAGCTCTGTTTTACAGGATCTGCACAGCCAGTCAGAATCCCTACTGGGCAAAAGCCCCATATATCCCTGCCCACTTTCTAACAGCACTTCAAGGACACCATGAAAGATGTTGATAGGGTGTCCTGGTGCCTGCAGGTGTAACCCCCATGCTCAGAATGGGTTGACCCAGAAAGGGGTGGAGACTCAAAGCAGCAAGAGGCTGCAGCAGACCTCATGTAGTTTGGAGGAGACGAGGCTACCAGACTCGGACCTTGGTTTGTATAAGCCCTTAACACCTTGTTAAGGTAACTGCAATGTTGTTGGGAACTAGTGGGAAGGGAGTTGTTTGTTTTTGCTATGTTGCAAATGTTGGAGTTTATTGTTTCAGGGCTTTTTTAATGTTTGCAATGGGTGAGAGTTCTCCTGGAAACCTTCATCATGTTGGATCCTGTTCATCAAGCCCTTGGAGTCTTCAGGAGCCAACCCACTTGCAAAGAAGAATTGGACTTGGCAGTATCAGTAGACTGTAAATATAAGGACTTGAAAATGCAACCTGATGATGTTAAATGTTGATGTTATATGTTATGTGTTAAGAAAGTAAACAATTTTGTTTTTAACATTTGTTGTTGCAAACTCATTCCAAGTTCTGCCCCACAGAACCCACAGATAGAGGTTACACAGGCACCACGTTGCGGGCCTGTGGGTAAAGCTAATAAAGGTTACCTGCAAGTATAGGATGTTATCCTTCGCAATGGCTTCCATCAAGTCTTTATTGGGAGAGGACAAATCTCCATTGACCCAACTGGCCTCAGGGGCAGTCTCCTGGCCTGGGTTTTTTGGCTTGGTTATCCTTTGTCGATAGAACAGCAGATAGGCCGTGTCCTTGGGGAAGAAGGAAGTCACGTTGCTAACTGACTCGAAAGACGAAAACAATACCCTCGTGTCATTGAAAAGGTACCACTGGATCGCAACGTCCAGAGGCTTTTCCGAGGGGACTTTCCACGAGGCGTTCTTTGGGTTGCTTCCTGCAACGACATCTTCGCATTCCCGGGCATAACAGTAGTAATGGCCGCTCTCTGAGGAAACTCCGGAATGTACCACCACGCTGCAGAGGTCGTACACGACAGACGCAAAGCTGTCACACGAAGCAGCAGGTCCAGCACTCCTCGCTGGATTAGGGTCACTCAGTTTCTGAGCGGACGTCAGGACCGGTAGTTTTAACACTAACGGGACCGAGACATTGTCAAGTATCTTCTTTCTCCTCATGGCTCGAAGGTCAAAGGAGAACCTCAGCAGGGTGAGGATGAGGTAGTGAGGGCCTTCGGTGAGTTCCGCCAGCTTTTCGGCATCCTGAAGGGATGCGCAATTCTCACAGTGATACTGGTTCTCCGCCGTCAACATCTCTGGCGATAAGAAATAATTGATCAAGTCCGGGACGGATCTAGAGGCTCCCGTGCCACACCCTTGTTCCCATAAGGGCAGCACCGAATCTTCGTCAGCCTTCACACCAACGGTGTCCCTCTCAGACCTGAAAGGGAGAGATGTCTCTTGCCCTTCTGGTTTCAGAGTCTCGACTGGCAACATTTTGGAGGGATTTTCGCCAGAAGCATGGCGGTTCCCCGGCCTCCTGGGCAAATCAAGCACCCGAGTGGGAGTTTCTACACTAGGTTGAACTGTCTGTGGACCCATTTCTTCTACAGGTAAAACCGAGGTACCATTGGGTATAGGCACATACTTATCAGTTGGCGGAAAAGCCAGAGAGAGATCTGTGAAGACTTCTTCTCTGGAAGATACTTTTAGGCACTTCAGACAACGGATTTTTGTCAACATTTTGCCACCAAACATTCTTTCGACCAGAGTCTTGTTTGTGGAGCGCCGTTGGTCGGTCTGAGATATCCATGTGGATTCTTTGAGCTTCTGATAAATTCTTCTTCCTGTTCGCTCTTCTTCGTGTAGCCTTTTGGGGAGAGGAATAAAAAACATTTTTATGACTGCTTCTCTGCGGATAAGAAATTGACGCGGTTTACAAGAATGTACAATTACATGCAGTAAAATAAGTACAAGAATAGCATAATAAATCTCTCTATATAAAAATTTAACAGTGTGTTTGTCCCTGATGGTGTCCCTCAGAAACTGCTGGATGGATCGCCCCCAAATTTTCACAGGGCGTCCCGCCCCGTTGCTGGCAGGTACTCGGACCTTCAAACTGCCGAAAGTCCATACCTGAGCCAGGTAAAACGTCTTTTTCCTGGTGCACCAGGCCATGAAGCTGCCTCTGTTTAACTGTCACCCTTAGAATGTTCGTGCAGCCTGTCTGTCTGTGGCCTGAGGGCTTAGAATGTTCGTGCAGATGGGCAGAGATGAGCAGTGGAAACAGTACATAGGTAATAGTGTTAGGTAATATGAGTGGAAGTGAAACACATACACACTTTGCCGTGTGAGACGTCGGGTGGGGTTCCCCCCCCCCCCTCACACGCAGGTAACTTTCACTCTCTGTGCCTCACCCACTGCTACCACACAACACACATCCAGCTCATCCTCACACACCTCACTCTGCCCTCCCTCACATCCAACCACACCTTACCCACTTCCTCACAATCATATTCAGCTTCACAGCTCTCTTTTACGGTAAGCCGCAGGCTGGAGTTTGCCTTTTTCTTCTAAGAAAATCCGTGGGGTGGGGGAGAACCTACACTACCTGCTCCGCTTCAATCTGAGCGCCTCACCACCCTGCCTCTGCTTCCTGACTGGGATAGCCTGCTTGCCCCAGTTTTGCTCCTTTACCCGAAGCCAGCGACTGTCAAAAGCGCCCCTGTCAGCCAGCCTCATGGATTCTAGGCAGGGATTCGCACTCTGGACAGTTCCGTTGTGGAATAGGAAGGGTTACCTTATACTAAAAAAAACAAGACAGCACCATATAACGATGTGGATTGAAAGGGGAAAGAGGGATTCCATTTGGTCACCCCAAAAGGCTATGCTGGGGATCATTGGACCTGCATGGATATCTGTGTGGGTTGCGGACTGTGATGAGAAGGACAATTGCCACAGCAACGCGTGGCTGGGCCCGCTAGTTCATTATAAGTCAGTTTTACTTTTGGATGACCACGGAGGCATCACCTTGTCTATATATATAAAAATCTATCGGTGTGTTTTTCTGCTGACAGGTAATCTCCCAAACTACTGGACCGATTGCTTTGAAATTTTCACACAACGTCGCATTCGCGTGCAGCCAGGTTTCCATACTGTTTCCACACTTCCTGTTGTGTACATGTCACAACTGTGCCAGTTATTGTGTACATGCCACACCTGTGACAGTTGGAACCACAGTTTTGTTCCGCAACAGCGCCATCTGCTGGCCGTCAAAGCAACACCCTCTGATACAAGGGAACCAACCATGCCTTCCTTGAAAACCACTGCCTTATGGAGTGAAAGGGATGGGGCGGGCCATCTGCACATGGCCCACCCACCCTAGTGGAGGAAGGGGAAGGTGAGGGAGGGTCCGGGGGTTTGCTGGACCAAACGCTCTGAAATTTGAACACAATGTAGCTCATGCCTCCCAGTGTGTTTAACACTAGATAATTCGCCTGCAAGGGAAGGGAGTGAAAGGGACAAGTCCAGCCACCTGCACATAGCCCACCCACTCTAGGAAGGGGAACGTTAGGGAGGGACTGGCCAGGTTGCCATGCAAGGGAACGGGAGAGAGGGAGGGGAGCAAGGCCACATGTTCGAACCGTTCGCTTCCCCTTTTCTTTCTTTTCCATTTCACCAGACTCAGCCACAGCAACACGTGGTTGGGCCCGCTAGTATCCAATAAAATCCTGTGTAGTCATATCAAATACAAAGTACATATTATTAACCTAATCCCAACCCTTAAAACTATAAGAACCCTACAAATCACATCAGATATTATAATACCCAAAAGCCACCTGTGCTTTACAATGGAGAAATATTATAAGCCAAAAGCATGCCGGAATAATTCTACCTTAAAGAGTCTCTGAAATAGCACCAAGTCCTGTTGCGCAACAGTGTCTTCTGATAGTGTATCTCAGAAAGAGGGTGCTACAATTGTGAAGGCCCTCTGCTGGATTAGAACTGCCAACCTTCAGGTGGTGGCTCAAGATGTCCCACTATTACAACCAATCTCCAGGTGACAGAGATCAGTTCGCTGGAGAAAATGGGGAAGGTGAACTCCATGGCTTTATCCTCATTCAAGTCCCTCTCCCTTCCAACCCCCGCCCTCCTCAGGCTCCGCCCCCAAAACCTCCAGGTATTTCCCAACCTGGAACTGGCAACCTTATCCTTGGGGGAAGAAAGTTGTTCTACCTTGGACCCGGGATCGCTAGCTAGCCCTCCAAAGATGAACGAAGGAACCAGGAGGGATCATAACGGGGAAAGGTGGTCCCATAGGTATGAGGGTCCCAGTTCATTAAGGGCTTAAAAGGTAAAAACCAACACTGTGACTTGGGTACACAAACTAACCAGCAGCCAGGGCAGCGGCTTCAAGTTAACTGGGCTATTTTTTATAGAATCATAGAGTTGGAAAAGACATCAAGGACCATCAAGTCCAACCGCCTGCCATACAGGAACACATAATCAAAGCACTCCTTTCAGATGGCCATCCAGACTCTGTTGAAAAACCTCCAAAGAAGGAGACTCCACCACACTCCCAGGTAGTGCATTCCACTGTCAAACAGCCCTTACTGTCAGGAAGTTTTTCCTGATGTTTAGTGGAACCTTTGGGACCGCATTACCCCATACGTCCCTACTCGGCCTCTGCGTTCAGCAGAGGCCAATCTGCTGGTGGTCCCCGGCCCCTCGATGATACGGCTGGCCTCCACGCGGACCAGGGCCTGTACGGCCCCAGCCCCGGCCTGGTGGAACACTGTTCCTCCAGCTGTCTTGAGCCCTCGCGGTGGACCTTCGGGTGGAATTCCGGCAGAGGAGCCACCGAAGGACTCAGAGGCTTGTTCCAAATCGGGCCTCTCCGGAGTGGGAACCAGCCGTTGAATGGTGCCCCCTTCTGTTCTTGTCTCTGCCTATATTTTACACCTTATTGACGGAGCTAGCAGTCTTCCCGTTGGAGAGGGTTTTTTAACAGTGGGCTTGCGGGGTGCCTTTGAATTTCTGAAATTTGACATTTGAATTTGATTTTAACCGCTGTTTTTAAAAAGGGATTGGTAATTTATTTGTATGGACGTTTAATTGTTTAATCTTGTTTGTATTTAGCTGTATTATGATTTGATTTTGTTGTACACCGCCCAGAGCCCTCCGGGGATAGGGCAGTATATAAGATTAAACAATAAATAAATAAATAAATAAATAAAATCTCTTTTCCTTCACCTTGAGCCCATGACTCCTGGTCCTAGTCTCTGGAGCAGCAGAAAGCAAGCTTGCTCCCTCACCAACATGACATCCCTTCAAATATCTAAACACGGCTGTCATGTCATCTCTTAACCTTCTCTCCACCAAACTTGATACATGGTTCACTGGACACCTTGAGTCCACGGAGATAAGGCAGGATGGAAAAGTTATCAATAAACAACTCCTGAAGCAACGATTCTACACTATGTTTCATTTTTTAAAAAAAACTTCCGAAGGCCAGCTTATAATTGCCATGGGGGGAGGGGAGAATATCCTTGCTAGTCTGAATTTTTCAACAGGTTTGATGGGTGTACCGGAACTGGCTTTACATGACCAATAGAGGAGCCGGGACTCAGCGGAAGAGCAATTGGTTGGAGTGTAGGAATTCCCAAGTTCAATACCCGGCATTCTTCAGTTAAAAAGTATCAGTTGAGGAGAAAGACCTCTGCCCGAGATGCTGGAGAGCGGTTGCCAGTCTGAGCAGGCAATACTGACGTTGATGGACTGACAATCTGATGTGATTTGGTGCCAGTCACACAATCCAGTAATGAAGGAGTTAATGTTGTGCATGCTAATTAGTGAGGTCAGAAGTCAGTGACCAGGTAATTGACCCCTAATGGGGTGCGGTCCGCACATAGGATATAGGTATATATTCTTTGTTCTCTCTCTGCACATGCTCTCTAGTAGATTATTAGCCATGTGATAGCCAAAGCAGAAGCTAGCTAATGGAGCTAGCCAATTAGAAAGATACTTTCTTGTTTTGTATCCAAGTTTACCCTTCTCTTCTTTCATAGCTACCCTGTTTCCCCGAATATAAGACATCCCCAGAAAATAAGACGTAGTAGAGGTTTTGCTGAAGTGCGAAATATAAAGCATCCCCCAAAAGTAAGACGTAGCAAAGTTTTTGTTTGGAAGCATGCCTGACGAACAGAACACAGAAAAATAAGACATCCCCTGAAAATAAGACATGGCGCATCTTTGGGAGCAAAAATTAATATAAGACACTGTCTTATTTTCGGGGAAACACGGTAGTAAACTCTATTTTCAGTAAGCAACGGCCTCTGCCCCTTTATTGCACAAACTATGCATTTATAAGAAGTGCGAAATAATTATCGCAACTAAGATTCACAACACAGTCCAATTATAAAGCAGTTTCATGTGTGTTTGTACACATGAGTAAAATAAACCCTCAGCACAGACATGGGAAACATTCAAATAAAGTTCCCTAAAGTGCCACAGGTAAAGTGCAAGGATGGTTCCTTAAAGTGCCAGTCATTCAACTGTACATTTCCAAGATGGCTCCAACCTACCGATCAAGGAGATACTTGAGGTATTCGGAGCAGTCTTGCTGCGCCCCACGGGTAAACCAGGGAGGCCACGAAGCCAGCAGGAAGTTTTCCGGGGAGATGGCAGGCCGCTGGCAATGAAAAAATCAGAGAGGAGAGCAGAGGAATTAGAGAAAGCATTTGAAGTACAGCTGAAGAGAGAGACAGCAAAAGGAAATCTGGACAGTTGTCACAGACTGCACAGGTAAATTACAAAGTGTAATCAGGAACAAGAAGCCAGAGAGTAAAGAGCTGGACAGCTCTTTAAAAGCTGCTCTATACTTTGAATTATTATTATTATTATCATTATCATCATCATCATCATTATTGTAGATTTCACAGCTGCCAGATCTTTAGCTGGTTGTTGGCCATTACAATTCGAGCCTCACCCAGAGGCCTAGGAAGTTGTAATGTATCGGCGTAGTATTCATGCAGATCCCAGCAGGGCTGCCTTCTGAATTTGACAGATGCTTTATTATTATCATCATCATTATTATTGTAGATTTCACAGCTGCCAGATCTTTAGCTGGTTGTTGGCCATTACAATTCGAGCCTCACCCAGAGGCCTAGGAAGTTGTAATGTATCGGCATAGTATTCATGCAGATCCCAGCAAGGCTGCTTTCTGAATTTGACAGATGCTTTATTATTATTATCATTATTATTGTAGATTTCACAGCTGCCAGATCTTTAGCTGGTTGTTGGCCATTACAATTCGAGCCTCACTCAGAGGCCTAGGAAGTTGTAATGTATCGCAGATCCCAGCAGGGCTGCTTTCTGAATTTGACAGATGCTTTATTATTATTATCATTATTATTGTAGATTTCACAGCTGCCAGATCTTTAGCTGGTTGTTGGCCTTCATTACAATTCGAGCCTCACCCAGAGGCCTAGGAAGTTGTAATGTATCGGCGTAGTATTCGTGCGGATCCCAGCAGGGCTGCTTTCTGAATTTGACAGATGTTACTTTTATCAATTCGAAGGTGTTTCCAGTGCTGCCCTAGTGTTTTCGGGATGGCGCCCAGCGTGCCGATTACCACTGGGACGACCTCAGCTGGTTTGTGCCATAGACGCTGATGCTCGATTTTCAAATCGCGGTATCTAGTGACCTTCTCGTGTTCTTTTTCAAATAATAATAATGATTATTGTTGTTGTTGTTGTTGTTGTTATTATCATTATTATCATTATTATCATTATTATCATTATCATCATTATTTATTTGACTTTTATACTGCCCACCCCCAGAGGGCTCTGAGCAAATAACTGATAAAAAGAAAATTAGAGGAGGCTGTAATCTGTAAAGGAGAGGTGAACAGTTTTGGGGGCATCCTGCCTGTGAACACGAGAAGCCTGAAGCTGAGGGAGAAATCTATTCGGAGTGAATTTTCAGTCAGAGGGAACGGAGTCTGGACTGAAGTTTTTGAGTGTCAGCTTAGGCTGGTAGCAGTGGCACACAGACAGGGAGAGTATTTTTGCTAGAGGTTGAAGTGGGAGTGTAGAGTAACTTTCTACTCACTCCCCAAAGCTGAAAGTAAGGGGATACATCTTCTAGACCTGGGATTCTAAATCTGTGGGGTACGCCTCTCCGGTGCATCGGGGGGGTGGGGGTGTTGAACTGCCTTGCAGCTATAAATTGTCCTGTCCACATTTTACTCATCCAGAATGTGCAAAATTGATTTCCATAAGCCTAAGCCTGTTTCATTGCTTGTGTTTGTGTTCATTTCATGAATTCACATTTTTAATTTACTTCAGAGCCTAAATTTTAGACTCTGGATGGGGGGGCGGGGGAGGAGTTTGCATTTTTAGACCCAAAAAAATGCAAACACACCCTACCTAAAGTTTAGAGCAGATTCGGGGGAGGCGTGGGTCATAGGCAGAGGTGGGATCCAGCAGGTTCTCACAGGTTCCCAAGAGTGGGTAACTAATTATTTGTGTGTGCCGAGAGGGGGTTACTAATTGGTGGTTTTGCCACGTGATTTTTGCCTTAGTTACGCCCCTCTTCTCAGCAGTAGCGCGCAGAACTTGAAGCAGTCTAGCAGGAGGTGCACCGGCATGCGTGGCAGCCTGTGCCTGCGTGCATTCGTTTACCACCCAAGGACCGGCGCAGCGGCTGCGTCCTTGCCACAGTCCCGCCCAGGAATGCCCCACCCCTGGAATGCCCGGCCATGCCCCCAGCGTGCCCCGCCCAGCCCCATTGGCGTTACGCCACAGTTTGAATCCCACCACCATGGGAACCTGTTACTAAAATTTTTGGATCCCACCACTGGTCATAGGGTCTTTTCCAAGAGAGATGAGACAGCAAAAAGTTTAAGGACCACCGTTCTAGTCAGAGAAGAATGATCCAAAACCAGATAGAAGGGAACTATGCTCGGAGGAGAATACCCTGCAAAGGTTATCTCAGGAATAAGACTGTGAATTGGGTTTCTAATGGAAGACAGGCTCAAGGTACCAAAGTCAGGGTGCCATCCTTCAAGAACCCAGCACTTTTGAGAAACGCTAAGTAGAAACAACTAATGGATTCATGAAAATATAGTACTTATAAACAACAACAAAAAATCCTCTCTCATGTAAGAACTAAAAAACCTGAGGAAACAAAAGCTTAATAACTTTCTCTAAAGCATGTGAAATGAACTGAACATTTGTTTATAGTGGGTTACGTTAATAGTTTACCAGCTTTTGAAAAAAAATCTCTTCATACCATCCTGGATATCTAATAAATATTCGCTGTTGTTGTTGTTGTTGAACTTAAGTAATTTTCAAATGCCTTTATAAAGAAGGCAAGTGGGGTGTTTTCAAATAAAGAGACAGTCTACATTTCTCCAACAGTTCCTGAGGCTGAGCGAAAAAGCCAGAGAAATATCTTCCTAAGGTGGGACTTTATTATAACAACCTATAACAACATAGAATCATAGAGCTGGAAGAGACCATAAGGGCCATCAAGTCCAACCAGTGGCGTAGCGCCAACAGGGTGGGAAGGCGCAACGCCTCGGGTGTGTACCAGTGTGGGGGAGTTCCGGGACATCCCCCGAGAGTAGGTTACTAATTATTTGTGTGTGCCGAGAGGGGGTTACTGATTGGTGATTTTGCCACGTGATTTTTGCCTTAGTTACGCCCCTCCTCTCAGCAGTAGCGCGCAGAACTTGAAGCAGTCTAGCAGGAGGTGCACCGGCGTGTGTGGCAGCCTGCGCCTGCGTGCATTCGTTTCCCGCCCAAGGACTGGCACAGCGGCTGCGTCCTTGCCACAGCCCCGCCCAGGAATGCCCTGCCCCTGGAATGCCCGGCCACGCCCCCATCGTGCCCCGCCCAGCCCCATTGGCGCTACGCCACAGTTTGAATCCCACCACCATGGGAACCTGTTACTAAAATTTTTGGATCCCACCACTGTGTGTGTGTAAAATTCCACTCATGGGAGCGCGGCACCACTGTGCCGGCGGATTCACCCCCCCCCCCAAAAAAAAGCACTTACTCCAGCAGAGTGGTGATTTCGTTGTCTACTGCTTTTTCAATTTCTGAAAGGGTTACAGGCGGGCTTTAAAACAAAGTTTATTTTATTTGCTTATTTGGTTTACAGCCCGGCTTTCTTGCTGAGACTCAAGGTGGGTGACAAGATCTGGAAAACGGTTGAACCAGACCGTAGCGAACAACGCAAAGGGACTAAAATGACAGAATTGGAAAAGAATGCAGACAATCCCCCCCCCCAGTCTAAAATATTACATATCACAATGCAGAAAATGGATTACAAAGGCCAAAGAGGAGGCAGTTAAAAGCAAGACGGAACGTACAATAAACATTGCCACAGATCCCAATCTTATAAACATGACATCATAGAGGTTTGTAAAACTATGCCCAGAGTGGAGAGAGTTTTTGTCACTATCCCAAAATACTTGAATTCAGGGGCATTCGATGGTGGGTGGAAGGTTCAGGATGGAGAAAACCAGATTTATATCCCTGCTCCTCCATATGAAGCCTGCAGGGCAGAGGTTGGATTCAGCCTATTCGCACCTATTCAGTAGAACCGGTTACTAAAATTTTCTCAGTTCGGAGAACCGGTTATTATAAGGTGACCAGATTGTCACCTTTGTAAATCAGAATGGGTGGGTGGGCAGCCGCGCGCGCATGTGCGCGCAGCCGCAGGAGCGCACTGCCTTCTGTCACAGGGCAGGAAACGGGAGTGCCCCAGAAGGCAGTGCGCTCCTGTGGTTGCGTGTGCGAGAGGCTGCCGCACTGCATTCTGGGGCGCGCCCCAGAAAGCAGTGCGGCAGCCTCCCAAAAATCGGGACGGTTCTAAAAACCCACGGGACAAATTTTTTAAGGTGGGACTGTCCCGCCAAAAGCGGGACGTCTGGTCACCATAGGTTATTAATGATTAACTCTACTAGGGACAAGGGGGTAATCTCTGTCCCTGGGTACAACAAATCTCGTCAAGTGGGGGATGCAAAATCTCATCGAGTGGGGGATGCGCCCCCCCTGCCCCCCATGGCACCCCCATGTGTGTATGAACTGTATGAGATAATACAATACATAGCAATTCTATTGTTTTTTGTTCATTGGTATAAAGGTTGGGAAAGTATTATAGGCAAAGATTTTTCATTTTCTTTTTTCCCCCTTGTAATTTATATTGGAAAGAGAGGAGTTTAAACTACTCTTTTAGATTAAGGATTTTGGATCTCTCCCTCTGCTAGTTTTCTTTCAAGTGGAATAGATAAACTAGTTATAGGAATCTGAAGGGGAAGTAGAAAGGAGGGAGGGAAATATGGGAAGGAGGGAGGCAATATAGGATGTTTTAGTTGGGGTGGGGGTTGAGAGAGATAGACAATTAGATATGTTTGTGATATGTTAACAATTGTAAACAGTTTTTGGTTTCTCTCCTTATGTTATTATATAAAATCAATCAATAGGATTATATAAAAAAGAAATAATACACTACCTTTCGGTAGGATGATTGAAGGATTGGAGCACCTTCCTTATGAGGAGAGGCTGCAGCGTTTGGGACTCTTTAGTTTGGAGAGGAGACGTCTGAGGGGGATATGATTGAAGTCTATAAAATTATGCATGGGGTAGAAAATGTGGACAGAGAGAAATTTTTCTCTGTTTCTCACAATACTAGAACCAGGGGGCATTCATTGAAAATGCTGGAGGGAAGAATTAGGACTAATAAAAGGAAACACTTCTTCACGCAACGTGTGATTGGTGTTTGGAATATGCTGCCACAGGAGGTGGTGATGGCCACTAACCTGGATAGCTTTAAAAGGGGCTTGGACAGATTGATGGAGGAGAAGTCGATCTCTGGCTACCAGTCTTGATCCTCCTTGATCTCAGATTGCAAATGCCTTAGCAGACCAGGTGCTCGGGAGCAGCAGCAGCAGAAGGCCATTGCTTTCACATCCTGCACGTGAGCTCCCAAAGGCACCTGGTGGGCTACTGCGAGTAGCAGAGTGCTGGACTAGATGGACTCTGGTCTGATCCAGCAGGCTCGTTCTTATGTTCTTATGGTATATTGCTTTTTAAATATTTTAAACACTCATTATTTATTCTAGAGGCGGGGTGAAGGGGAACTTCTCCTGGGGTGCGCGCGCCCTGCGTCCTTGCCGCAGCCCTTCCCAGGAATGCCCCGCCCCAAGAATGCCTGGCCACGCCCCCGTCGTGCCCCACCCAGCCCCATTGGCGCTACACCACTGTTTGAATCCCACCACCGTCGGAACCTGTTACTAAAAGTTTTGAACCCCACCTCTGCTGCAGGGTGACTTCGGGCTAGTCCCAGTTTTCTCTGAACTCTCTTATCTATGGAAGGAGTTTGTGAGCCGTGCTGACACTCCTTGTGGTTGAGAAAAGTGCATGCAAATCCAAACTCTTCTTCTCTTTTTCTATTTTTAGAACATTATGGACATGATAAAGAAAAAGGTGGCCAAAATCCAAGACTTTTGAAAACATGGCTCTGAAATAATAATTTTGGCTGTCTTCATTTTGAAGAGCCAGTGTGGTGTTTAGTGGTTAAGAGTCGGTGCACTCTAATCTGGAGAACAGGCTGATTCCCTGCTCTGCCACTCAAGTTGTGGAGGCTTATCTGGTGGACCAGATTAGCTTGTATTGTCTAAGGCTTTTACAGCCGGAGTTACTGGAGTGCTGTGTGGTTTCCGGGTTGTATGGCCGTGTTCTAGTAGCATTTTCTTCTGACACATGGCCTGCATTTGTGGCTGGCATCTTCAGAGGATCAGATTAGCTTGTGCACTCCAACACATGCCATCTGAGTAACCTTGAGCTAGTCAGTTTTTTGGCGCTCTCTCAGCCCCACCCACCTCACAGGGTGTTTGTTGGGGGGTGAGAAGGGAAAGGAGACTGTAAGCCCCTTTGAGTCGCCTTACAGGAGAGAAAGGGGATATAAATCCAACTCTTCTTGCTCTTGCTCCTCCCCCTCCTCCTCCTCCCCCTCCTCCTCCTCCTCTTCTTCTTCTCTTCCTCCTCTTCCTCCTCCTCCTCCTCCCCCTCCTCCTCCTCTTCTTCTTCTTCTCCTCCTCTTCCCCCTCCTCCTCCTCCTCCTCCTCCTCCTCCTCCTCCTCCTCCTTCTTCTTCTATTCCTGCAACCATGAATAAATTACAATCCTTGTGTATGTACAGCACAGTGCAAACAGAACGGCTGTGAATCTGTTAGAGAAATTAATCTCTTTTGTAAAACAATTGAACTCGGTGTCTTCAAATAAAACTGGTGCTAGGATAAGACCTTGGGTGAATTAATTCATTGACACCAGTGATGTTACGGCCATTGGTACAGATGGGGTGTTTTTTTTTAAAAAAGGTCTAAAAATGGAGCTTAAGACCAGTATTTAGTAACTGATGATGGGAGCAAACTATGAGGGTGGTAGGGTTGCCAATCCCCAGGCGAGGCCTGGAGATTCCACGGAATCACAACCGATCCCTAGACAATAGAGATTAGTTCCTCTGGAGGAAAAGGCATCTTTGAAGGGTGAACTGTATGACATTGTACCCCATTGAGATTCCTTCCCTCCCCACACCCAGCCCTAATCAGGGTTCACTCTGAAATTATCCAGGAACTTCCCAGACTGGAGTTGGCATCTCTAGAGGTGGCTGAAGGAGCAGCAGTGGCGTAGGAGGTTAAGAGCTCGTGTATCTAATCTGGAGGAACCGGGTTTGATTCCCCGCTCTGCCGCCTGAGCTGTGGAGGCTTATCTGGGGAATTCAGATTAGCCTGGGCACGCCCACACGTGCCAGCTGGGTGACCTTGGGCTAGTCACAGCTTCTCGGAGCTCTCTCAGCCCCACCTACCTCACAGGGTGTTTGTTGTGAGGGGGGAAGGGCAAGGAGATTGTAAGCCCCTTTGAGTCTCCTGCAGGAGAGAAAGAGGGGATATAAATCCAAACTCTTCTTCTTCTTCTTCTGTCTGCATCATTCTTCAGCT
Source organism: Sphaerodactylus townsendi (assembly GCF_021028975.2). Classification (NCBI taxonomy): domain Eukaryota; kingdom Metazoa; phylum Chordata; class Lepidosauria; order Squamata; family Sphaerodactylidae; genus Sphaerodactylus; species Sphaerodactylus townsendi. The sequence continues at coordinate 9,439,205 of NC_059428.1, read as the reverse complement.
GAGAGCTTTTCAGGTGTCTTTGGCTACCCACTTGGGGGTCAGAAAACTGGGAAGCAGGGAATTTTGTCTGATCGAGACAAAATCTATTTTCTGACATTATCTATTAAGGTGTCATAAGTTATAAGGAGCTGCGAAATTATGATACAAATGCTCTCTGCCTGTGGCAAGAGTTCTGTATTCCCAATTTCTTATGCCTGCTGTTTCTGCAGACCAAAATCGTTAGAGAGTTTCTCAAAGTTTTTCACGGCGTGACGGGAATGGATAGCACGAAGGCAGCATCATTGATTCCTGAGGAACTGTGGTTGTAGTACTATGCGGGCTTATAAGAGAAGAGCCATATTGTGGGGTTTACTCCTGAGCAATCATAAATGCACACTGTTATCTCACCATTCCACCAAGCCACTCAAAATGACATGCGTAGTTTTCCTTTCCACATTTTATCTTTACAGATAGGAGCAGCAGTGGTTTAGTGGTTAAGAGCAGGTGAACTCTAATCTGGAGGAATTGGGTTTGATTCCCAGCTCTGCCGCCTGAGCTGTGGAGGCTTATCTGGGGAATTTAGATTAGCCTGTACACTCCCACACACGCCAGCTGGGTGGTCTTGGGCTAGTCACAGTTCTTCGGAGCTCTGTCAGCCCCACCCACCTCACAGGGTGTTTGTTGTGAGGGGGGAAAGGAGTTTGTAAGCCGCCTTGCGTCTCCTATAGGAGAGAAAGGGGGGATATGAATCCAACTCTTCTTCTTCTTTACAACAACCCCTTGGCTAGGTTGTTAAGAGACCCAAAGTCACCATGCAAGCTTTCGTAACAGAATAGGGATCTGACCCAAGTCTCCTAAATCCTAGTCTAAATCTCTAGCAGTAATCTCTCTGTAATGTAATAATTGTGTGTCATCAAGCAGCAACCAATTGATGGTAAGCCAGTGACCATGAGGTGGTTGGCCATTGCCGCCTTCACCCTTCGGCATACCAGCCCTGGACTTCCAGCGTGGTGTAGTGGTTAAGAGCAACAGATTATAATCTGGAGAACCAGGTTTGATTCCCCATTCCCCCACATGAATGGTGGACTCTAATCTGGAAAACCAGGTTTGTTTCTCTGCTCCTCCGCATGAAGCCTGCTGCGTGACCTTGGGCCAATCACAGTTCTCTTTGAACTCTCTCAGCCTTCCATACCCCACAAGGTGTCTGTTGTGAGGAGAGGAAAGAAAGGAGTTATAAGCTGCTTTGAAAATTCTTACAGGAAAGAAAAGCAAAGTACTGACTTTGGCCCATCCTGCTTAGCTCCCAGAGAGCCAGCGTGGTGTAGTGGTTAAGAGCAGGTGGATTCTAATCTGGAGAACTGGGTTTGATTCCCCCACTCCTCCACCTGAGTGGCGGAGGCTTATCTGGTGAACCAGATGTGTTTCCGCACTGCTACATTCCTGCCTTGGGCTGGTCCCAGTTCTCTAAGAACTCTCTCAGCCCCACTTACCTCACAAGGTGTCTGTTGTGAGGAGAGGAAGAGAAAGGAGCTTGTAAGCCACCTGGAGTCTCCTTACAGGGATTAATCCAAACTCCTCCTTCTCCTTGAATTAGGGCCAATGTGGGCTATCAGTTTGCATCAGCTCTTTGCTGTCCCTGTTTATTGGTTCTTCTTTCACATCCCATGCCAGCTATGAGGCACTCCCATGAACACGTGAAGCTGCCCGATACTGAATCCTGGGTCCATCAAAGCCGGCCCGGTGTACTCAGATTGGCAGTGGCTCTCCGGCAGCTCCGGCTGAAGTCTTTCACGTCATTTCATACCCTGATCCTTTTCACTGGAGATACTGAGGATTGAACCAGGGAAGTTCTCCATTCCATGCCGATGTTCTACCCCTGAGCAGTGGTTCTTTCTAAGAATTACGTCTCATAAGTTCTTAAAGGGCTCCATTAAGGGATACTGTTGGAGGAAAGGACCTATTCCAGTGGTGGCGAACCTATGGCACGGGTGCCAGAGGTGGCACTCAGAGCCCTTTCTGTGGGCACACACAAACAGAGTCGCCCCCATCCCCCCACACATCTAGGCTGGCCTGGACCGCTGGGATCGATTATTAGCATTAAACCTAAGATCTAGTTTTGGGGAAGCAGGGTAGGTAACCCTGTTAAGCACTGTTAAACCTCACTGATTTTCATGCAAAGAACTAAAGCACGATCCTTTACCTGGGAGTAAGCTCGGTTGCTGTCAATGGGGCTTGCTTCTGAGTCAACCCTCCTCGGGTCGTGATTTACCCATTGGAAGAGTTGCACGGTTGCTTCAAAGCAAAGCCACCGACTACCACCAAGCTTACTCCCAAGTAACGCACGCCTCGGAGCCAACCGTTTTTTCTAAACGAAAACCTCAGTATTCAGGTTAAATGGCCGTGTTGGCACTTTGCGATAAAGAAGTGGGTTTTGGGTTGCCATTTGGGCACTCGGTCTCGAGAAGGTTCGCCATCACTGACCTATTCCCATCTAACATGTTGCAAATAATGGGACGCATCAAACGCTTTCCCAGAGGTGTACAGTGGGGAATGGCGCCCAGGGCAACACTTGCTCCAGACACCCCCCTGCACCCCACTTATCTTAGGTGGCAGCAGTGGTTCCTGGCAGCCTGGTGAGGACGGACCTGGCAGCGACAAACCACAGGTTGCCCCTCAGCCCGGCTCTGCCAGGCTGCTCCTTCAACTGCCGGGCACCCCCACATGATCCAATCGGGGTGCCCAGGGTCACTGTCCCTCTGGCAGATACGCCACTGTTCCTCTGGCAGATACGCCACTGCGATCTCCAAATGTATCGGTGGGACAGGACAACTTGGCTTCTTGCGGAGGCCAGCCCCGACCGGCCAGCTGTCTCGACTCTGCTGTAAGTCAGTGATGCAATCTCTTGGCTGGCAGAGCGGAGGATTTTGGAAGGACAGCGAGGTCAGGTGAATTCTCTCTCTTGCCTTCTGCTTATGCAGTGGCAGGCCCTGGGGGAAACCGAGCAGAGCACATCAAAGTATTTTCCCCCCATTACAGAAAATTGGATGGGTAAGCAAAAGAAACCGCTTCTATCATCAGGACGCGTTTGGATGGTAGAGGATTTCCGCCACCCCGCCCTGTAAAAGAACAGCCTGCTTGTTATTCCTGAGGCTGTGATGGATTTAGTTCTCTGAAATGAACCAGTCGAAATAGTTTTCTGGACGCTTCTTCAATTTAGGATCCCTGTTTATTTATTTGATTCGATTTTTGTCCCGCCCTATCCCCGCAGGACTCGGGGCAGGTCACGACACGAGGGGTGTTATATGTAATGTATATATATTCTCTCAAGTGACAGCATCCATCTGGCCTGTTCCCGTGAAATGGTTTCGGCAAGTTTCTCTCTCGTTTTTGTTCACTCACGAAAAGGTTTGTCGTTTCAGTTGTTTTAACTGATGGGAAAACACGACGGTGACGTTCTTTGCTAGTTTTGGGAAGGACTAACAGACAATTATGGGTTGGATGTTTTTCTCTTCTGCCTGTTTGGACTGGCATATCCTCAGCTAGCTTAGCCTCTTGAGAAACCGTTAGCTGCAAGGAGAGGGGACGTTATGTATTCAAAACCAACCAGGATGTCAGACCTGAATAGTGACCCAGGCATGTGCGATCTAGACACAGGTGTCAAACTCGCGGCCCTCCAGATATTATGGACTACAGTTCCCATCATCCCCTGCCAGCATCATGCTGGCAGAGGATGATGGGAACCGTAGTCCATATCATCTGGAGGGCTGCGAGTTTGACACCTGTGATCTAGAGGAACAAGAAGAGTTTGGATTTATATTCCCCCTTTCTCTCCCGTAAGGAGACTCAAAGGGGCTTACAATCTCCTCCCTCCACCTCGGCAACAAACGCCCTGTGAGGTGGGTGGGGCTGAGAGATCGCCAAAGAACTGTGACTAGCCCAAGGTCCCCCAGCTGGCATGTGTGGGAGTGCACAAGCTAATCTGGTTCCCCAGATAAGCCTCCACAGCTCAAATGGCAGAGTGGGGAATCAAACCCGGTTCTCCAAATTAGAGTGCACCTGCTCTTAACCACTACGCCATGTTGGCTCTAGACCCAACGGAATGCTATAACAGCAGTTTTGACCTTGATTTTCTGCAGCTTTTTTGGTATTGGAGGCAGTATTACATTGGCTGCAATCTGGACCAGGTGTGGTATGGAAGTCCTGTTGCTCCCAGGCTCTCTGCATCCTCTGGGCTCAAGCAGAGCAAATGATAATTTGGAACAAACTGTAGTTTGCCAAATCGGGAGGGATGTCAAACCGTAGCTTGTTTTGTTGTTTAACAGCTAAGATGGTTTCAGCTAGATTTGAGTCCAATAGCACCAGAGAGTGTAGCACAGTGGTGGTGAACCTATGGCACGGGTGCCAGAGATGGCACTCAGAGCCCTCTCTGTGGGCACGCACAGAGTGCCCCCCCACACACATCTAGACTGGCCAGGGCCACTGGGCTCGATTATTAGCATTAAACCTAAGACCTAGTTTTGGGGAAGCAGTGTAGGTAACCCTGTTAAGTGCTGGTAAACCCCACTGATTTTCATGCGAAGAACTAAAGTGCAATTCTTTACTTGGGATTAAGCTTGGTTGCTGGCAATGGGGTTCTGAATAAACCCTCCTAGGGTCGTGATTCACCCATTGGAAGAGTTGCACGGTTGCTTCAAAGCAAAGCCACCAACTACCACCAAGCTTACGCCTGAGTAACGCACACCTCGGAGCCAACCGTTTTTCCTAAACTAAAACCTCAGTATTCAGGTTAAATTGCCGTGTTGGCACTTTGCGATACATTTACTGACCCCTCGCATCCTGGACATAAACTGTTTCAACTCTTACCCTAAAACGTCGCCACAGAGCACTGCACACCAAGACACCTACACATAAGAACCCTTTTTTCCCGAATGCCATCCCTCTGCTAAACAAATACCCCCCCCGATATCGCCGTAACCATTTATTATATATTTATTATATACTTACTGCACTACTTTTTTCATCATTCCTATTACCCATCTCCTCCCAATTATGACTGTATGACTATAGCCTGTGCTGACATTTCATTTTATTTTATGATTTTACATTTTATGTTTTTATTACTATTGATTGTTTCCTGATTGCTTACTAGACCTATATTGATTGTTTCCTGATTGCTTACTAGACCTATATGACAATCATTATGATTCTTGACAAATGTATTTTCTTTTATGTACACTGAGAGCATATGCACCGGAGACAAATTCCTTGTGTGTCCAGTCACACTTGGCCAATAAAGATTCTATTCTATTCTATTCTATTCTATAAGTGGGTTTTGGGTTACAATTTGGGCACTCGGTCTTGAAAAGGTTCGCAATCACTGGTATAGCAAGATTTTCAGGGTATGAGCTTTCAAGAGTCAAAGCTCACTTAGTCAGATATGAGCAGGAGCGGAGATCCATGCGTCCTTAAATCCTGGTCAGAAGGTGGGAGGGGTGTTGCAAAGAAAGACGTGAGGATGCATGGGGGCCCATACAAAATACAGTCAGCTTGATCAGAGTGGATGAGAAATGCTTGGGGGCAGACAACTCGCATCAGTAGTGAGATAAGAATCCTATTCAGCCCTGAGAAGTCCATGGCTTCGAATTTGTGAATGAATTCATGTTCACCAATCTTGCTAAATTCTGGTCTGTAGAAAACACAATGTATTGTTTCGACACCTGTAGGATTTAACGATGGTTTGTTCAGTTTCAGCGTGGCGTGCCAGGGTGGGAATGTGTGCCTGAAGATATCCTGGCCCATTATGCATGAAATTGTTTTCGTGGTGCTCCGCAGTCCCTCCTCGCCGGTGGAAGTCCCCTCGCATTTCCCCCCCGTTTCAAAACACCGGGCGAGGGAGCAGCAGTGCATGCAGGAGGTTAAGAGCCGCGGTGCATCTTAATCTGGAGGAGCCGGGCTTGATCTCCAGCTCTGCCGTCACTCGAGCCGTGGAGGCAAGGCTTATCATTCAAATTCAGATTAGCCTATACACTCCCACACATGCCAGCTGGGTGACCTTGGGCTAGTCACAGCTTCTCAGAGCTCTCTGCTGCAATATGTCCACCACTACCCAAAACACTGCTTTACCCTTACTAGTGGGTAGATCAGAGATTAAGTCCATGGATACAACCTTCCAGGGACCATAAGGCACTTCTTGGCTTAACCAAATTAAACTAATTTTAGTTGGGTAGTGGCTAAGAGCAGGTGCACTCTGATCTGGAGGAACCGGGTTTGATTCTCTGCTCTGCCGCCTGAGCTGTGGAGGCTTATCTGGGGGATTCAGATTAGCCTGTATACTCCCACACACGCCAGCTGGGTGACCTTGGGCTAATCACAGCTTCTCGGAGCTCTCTCAGCCCCACCTACCTCACAGGGTGTTTGTTGTGAGGGTGGGAAGGGCAAGGAGATTGTCAGCCCCTTTGAGTTTCCTACAAGGAGAGAAAGGGGGGATATACATCCAAACTCCTCCTCTTCCTCCTCCTCCTCCTCTTGTTCTCCTCCTCCTCCTCCTCCTCCTCCTCCTCCTCCTCCTCTGTCTGCTGCCCCCAAAAGTCTCACCTGTCACTATTTCCAGTCTTGCCTCCTGTCAAAAGGAAATATCAATATTACCCTTTAAAGGTAATATTGATATTGCTTATATCGATATTGTGGAGGCTGCTTTTGTGCTTTTTGCATGTTAAGGGAAAAGCCGGCTGTTGATACCTGAGGGGGGTGGCAAGGGAGAAAGGTTCCCCCCCCCACTCCTCTCAGGGATCGATGGCAGGCATTTCCTGTAAAATGCGAAAGACACGAATGCAGCCTCCACAACATCAATACAAGCAATATCGATATTACCTTTAGAGCTTTTAAAAACCAGGATGGGCAACATTTGATCTTGCCTTTGGAGCCACCTGGAAGGAGGGAAGCCCCACAACCAGAAGGAAACCTCACAGTTTCCCAATTCTTGCAAACTGTGGGCATCAAGGATCTCTGGCAATGTAACTACAATTGCATCGATACAGGAATCTCTGCCCTGCAGGAACCATACGCTCGCAGTGGGGCAGAACACCAGTGTATAATCAGCCTCTGTTGACTGAATGCAGCCATGGACTTGGGAAGAAGAGTTTGGATTTGGATTTATATCCCCCCCCCCCTTTCTCTCCTGCAGGAGACTCAAAGGGGCTTACAATCTCCTTGCCCTTCCCCCCTCACAGCAAACACCCTGTGAGGTAGGTGGGGCTGAGAGAGCTCCGAGAAGCTGTGACTAGCCCAAGGTCACCCAGCTGACGTGTGTGGGAGTGCACAGCCTAATCTGAATCCCCCAGATAAGCCTCCACAGCTCAGGCGGCAGAGCGGGGAATCAAACCCAGTTCCTCCAGATTAGATACACGAGCTCTTAACCTCCTACGCCACTGCTGCGTAGAAGATTATTTGGGTCAGGGTGGTGGAAGGCATTAACCCAAAAGTGCTAGAGGACCCAAATACCTTAGCTTTAAATCTGCTGAGTGCTGCTAAAAAGGGGAGGGGCCCTGGCTCAGAGCATCAGCTTGGCACACGGGTTCGTTCCCTGAACTCTCCAACTGAAAGGATCAATTTGTTAGCGATGGGTAAGACCTCCACCGAGACGCTGAAGAGCTAGGGGCAGGGGCCATGGCTTATTGGTAGAGCATCAAATTGACATGCAGAAGATCCCAGGTTCTAATCTCTAGTCTGGAGAACCGGGTTTGCTTCCTCACACCTCCACATGAAGCCTGCTGGGGTGACCTTGGGCTGGTCACAGTTCTCGCAGAACCCTCTCGGCCCCTCCTACATTATAAGGTGTCTCTTGTGGGGAGGGGAGGGGAGGGGAAGGGAAGAAAGTTTGCAAGCCTCTTGGCAGACTTCAAGAACTATGGCTATCCCAAAGTCCCCTAGCAGCAGAGGTGGGATCCAGCAGGTTCTCACCAGTTCCCGAGAGTGGGTTGCTAATTATTTGTGTGTGCCGAGAGCGGGTGACTAATTGGGTCTGCTTTTCCATTAGAAATTCCATGAGGTCCAAAAATCATAAAGTCCTGTTGTTTCCTATGTGGCTGGTTAGCGAAGGTAGAAAACGGGATCATTCTCCCTGTTATTGTTTTAAAACCTTGTTTTGTCATGGTAGAAGTTCCTTGTTTAAGGAAAGTCTCCTTCTTTTGATTTCTAGAAACAAAATTAAGTATTTGAAAGTATTAAGTATTTGACAGGCAGTCAATTAGAGGAGAAGTAGTTGTTTCTGTTGGCAGTAGACGATAGGACTTGCTATAATGAGTTTAAATTACGGACAGAAAGATACCAGCTGGAAATTAGGAACTTTTTTTTTCTTCAGTAGGAGTTTTTTACAGTAACAGAGAAATTATTAATGCCCCACCCCTGAATGTTCGGCCACGCCTTATCGCATTCCCCGCTGCCCAGCCCTACTGCTACGCCACTGTTTGAATCCCACCACCATGGGAGCCTGTTACTAAAATTTTTGGATTCCACCACTGCCTAGCAGGCTTCATGTGGAGGAGCAGGGAAACAAACCTGGTTCACCACATTAGAGTGCACCTGCTCTTATCCACTACCCCACGCTGGCTCTCTGAGTATAAGGCAGCTTCCTGAGATCACGAGTGAACTAAACTTTCCATTGTCTGCTTCGCTTTCAGCTTCTGGAAGTCAACATGGATAAGATCCTGGAAGCCATCTTGAATTCTTCGTATCCTGACCACATGAAGCAAGGGTTAGTGCGGCGGGTCATTGAAGCGTCAAAACAGCCGATGGACAGCGAGCAGTGCTGGTCGATGCTGGAACTGTCCACCAAGCTCTTCCTCGTAGGAGACACCAAATTCAAGAGGTCTGTTGGCAAAGAGCTCCTGGAAGTTTGCGGCTATTATCACCAAGAGGCATTTGAGGAGTTCTTCAACGTCCACTTCCTCTTGAGCCTTCTCCAAGAAGGCTACGGGTCCTTGGGGAAACGGAGCCTGTATGTGTTGGACTACATTCAGCTCGGGCTGCCGTTCGTTTTGGACCGGCCGTCGGCCAATGACATTTTCAGCTTGCTGAGGGTTGAGGTTCTCCGGAAAGTCTGCGAGAGGCCTGGGCTGAAACAGTGCGTGAAGATCAGCAAGCTCTTGACCCAGTACCCACAATGCATTCCCACCGGCAAACGCCAAGCCCTCTTCTGCCAACAGCTCATCAGGTGCATTGGGCAGTTCCGCACCGTCTCGGGGAGAGAAGAGGCCATTGTGGACTTTCTCGACCATGTGATCAAAGTCAGCAGCTTGCTGCAGAAGATCTGGAAGGTCCAGGTGTCCTCCATTCTCCCATCGCTGAAAGAACTCTTCACGATAATTTCTTCAGTGGGTAAGGAAGCGGAGGGTGTACGGGCTTCGTAGCACTACAAGAAAAATGCAATTGTTATGAGGCTTTCCCCACTACAGAAGGGAGCTAAGGTCGACTCGGTTCCCTTCAGTGGAGGGCGATTCCAGGCTGTCCCCACAGCAACTGAGTTGGCCCCTGGAACCGAGCTAAGTGGGCGGGATCATCTGGTTGCCTGTTTCGATCCTCGATCGAGATTGGCGCTTGTGTTACGGCGGGAAACGGGAGCGTTCTTTTTTTTTTTTACAGTTTACAGTTACATGCACTTTCTGCCCGCCATGACTCTCCCGTTCTGCACATGCCACAAAAGCGGCTCGTGATTGGTTGAACGGATGAGGTGTTGTTTCAATGCTTCCCCACTTCGAAGTGGTATCGACCTTGCTTCGGCAAAAAAGTGTAGTTCATAACTGCGACAAGGATGTCGCAGTTCGGGAGCGGGGGGGGGGGGGGAACTGAGACAAAACAATGTTGAGCTCGGTGGCAGTGGGGATTCACTGAGGCGAACCTAGGTAGAAACCAGTCAGTGGGGAAAGCCCCAACAACAGGTTATGTGTATATATTTAGAAGAGCGATTGTACGTGCAGTGTGTCTCTGTGTTCCCTGAGGCAATATAACATTGCTACTACTTACAATATAGCTTGGGCAATGTGATTGTTGTATAGAAAGACCTACTATTTACACTATGCCCGATGGCTTAGAAACCTATACAGAGAGAAGAAAGGTGTAAGTGCTCTATTTATGTGCAATAAAGTGCCTAAAACATACAAACATTTACATAAACATATATACTAATTCCTATATTGTACTACTTATTCCCTAGTTCAGGTACAAATTTCATTGCCACAAAATTTCTAAAGAACATGTAAGTCCTTTTAAATCACCAGAGTCCATAAGAAGAATATGGATTTTCACCATATATCTTGAATGTCCACCACAGCGTAAAGTCCCTTTCTTCCAACACTTCAGTGGTACTGGAAATTCCAAGTCTAGCTTGTTGGGAGTCATCTGAGGGTATATTTACCTTGGTATTATGCCCGCTGTATCCCTTTACTGACAGCAGTTGTGTAGCACCAACGCAGTGGTGGGATCCAAAAATTTTAGTAACAGGTTCCCGTGGTGGTGGGATTCAAACTGTGGCGTAGCGCCAATGGGGCTGGACGCGGCACGACAGGGGCCTGGCCGGGCATTCTGGGGGCAGGGCATTCCTGGGCGGGGCTGTGGCAAGGACGCAGCCACTGCGCCAGTCCTTGGGCGGGAAACGAATGCACGCAGGCGCAGGCTGCCACGCACGCCGGTGCACCTCCTGCTAGGCTGCTTCAAGTTCTGCGCGCTACTGCTGAGAGGAGGGGCGTAACTAAGGCAAAAATCACGTGGCAAAATCACCAATTAGTAACCCCCTCTCGGCACACACAAATAATTAGTAACCTACTCTCGGGAACCTGTTAGAACTGGCTGGATCCCACCTCTGGTAAAGTCCCTTTCTTCCAACACTTCAGTGGTGCTGGAAATTCCAAGTCTAGCTTGCTGGGAGTCATCTGAGGGTATATTTATCTTGGTATTATGCCTGCTGTATCCCTTTACTGACAGCAGTTGCGTAGCACCAACGGGACGGGGGGGGGGGCGACACCCCAGGCAGAGCAGCGGCGGAGACGTGGCCGGGCTGTGGCAGGGCATTCTGGGGCGTGGGGGGGGGGGGCAGGCGGTGCTGCGGCAGGGGCGCAGGGCACGCGCATGCCCAGGGTATAGTTTCCCCTCACTCCACCCCTGACTATGACAGCACACAAACGGACACGGCGGGCATAATACCAAGGTAAAGATGAAGACAAGAGTTACCTGTACTCCAGGATTTAGGAGAGTATTCTTTGCTATCTCATGCCATGCTCGGTACTGGCTTTAAAAGCTGTGGGGCCCAATTGGGAACATGTTGGGTGGGGCTGCAGTGTTATAGCCAAGGTCTGTCGAATCATAGAGATATAAATAAAGTCTATTATAGACTACATGGTAGGATGGAAAGCAATCAAAATGTGCTCTTAAAAGTGCATGTGAGTTAACGGGCCAAACAGATCAAAGCTGCATTTTAATATAAAATTGCATACAGGTAAGCCTCCAAGTAAGCCAGTGCGGTGTAGTGGTCAAGGTCAGGTGCACTCTAATCTGGGGGACCGGGTTTGATTCCCCGCTCTGCCACTTGAGCTGTGGGGGCTTGTCTGGCGAACCAGATTAGCTTGTGCAATCCAACACAAGCCAGCTGGGTGACCTTGGGATGGTCACAGTTCTTCGGAGCTCTCTCAGCCCCACCCAGTGTTAGTTGTGGGGGTGGAGGGGAGGAGGGGAGGAAAGAAGATTGTAAGCCCCTTTGAGTCTCCTTACAGGTCCAATATGTTCTTCCAGTTCTTTCAGTCTTTGTGTGGTTCTAACTGCTGTTAAACTTGACTTGTGCTGTATGGACCACCATATACTCATATGTACATCACGAATATTCCAGTCTCCAACTACCCTTAGCACCTCACTCTGACTGACTGGCTAGAATTAAAACAGGGCTTACAATCTCCTTGCCCTTCCCCCCTCACAACAAACACCCTGTGGGTAAAGAAAGGAAACTGCCTATTGGGAAATGTTTTAAAGGGACAGGGGCTAACTAAGATGCCCTCCCTTAGAAGACTTAACAATGAACTAAAACCGTGCTAACTATGGGGAAACTGAAGCTTAGTGGGGAAATAACAAAAGCCTCTGTATGGGCGTGACAGCCCCAGAATACAGAACTTTTCATTTGTTCTTCCTGCACATTAATTGTCTTACAGAAGAGCAGGAACCGCCATCGATTGCCTTAGCCAGTGTGGTCCAGTATGTTCCACTGGAACTCATGGACGGGATCCTAAGAAACCTCACCAACGATGACAGCATTTCGGATGTACAGATGATGACAGCAATCGATAGGTAAGAGCAGTGGTGGGATCCAAAAATTTTAGTAACAGGTTCCCTCACCAGCCCCCCCCATCAGCAAAGGAGGCAGAGGCATACCTAGGCAAACCTGAGCCCTGGGCAAAACCTGAGTTGGATGCCCCCCCAATGGGCAGCCACCCCACCACGCCCCCCCCAAATTTTTTTTGCACCAGGTCATTTCTAAATCATCATCACATTATAGAAAATGCCCCAACTCACAAATCTGAACACAGCAATGGTGAAACACACAGGTTCTTTGATAGAGACTGGTGAGATAAAAGGTACGAAAGGCTGAGAATCCATGAATTGCAGTACCTGAAAGGGATTAACCCAGTTCAGGGAGTTACATTATTAGTCGCAATTGCTATATGGAACCTTCACTTTCAAAGGCAGGATGCCTCTCGGGGAGGCGAGGGCGTGGAGGGGGAAAAGCGGACCCAATTAGTAACCCCCTCTCGGCACACACAAATAATTAGTACCCCCACTCTTCGGAACTGGTGGAGAACTCGTTAATCCCACCTCTGGGTAAGAGGTACCTGTGGGTTGAGAAGCCCATGGCTGGGTAATCGCAGTGTCACAGCCCCAGACTTGTGCAATCAACGAATTGGAACTGTGAGAGTAGAATTCTTATTTATTGATACCAAGCATAGAAAAGCTGTTGACTTGTATTGTCAGAACTGAATAGGTTAAAGTAGGCAAAGCATTATATCCCCCACCATAGACACGTCATGCTCCTACTCTCCCTTTGGGCAGGAAAGTACACTCACACACATTCTTTGGACAATGAGAACTTGGGAAGAAACAGACATTCATTACCATCCCTTGCTCCTCAGCCGTAGAACCAGAGGTGGGATCCAGCAGGTTCTCATCAGTTCCCGAGAGTGGGTTACTAATTATTTGTGTGTGCCGAGAGCGGGTGACTAATTGGGTCTGCTTTTCCGTTAGAAATTCCATGAGGTCCAAAAATCATAAAGTCCTGTTGTTTCCTATGGGGCTGGTTAGCGAAGGTAGAAAACGGGATAATTCTCCCTGTTGGGCTGTTTTAAAAACCTGTTTTAGAAATATGGTAAAGTTCCTTGATTAAGGAAAGTCTCCTTCTAGAAACAAAATTAAGTATTTGAAAGTATTAAGTATTTGACAGGCAGTCAATTGGAGGAGAAGTAGTTGTTTCTTTTGGCAGTAGACGATAGGGCTTGCTATAATGAGTTTAAATTATGGACAGAAAGATACCAGCTGGAAATTAGGAACCTTTTTTTTTACAGTAAGAGTTTTTTACAGTAACAGAGAAATTATTAATGCCCGGCCACGCCCCCGTCGTGCCCCGCCCAGCCCCATTGGTGCTACGCCACTGTTTGAATCCCACCACCATGGG